>NW_028274812.1:70159138-70460729 GCF_037043125.1 Eumetopias jubatus
AATATATGAAGAAAGGAAAAACTATAGAAAATGAGCCTGGAAAGAAATCCATTTGAGTGGTTTTCTTTTTCCTGTTTTCCTGTTTTCAAATTTTATTTAAAAATGTTAGTTTTATAACAAAGCCAAACTTCATTTAAAATGTTTCTTTGCAGTAGCCATTTTAATATATGCCATAAAGCACAAGACATTAAAAGATATTATGGCTTAGCATAAAATTTGTTAGGAATGAAACTGAGTACAAGAACCAAAGAAAGATTTAAAAATTTTTAAAAGGACGCCTAGCTGGTTCAGTGGGTGGAACGTGCAACTCTTGATCACGGGGTTGTAGGCCTGAGCCCCACGTTGGTTATAGAGATTACTTAAAAAAATAAATACAATCTTTAAAAAAAAAACATGATATAATATGTTTTTCTTTTTTTTTTCTTTTCACTGGTGAAGCAAAATCTGGATCAGGAAGAATACTTTAATATCTTTGCTTTTTTACCATGTAGAAGAGTAATTTTTTTAAATGTCAGATACAGTTTTCTAATGGAACAAAGTAATGTCCAAATCCCAAATATAACATTTCCATTTTGATGCATAATATCATGTCGGGTTGGGGAACAGCCATCAGATACCTTCTTTTGGACATAGCATTTTTTGGTTATAGTGTATGTAAGGATATTGATATTGATGGTATAGAAAAAGCATTAAACAGAATTCAGCAAGATTCATGAGAAAAAGTGTCAGCAAATTACAAATAGAAGGGAACTTCCCTAGTCCAATAAATGGCATGTATGAAAAGCCTATAGCTGACAAGATACTTAATAGTAAAAACTGAATGCTTTCCCCCTAAGATCAGAACAAGCCAGGGGCATCTGGTGGCTTAATTGGTTAAGCGTCCAACACTTGATTTCAGCTCAGGTCATGATCTCAGGGTCCTGAGGTCCCCGTGTTGGGCTCTGAACTCGTGTGGCATTGCCTTGAGATTTTCTCCCTCTGCCACTTCCCCCGCTTGCTCTCTTTTTCTCTTTCTCTAAAAACTAAATAAATCTAGGGGCGCCTGGGTGGCTTAGTCGTTAAGCGTCTGCCTTCGGCTAGGTCGTGATCCTAGGGTCCTGGGATTGAGCCCCATGTTGGGCTCCCTGCTCCGCGGGAAGCCTGCTTCTCTCTCTCCTGCTCCCCCTGCTTTTGTTCCCTCTCTCACTGTGTCTCTCTCTGTCAAATAAATAAATAAAATCTTTAAAAAAAAATAAAATAACTAAATAAATCTTAAAAAAAAAATAAGCCAATGATGCCCACTCACACAACCTCAATTTATCATTTTGTTGCAGGTCCTAACCAGTGTAACAAGGCAAGAAAAATAAATAAAAGATATAAAAACTGTAAAAGATAAAGCAAAACTTGCCCCTATTCTTAGGTGACTTGTGTACATAAAAGTACAGTAACTAATGAGTTTTAGTAAGTTATTAAGATACAAGATGAACTTATGAAAAATCTATTAACAGCAAACAGTTGAAAATAATGAAATTTTTAAAACAATTATTGCCTTAGTATCAAAAAACAGACTTAGGAATAAGTTTAAGAACAACAACAAAAAAAGTAATAAAAATCTACAATATAGTGCCCCAAGAGAAATAAAGAAGACTACATAAAACTACAATACAGTGCCAAGAGAAATTAAGACAACATAAATTGATAGACATACCATGTTCTTGGATTGGAAGACAAAATATTAACTTATCAGTTTTCTCCCAAATTGATTATGTTATAGATTCAAGGCATCCCTGATCAAAGGCTGTTTAAAAAATAGAAACTGCCTGGCTCAAAAGAGTGTGCGACTCTTGATCTTGGGGTGCTGAGTTCGAGCCCCACACTGGGTATAGAGATTAGTAAAAAAATAAACTTTTGAAAAACAAAAAACAAATTTGACAAGTTAATTCTTTTTTTTTTTATAGATTAACCTTTTAATTACATTTTTCTTAAAAAGCTGTGAGATTTCCATTTCTTCGGGAGATATTTTCACCACTGTGTTGTTCAATTCCACAGGTTAAGTTTTCTTCATTATTATTAAGAACTTCATACATGTTAGAGAGATTGCCGTTCATTGCTTTTTCATCTTTTCGAAAAGACACAGGAGGAGACTTGCTAGACTAAAGCTGACGTCTTTAAAGGCATGCAACAAGAATATTGCCACAATGATTGTAAAGAAGCCACTCAAAGTACCAATGACATCATCAACAGGCATATCTTGCCACTCCTTAAAAAGAATAGCTGAACAAGTTAAAACTGATGTTGTAAAGAATACATAATATATTGGAGTCACAATGGAAGTATTGAATATATCCAGGGCCCTGTTCAGGTAATTAATCTGTGTGCTCACACAGACTATAAGGCTCAGCGGCAGAATCCAGGCCAGGGGATGTCGCAGCACAGGCTTTCCAGCAAACAGCTTTTTGATAGCAATGCCCAGGCCCTTAACACAGGAGACGGAAAATGCTCCAATTACAGAGCAGATTGTTATGTACACAAGAATGTTTGTCTGTCCGTGGTGAGGTCCCACCACGAAGATTAGTATCAATGACACAGTGACCACAAGTGTTGCAAAGACCACAAAACCTGGATCTCCCAGCTTGTGGGACATTTCATTTAAAGTCTCAATTTCCTCTTCTTTGGGAGCATGAATGACCATAACTGTAGATCCTAGAATACTTAGCAAACATCCAATTTTCCCATGAAGATTAAGTCTTTCATTTAGGAAGTATGAAGAAAGAATGGCACTTACTAGTACGCTGAGAGCACCTAACGGAGTCACTAGGGTGGCTGGTGCAAAGGCATATGCAGCAAAGTTGGCTACCTCACCTGCTCCCATTGATAGCAATCCAGCCCACCACAACCATTCTTTAAGATGTACATGGCCACCTTGACCTGCTCTCATGGAGCCTTTCCTGGCAAGTCGCAGAAGACCTTTTTTTTTTTTTCAGAATGAAACTCCCGCCAATGAAAATGCTGGAGCTCATAGCCAATCCCAGACCAATGTAAAAGTCATATTTTCCATGCCCCTGGATCATTTCATTTATTACTAAAGAAGTTCTTGTGAGTCACATTGATCACAAAACAGAGAAACCACTGGTGCTGGAGGCAGGATTATGCATTCTTCAAATATGTAAGTTTAATATGGTCTCTCTTATGAAAAAAGTCTGGAAGCAGTTAGAGATGACTTATTCACTTTCATTTCCTTGTAAATACTCTTTATTCTCATTTAAAGTTTTAAACCCTGGCAGAGTAGCTCCGGCCCCAGTTGGAGGCCGGCCATGCGGCTTCCCCTCCACTATCTGGCGCTGGTCACCTCTGCTTACACGCCCACACAGGCTGCACGGGCCGCCGCCTCTTGAGCTCGCACGGCCAGCGCCTTCGTCGCCGTACAGAAGGAGGTGAGAGCACCCAGGGCTGCAGCCGTGAGCGCCGCCTCCTCCACGGGGGTGCACCAAAGAGAACCTGCCCCAGACAACCTGCGACCCCTGCCGCAGCCGGGACCAAGGGCCATCGCCGAAAAGGACAAGTTAATCCTAAAATATATTGATATACAAAGGATCTAGAATACTCAAAATGATCTAGAAAAAGATCACTGAAGGTGGAAGACTTACACTACCTGACATAAGACTTACTAAAAATATATAGTAATGAAGACAGTGTGATATCGGCCTAAGTATAGACAAATCAATAAAACAGAATAGAATCCATAAATAATCCACACTTACAGAGTCAAATGATTTTTGACAAAGGTACCAAAGCAGTCCAGGGGAGGAAGGAAAAATCTTTTCAACAAATGCTGCTGCAACAACTGGATTATTCATACTGGGGAAAAAATGAACCACGGCCTCCACCTCACATGATAATTTGAGCTGGATCATCATTTGAAATGGAAAAGATAACAATATTAAGCTTTTAGAAGAAAACATAGTATATCTTCATGACCTGGGGATAGGCAAAGATTTCTTACGGACAAAGAAAGCAATGACCATAAAAGAAAAAAGAATACGGATAAATTAGATTTCTCTAAAATTAAAATTTCTGTTCACTAAAAAAATACCATTAAGAAAGTACAATAGGCAAGCTACAGATGAGAGAAGATATTTACAAAACATATACATTGGGGCGCCTGAGGGGCTCAGTTGGTTAAGCATCTGCCTTCGGTTCAGGTCCCGATCCCAGGGTCCTGGGATCGAGCCCCGCATCGGGCTCCCTGCTCGGTGGGGAGACTGCTTGCTTCTCCCTCTCTCTCTGCTGCTCCCCCCTGCTTGTGCTCTCCCTCTCTCTCTGAAATAAATAAAATCTTTGAAAAAAATGGGCAAAAACCTCCAGCAGACACTTCACAAGGAAAAGTAGCACATGAAAAAGTGTTCAACATCATTTGTCATTTGGGAAGTGCAAATTAAAACCATCGTGAGATTCTACTTAATACCCGCTTGAATGGCTAAAATTAAAAAAATGACAAGTTTTTTGATAAGCACCAAGTGCTTACAAAGATTGGCACAACTGAAACTCATACATTGTTGGTGGGAGTATAAAATGGTACAACCACTTTTCAGAACTGTTTGGCAGTTTCATAAAAATTACATATATACACATCCTATTTAACTCAGAAATAACTGCTGGTAGGTATTAACAGGAAAGTATTGGCCCATACACATGAAAAGATGTTGTATCTAATTGGTTGTTAGGTAAATTAAAATTAAACAACAATAAGATACCCATTCACTTTTCATCCATCAGGATAAGAATTAAAAATGTTAATGAAGTGGAGCGGTAGGAATTCTTATGCAAGTGTTGAGTATAAGTTGATTTGGTCACTTTGGAGAATGTGTAGTGAAGCTGAAGATAAGCATACTCTCCAATTCACCAATTGCATTGTGATACATGCCAGGCATCTCACAGAGCTCCCCAAAGCACATGTATTATAATGTATGCTGCAGCACAATTTGCAGTTAAAAAAAAAAAGGCAGCATCTTAAATGTTTATCCACAGAAAGATGGATGAGTAAATTGTGGTTTATTAATAATACCAATACAGGGGCGCCTGGGTGGCTCAGTTGGTTAAGCGACTGCCTTCGGCTCAGGTCATGATCCTGGAGTCCCGGGATCGAGTCCCGCATCGGGCTCCCTGCTCAGCAGGGAGTCTGCTTCTCCCTCTGACCTTCTTCCCTCTCGTGCTCTCTCTCATTCTCTCTCTCTCTCAGATGAATAAATAAAATCTTTAAAAAAAAAAAATAATAATACCAATACGGTTAAACTGAGTGAACTAGAACTACATAGAGAAATCACAAGGGAGGAGAAGGCAAGGAGCAAAATTATACAAATTGTCTGATACTATTTATATGAAATTTGATATATAAACATTTAAGTATGGATATAGTCATTTGCATAAAAGTAGAATTATGGAGGGATGCCTGGCTAGGTCAGTAGAGCCTGTGACTCTTGATCTTAGGGTTGTGAGTTCAAGCTCCATGTTGTGTATAGAGATTACTTAAAAAATAAAATGTTAAACAAAAATACAAAGTTACGCAGAGGAATGATGAACACCGATGATTGTTTCTAAGGTAGAAGAATATAAATGTAAACGTCTCATTTTTAAAAAAACAATTACTGAAAATGATGACAAGTGTTGAGATACAATAAATGCCGTTGGTGGATACATAGGTGTTTGTTTTATGCTCTATTTTCTGAATGTCAAAATGGATGACACCAAAAATACAAAAATGAGAACAAAACAATAGCTAACAGGTGTAGGAGTGGTGACAGTGAAAGGGAACCAGCTCTTTTGAGAAGTTTGGTTCCTTCAGACTCCTGTCATCCTTGGCTTCTGGGATTCCAGTCCTCCATGACACACATTGCTCCAGCCTCCTTTTGTACTATCTAGGATCCTTTCCTTATCAGCCACTCATATTTGTTGATGGGATTGTCTCAGAAAATATTCACTTAAATTCTAGCTTTGCTGCTGGCTCTGTGTACCTCTGGGCAAGGTAATTTCTCTTATTCTCAGTCTCCTTGACTATTAAATGGGTAACAGTAATATCAAATGGTACTCTATTTTGAGTGCCTACTTTGTGCCAAACAACTACGCTAGGTACACTGGTGAAGACAGCCATTTTAAAAGTGATCCTCAACACTGATTCTCAGAATTGCCTGTGAAACCCTTAAAAAAATTAAACCTAACGGGGGCCCACCATGGGAGGCACTAATTGGGTCCAGGGTTAATGCATCAGGCTGGAATACCTTTTCTATAACATTTCCTTCACAAATGATTCCAGTATTCAGGAATGGTTGAGAATCATTACTCTCTTGTCCATGTTCCGTGGTAGCAGGAATTGTTTTCCTTGTTCTCCATCACATCCCTAGAGTTTGCCCATAGTAGGTGCTCAGTAAGTATTTGTTGAATGAATAAATGAAAGAAAAAGACATTGTCACTACCCTCTAAAGATAATAGTTTCAGGGAATGCGGACAATTAAATATTTTATAGTAAGAAATAAAAATAATAAAAATATAAATTGTTATGTCAATTGCACTGCCTTGTATATAGTGGACATTTAATCATAGTTGAATTCATATCTGTAGCTTAATTTTTTTTTAAGATTATTTTCAGAGAGAGCACAAGCAGGGGGAGTGGCAGGCAGAGGGAGAAGCAGGCTCCCAGCTGAGCAAGGAGCCCGATGCAGGACTCAATCCCAGGACCCTGGGATCATGACCTGACCCGAAGGCAGACGCTTAACCGACTGAGCCACCCAGGTGTCCCTCACATCTCTAGCTTTAATCACTGACTTCTAGTCTGGAGAAGAAAATAAAATTAATTTGTATAATCATAAGTTTTAGTTGTTTACAGGACTCTTTTTTTTTTTTTAAGATTTTATTTTTTAAGTAATCTCTATACCCAACGTAGGGTTTGAACTTGGAACCTAGAGATCAAGAGTCATATGCTCTGCCTGCTGAGCCAGCCAGGTGCCCCTGTCTATAGAACTCTTATGGATGTTCTACCATCACCTCAAATGCGGCTTTTCTCTCGCCTCCCTCTTCAACTTTTCTTTTCCAGCTGTCTAATTTTTGTCACTGATACCATGTTTCTTCCATTTGCCCAAGCTAGCAGCTTTGCAGTCATCTTTGAGTCTTCTTTCTGCACAATATGTTTTGAAGTACTCTTACTTCTTCTGAGCCATGTTTTGTGCTCATAACTTGGTGTTGAACCTCTAAGATCTCCATGAGGCAGTAGGGCATAGTGGTTAAGAACATAGACCCGACCTTCGGCTCGGGTCATGATCCCAGCGTCCTGGGATCAAGCCCCGCATCGGGCTCCCTGCTCGGTGGGAAGCCTGCTTCTCCCTCTCCCACTCCCCCTGCTTGTGTTCCTGCTCTCGCTATCTCTCTCTCTGTCAAATAAATAAATAAAATCTTAAAAAAAAAAAACAACATAGACTAGTGTCAGGTTGTGGGAGTTTGATTCTAGTTCTGTCATTTGCTGGCTTGGTGACCTTAGGTGAATTCATCTGTCTGTGCCCTCATCTGTAAACAACCATAGGGTTGTTGTGAGAATTAAGTGGTCTTAAGGTGAGCAGTGGCTCGATTATAAATGCACTGTAATTGTCAGCTATAAAAGCTAAGTATTTTGTCTCTTGAGTTAGATTGTTGCTCCATGAAGACAAATATGCTAAATATTCCTTTCGTACCCCCTCTTTACTACCTATGATATATAGGAGGTTTAAAAATATTTGTCAAATTTAAGAATACAGTAGTTATTTTGCTTTATGTTTAAAAGTAAAACATCCATTTTTCTTTAAAGCCTGAGAAATAATTTTAGGACTTCTTTAGAATCTAATTCTTGCGATCTGAAAACAAAATGAACATAAACATGAAATTACAGTGAGGTAAATGAATGTGTTCTTAATGAAATAGGGTTAATAGAACTCTTTATTATTGACAATTGAAATATGGTGTAATAGAAATAACTTCCAAAGATGGATAATAACTTTCCTGGGTCATTGTTTCCCCAATCTGATTAAGCATAACAGCCACCTGGAGTGCTTATAAAAATACAGATTTCCAGCCCCTAATCCAGATCTTTTGAGTCAGAACCGCCAAAAGTGAGGCCTGAGGATTTTTCTTTTTTCTTCCTTTCTAATCCCTGGGTGATTCTTACGACAATTTTAGATAATACTAGTCTAGATAATATACTTTCTTTTGAAGGTTTCAACTGGATTTCCATAGGCAAAATATTTTAATCCAGATATTCATATTTCTTTGCCTTATTTCTAAAACACTTCAGGCCTGAGGACTTGCGCCGTGAGTTTGGTCGATATGGCCCTATAGTAGACGTTTACATTCCACTTGACTTCTACACCCGCCGCCCAAGAGGATTTGCTTATGTTCAATATCCTTTGTTTTACTGTGTGCATGTGAATGTACTGTATACGTGTGCAGATACGCATGTGTATTTAGGAGCATATGTTATATGAGATTAATATTGCCTAATTGTGTTTATTTCTTTATCTCAGAAAATCTAAAGCAGTCCACAGTAGCTGGCAAGCGCCCCCCAGTTTGAACCAACCTGTTAGCTAGAATCCAAGCATAAACCGAGCAGGCGAGAAAAAAGGCACCTAAAGTTCAAGCATCAAGGAGTAAAGAGGGAGGGTGGACACAGATATAAAGACCTGGAAGAGGGGAAGTCTTTATCAAGCAAAAGACAAAGCCAACACCAGGTTGAGACTTCGGCTTTCCTACATTTATTCAGAGTTCCAGAGTCAAAGCCAAGTCTGATTTTGTTGGTTCTTCGTCTCTTATAAAGTCCATCTTGCAAGCCTTAAAGAGTAAAGGTCAAGGTTCAAGATCAAGTGACATTGAGGTAATTGCCAAAGTCTCATTTTGTATTGCATTTCTTGAGCTTTTTCTGTTTTCTATTTAAAAAAAATTTAACCAGTGAACAACCTCCTGAAAGATAGCTATTTAGTCATTTTATATAGTTTATTTCCATTTTAGTTAGGTTTAGTATATAATTTATGTAGATAAGGAAGTTTAGTGGGATATTACAAACCAGTATATGTAATTCCAGATGTTCACAAATTGCTTTTGTGTTTTTTTTATAATTATATCCCAAGCAGTAAGAACATAAAAGTATTTTAAAGTAGTAGGTTCAGAAGTAAATATGATCATTTTTAAAGGTATAATGTTTTAGGTGACATGTGTTTGTGCAGTTTTGTTTGTAATAAGTAATTTCTCCTAAATGTCATAATTAAAACACTTTTTAGTGAAAGAGTAATTGTAATTTCAGAATAAAGGCTTTTGCATGCTGATTTTTTTCCATGAAAAACCTGAAAGAAGGGAGTGAGTCCTGTACAGTTTAATTATTAATACTAGCCAGGGTTGGACTTACTTTTTCCTCATAACCTGTTTCACATTATATATGCATATTGCAGCTACTCTAATGTGTATATTAAAAGTATAGTTACACGTTTGTTTCTGTTCTTACTTTTAGATAGATTCTTCTCAATCATAAGGGGGCATTTGTTGTCATAATAAAAGTGAAATTCTTTCTGATTATATATATATGTATATAGGAGATGTAAGTTTAATACTTGGAGTTGTTTTTCCTATTAATTTCATGTCACGTGTAAATAATTCTTTAAAAATAACATTTTTACTTGATATCTGACGTTCAAAGTATCCTTAACAGCTAGTCATATTTGAAGATGTTCGTGATGCTGAAGATGCTCTTTATAACCTCAATAGAAAATGGGTATGTGGCCGTCAAATTGAAATACAGTTTGCACAAGGTGACCGAAAAAGTAAGTGCGACTAAACATTAGATCTTATTTATTCAGCAGAATGAGTTTTAGCTATGACAGATTTTTCTTATTTCAAATTCTTTCAGAAAATACTACTACTAAAGTACCTGTTACTGAGGTTTTCAGGTAATAAATTATTTCATATTCTAGCACCAGGCCAAATGAAATCAAAAGAACGTCACCCTTGTTCTCCAAGTGATCATAGGAGATCAAGAAGCCCCAGCCAAAGGAGAACTCGAAGTAGAAGTTCTTCATGGGGAAGAAATAGGAGACGGTCTGATAGCCTTAAAGAGTAAGTACAAAATACAAGAGGATTGAAAACTTAATTTTCTACTTTTTCTGGAAGACATTTTAAAGAGTGTTCAGAAACAGGCCACAAGAATAATCTAATTCAATATACATAAAGATCAACTTTTGTTAGAAAAGTATGCTCTTAGGGTGCCTGGGTGGCTCAGTCAGTTAAGCATCTGACTCTTGATTTTGGCTCAGGTCATGATCTCAGGTTTGTGAGATCGAGCCCTGCATCCGCCTCCATGCATCCAGCTCCATGCTGAGTGTGGAGTGTGCTTAAGATTCTCTCTCTCCCACTTCCCCTTCTTCCCTGCCCCCCCTTAAAAAAAAAAAAAGATATGCTCTTCTTTATTTGAAATGTATTGTTACTTAACTTGGGTTTATTGGATACCTTCCAGTGTTTTTATTTCATGGCAGATTTTAACTTTAAACCTTTTTAATAGAAAAATAATATGGGCTGAAGAAAAAAACAAATTTTAAAATGTGTACTTGACAAATAAAATGAGGAATTTTATTTTATTTTTAAAGATTTTACGTATTTATTTGACAGAGAGCAAGCGCCCAAGCAGGTAGAGCGGCAGAGAGAGGGAGAAGCAGACTCCCCACTTAGCAGGGAGCCCGATGCGGGGCTGGATCCCAGGACCCTGGGATCACGACCTGAGCCGAAGGCAGACGTTTAACGGACTAAGCCACCCAGGCACCCCAAGGAATTTTAAATAAATAAAATTTTCCTAACTGAACTCAGTAATTAAGAATCTTAAGTTCTGGGGCACCTGGGTGGCTCAGTCATTAAGCGTCTGCCTTCGGCTCAGGTCATGATCTCAGGGTCCTGGGATCGAGCTCCACATCGGGCTCCCTGCTCCGCGGGGAGCCTGCTTCTCCCTCTCCCACTCCCCTTGCTTGTGTTCCCTCTCTCACTGTGTCTCTCTCTCTGTCAATAAATAAATAAATAAATAAATAAAATCTTTAAAAAAAAAAGAATCTTAAGTTCTGATGATTAAAAACTCATAAGAAATAGAATCACTTGTGAAAGGAGGTTGAACCTAAAATTAATGTAAATCAATATATTTATAAAAGGTAAGTTATTTTCAAAGATAAATTCTAAGTATGGTATTATAAGAAGACATGAAAATAAAAAGTTTTTCGGAAAAAGATATTTGCAGTTTATCTATTTTGTTAGCCAGGAGTTTCTGTTACAATAATAGTAAATCACAATGGGAATTACTTGGTGAAGCTATTTAAATAATAACTGAAATTGTATTAGCATACCTAAATTCTTAAGTAATTGTATTTATCTTGAGTTTTAATGCTATAATTTTTTCATAGACATGTAGAATTTAAAGGTAAATTCTGTCCTTGCAGCGCCTGGGTGGCTCAGTCGGTTAAGTATCTCTGCCTTGAGCTCACTTCATGGTCCCAGGGTCCTGGGATTGAGCCCCACATTGGGCTCCCTGCTCTGCAGGAAGCCTGCTGCTGCTTCTCCTTCTCCTCCTCCTCCTGCTCTCTCTCTTTCACTCTCTCTCTAATAAGTAAAATCTTTTTTAAAAAAAGAAAAAAAGTAAATTATGTTCTTAAAGATCAGCACTGGGGCTCCTGGCTGGCTCAGTTGGTGGAACATGCCATTCTTGATCTTGGGGTCATGAATTCGAGCCCCATGTTAGGTGTAGAGTTTACTTAAAAAAAAAAAAAAAAAAAAACAGCATTCACACTAATATTCTCTTTCTGTGAGTAATATGCTTAGCTGGGGAGGGGCGCCTGGATGGTTAAGCATCTGCCTTCGGCTCGGGTCATGGTCCCAGGGTTGAGCCCTGCATCGGGCTCCCTGCACATTGGGAAGCCTGCTTCTCCCTCTCCCACTCCCCCTGCTTGTGTTCTCTCTCTCGCTGTGTCTCTCTCTGTCAAATAAATAAATAAAATCTTAAAAATACACTTAGCTGGGGAAAAACAAAAAATGTCTGTCAATTGTCCCACATAACCATTGGAGTATCAGGAATATAATGAACCACATCTTGTAAGACAGTAATACTGTTTTGCTTTCTGCTCATTATAAGATCATTGCTTAACCTCCCTGACCTCAGTTTTTTCATTTGTAAAATTGTATTATAAAGAATACAGATCTTGGGGCGCCTGGGTGGCTCAGTTGGTTAAGCGACTGCCTTCGGCTCAGGTCATGATCCTGGAGTCCTGGGATCAAGTCCCGCATCGGGCTCCCTGCTCAGCAGGGAGTCTGCTTCTCCCTCTGACCCTCATGCTCTCTCTCTATATATATATCTCATTCTCTCTCTCAAATAAATAAAATCTTTAAAATAAATAAATAAATAAAATCTTCAAAAAAAAAAAAAAGAATACAGATCTTACCTAGCTCTCGTTATATTCATAAGGATCAGATTTTGTGTCTGCATATGTGTATGTGTATATATGTAAATGAAGCAGAATTTGTATAAGCCTAACAAAACGATAAGTAAATACAGTATATGCGGTATTACCTTAGACTAAAAAGAGGTCTCTTATTTTGTTTTTAGTGGATATGGATTAAAAAACAAACTAGTGTTGCTATCCACTGGATTATGATGAGCTCTTTGAGGAGCAAGGACTTTTGTCTTATTCATGCTTATATCCCCAGCACTTAGCAATAGTCCTAGCTTATGTTAGTTATTCCATAAATTTTTGTTGAATTCATACTTCAATGAATGTATATATATATTCCTGAAAAATTGCTCCTCAGCTGCCTTTAGCCCAAATACAGCATCTCCGCCCTCTTTTCTTTTTCTATGTTAGATTTTTTTCTGAAGGATAATTTTCCCATTTGGCCTTCTACAACAGGAATGAAATTTAATAATTTCTTTCTTTTTTTCTTTAAGAGAGGGAGAGAGAAGGTGGGGAGGAGCAGAGGGAGAGAATCTTAAGCGGGCTCCACATTCATTATGGAGCCCGATGTGGGGCTCAGTCTTACCACCCTGAGATCCTGACCTGAGCTGAAATCAAGAGTCAGATGCTTAAACGACTGAGCCACCCAGGTGCCCTGAAATTTAATAATTTCTAAAAGCCTGTGCTCTTATTCCAGAATATATTTATGCTGTCCAGTGTTCTTTATTTCTTCCTATAATTCCACACTTCTGAGATTCTTTTAGCCTAAAAAATTTTTAGTATTTCTTACAGTACAGGTCTGCTGGCAATGAATTCTTTCAGCTTTTGTTTATCTGAAAAATCTTCATTTTATATTCACTTCTGAAGGATTTTTTTGCTGGGGATAGAATTCTGTGTTGGCAGGGACTTTTCTTGTATTTACGTAGGTATGTATGTAAACAATCTCTACACCCAATATGGGGCTTGAACTCATGACGCTGAGATCAAGAGTTGTATGCTCTACTGACTGAGCCAGCCAGGCACCACTTTTTCCCCACTTTTAAAAATAATATTATTCTATTGTTTATTGAGAATTATAGTCAGCTGTCAGTCTTAATGTTGCTTCTTAGAAGGTATGTGTCTTATACTCTGGTTTCTCTTCAAATCATATAAATCTTTCACCTTTTACTGAAAGATTTCCATGGAGACGAACAACTCTGGGTCTTAAACCAATTTTTCGAGGCCTTGTTTTAACACAGCTGTAAAATAAATAAATAGATAAATAAAGGTAACGTGTCTTATTCTCCAGGGTTTACTGAACTGCTTGAAATTGCAAGTTGATACCTTTCATTAATTTGGGGAAATTCTAGGTCATTATCTCTTTAAATATTGCTTCTGCCTCATTCAGTTTTTCTTTCTGACTGTGTGACTGTGTACTGCATATCTCTTATGCTCTGTTATGGATTTCTTAAAATTCCTTTTCTTTCCTTGTGTTTCAGTAGAGATGTTTTTCTAATAATCTGTTTTACAGTTCAGTTCACTTTTTCTTCTGCTGTATCTAGACTGCTGTTAAATTGATCTAATGACCTAAATTTCAGAAATATATTTTCAGTTGTAAAATGTCCATTTGCTTCTGTCTATAGATTGCAATATTCTCTTGAACTTTTCTATCTTTAAATCTGTTTTGCCTGTCTTTTCTTCCTACTTGAACATACAAGTCATAGTAATTTTTTAAAATTCCTGTCTGAATAATGCCAATACCCATATTACTTTGGGTCGATTTTTTTTTCTTTTATTTCCTTAGCTTTTAGTAATTTTTATCTATTTTTCACATACCTCATAATTTCTTTATTGAATGTTGGACATTGTTGATGAAAACTTACAACACTTTGGATGATAACCTCCAAAGAAAATTGTTTTCTTCTAGCAGGTGGAGTATTGGCAAATCACCTTGATTTGTCAAGGCTTGGTTTGAGGCATTGTTAAGGTTGATTTATTTTAGCTTTACATTTACTCTTAGGGGGTGGTCCTTACCTGTAGGATATGGCCCTTATGGGTTCTTAATTGAAAGCATGGGTTGTTACTCAAGGTTCCTTGACCTTTTAGGGGCTTGAACTCCAGCCTCTCTCCCCAGCACTGTGTGTCTGATAGAATTTCAGCTTAATTCTTGAATACTCCAACTGCTGTATTTGCTGACTTCTTGGAGTCTCATCCTGTACGTGCACAGCTTTAAAAGATGGCCAATGACTTGAAGAGAATTTATAGGCAAATTTTAGGAGTTTTTTTTTTTTTGTCTGCCATTCTCTCCTGAGATTTTGCCTCTTTAGTCCCAACCATTTTGGTAAATCTGAATCCTAACTTGCCTCTTCAGCTTAATCAAGTGGCCATTTTCTGGTTGGGTTCAGTTTCCCCCTGCCAGCATTTGGAAAATGGTCTTAGTGAAAAGAGCCATGGCTTGTAACCCCTCAAGTTCTACTAGGGTTGGTTATTCTCCAGTGCCTTTAAATAGTTGTTTTATAATGTTATTTAGCTCGTGTGTGTGTGTGTGTGTGTGTGTGTGTGTGTGTGTGTGTGTGTATGTTTTCTGTGGGAAGATTAGTCTAATACACATTGTTCTATCATGGCAAGATTCAAAAGTCCTGCATCTAGGTTTTGTGTTTGTTTTTATAAGCATTATTTGACAAACTTTAAATAATTACTTTCTCTTTTTTATCTTTTTTTTCCTTCAAATTTTCATACCTCTTGGGAGTTGTATAACCCAGATTAAACATGCAGGGCATTTTTCAGAACTGACCCATATCATAAGATAAATCTAGCAAAGCAGAAATCTTTTGGTCATAGATTCTAGTATAACAAATATTACAAACTTGTTACTTATGTTTGAACTAAAAGTATGCAAAATAAAATTAAAATTGTTTCTTTTGGTTTATCCAGGAAAAACATAATATATATAGTGTATAAATTCCTGAAATTGCTGTTTCCTAACCTTTCATTAAATGTTTTTGTGTAAAATATATACTCTTAACATAAGGAATGTTTGCAGGTCTCGACACAGGCGATTTTCTTACAGCCAATCTAAATCTCGCTCCAAATCACTACCACGGCGGTCTACCTCAGCAAGGCAGTCAAGAACTCCAAGAAGGAATTCTGGTTCTAGAGGACGGTCAAGGTCCAAGTCCTTACCAAAAAGGTCCAAGTCAATAGGAAAATCACAATCAAGTTCACCTCAAAAGCAGACTAGCTCAGGAACAAAATCAAGATCACATGGAAGACATTCTGACTCCATAGCAAGATCCCCTTGTAAATCTCCCAAGGGGTATACCAATTCTGAAGCTAAAGCACAAACAGCAAAACACACTCATTTTCGATCACATTCCAGATCTCGGAGTTACCGTCATAAAAACAGCTGGTGAACAGCCACAGAAGAGCGCTACATAGTCTTGAATGTGTTATTAAACCTCTCATTATGTTAAATAAAAATTCTTCAAGGCTTATAGAAAATGTGAGTTACTTTGGGCATGTGCAACAAATAAAATCTCTCTAGTTCTGGGTTAAATAAGACTTAGTCTCAATTTAAAGGGCCCATACCACAAATTATGATGTGTCTGATCTGTCACCATTTTATGGACCGTTTTTTGTTTACATTGTGGCAGAAGGATACTTCTCAAAGGAAATGGGTAAAATGGAACTAATGTAGAAAATTCTACTTGGATATGAAGTATTAGTAATATTAATGATACCATTTACAAAAATATTTTTTACTTTAAAGCACTTTTACTTTCATGTAAAAAGTATGACTGTATAATTACATAGGGCAGACTTAAACTGCTTGACGACATACGTCTCTCTTGTATCTTCTGTTTAAACTTGGGCCAGTTCCTAGTGGATATTAGTTCATATTACAAAATTCTGACATTCCTAAAAGTAGGATTTATATAGAGATCAAGCATTCAAAAGATACATTCTCTCCTGAGCTCAAAAAGCTTGTTTTTTTACTGTGTAGAACAGTATAAATAAGTTGACATTAAGTTGCATCCTGTACCATGTTCATTTACTTCAGAAGTATCAAAACGTTTTAAAAATACTGAGTTTTGAATGGAGACTACTCTAAAAATCATGTGCACACTCATAATCCAAAAATACTCATATTAAGCCTTATACATTTGAAGAGTGGTACATTTTGTATAAAAACCATATTTTATAACATTATTTCTACATACCTACTTTTCATCTACTACTTAATTTTTTCTTTTTGGAGTTCAGCTCAAGACTTTAAATTGTACAGAATAAGTCCTATTATTTTTTAAGGTGTTTAGTATCTTGTATTAAGGAATTCAAGACTGCATCCTCAATAAGCTTTGTGGTATTCAGATTTACTTTACACTGCCCTTCATTTTTATAAACCAAATAACTTTATTGATATTGCTTTTGTAGTAGTTAAAACAATTTCTTTAAAAATGTGTTTGTAGTTTACGTTTTTCAGAGGGTTTTGGTAGTATTTGTGATAAAATGGTTTTGCATATGATTATTATAGGGGATATATTTATAGAGTTCTACTTGTGTACTTTGTTGACGTATATTGAAAATTAAAAGTTCTCAGCCCATATAGTTAATATTTGTAACTAGAGTGCTTAAGAAAAAAAATCTGTCTTATATTTTTGGCATATAGGAGCCAGTGTTGCTTCTATTTTTTCTTTTAATACAAATTCCACTTTGCATTTTCGACCCTATGTAAGAAATAACTTTACAAAATAATTTATATGCTGGTAATATTTGGACAAGTACCATAAATTCACATAAACTGTATAGTACTTTCTGAATACATTTTCTTTCTTTAATCATAATAGCAAAATCTTTGAAGTGTTCAGCTGTAATAAAATTTAGTCATAAAATTATGTGGCACTGTTGAAAATCTAAAAGATAGTCCAAAGAAAGAACAAATATTAATAGTGATGTTTCATATTTTCTAAATGTTTGGGTTTATCCACACATACATGCAGTAATTTGAAATACTAAGTAGGAATTGATTATTGTGTCTATACTTTGCATTTGATTATATCTTAGTAAAAAGTCAATACAGTGGTATTTCTGAAGATGCTTATCCTTTGATTTACCTCTGATTTGGTTTTCCATTGTAATCTTTAGGCTGCTTAGGAGGATACTATTTGATTTGATGGAAAAACTGGAATAATAATAGTTCAGACTTTTGTGAGCATTTACTTGGCACTGCTCTATAAGATTTACATTATTCACTCATCATCACAAAAGCTGTGTGAGATAAACACCACTGCAGATAAGGAAAGTGAGATGCAGAGAGGTTCAGTGATAACCACTAGGTCACACACTATTAGACTTCGGAGTGGACAGTGGCTGGGCTCCAGACTGCCCCTCCCTGACTGTTAACACTTTTTGGAAGAGAAATCTTTGACAGATATATGCTAAACTAAGATAATGTTTAGAGGGAAAGGAGAAAATAGAATTAGGAAAATAAATGACTATAAGCTTTCAGTGTAAATGGGTTCTGTGACTAAGTGGAAACTGACAATTGTGCTGGTTCCTTGAGAAATTGTCTTCTGGGTATATCTCTTCTAGGATTCACTTTTGTTATAGAATTGTTTCTTGGACCATTTAGGAGAGGATACTTAGGATAAGATTGTTAATAAATAAAGCAAATGTTTTACACATCTGTGATCATTTCCTTTAAAGACAATATATTTACTCAGGTGCTTCTCAAGTTTAGTGTAGGAGAACTACCTGTCCACATTTGTTCAGGATCAGAGGATAAGTTAATGTCAAAGAAAATAAAAATGGCCAGTACAACTATTTGTTTTCTTTCTCCCCATGAATAATACACAATTTCTGGGGGCGCCTGGGTGGCTCAGTCAGTTAAGCCTCTGCCTTCAGCTCAGGTCATGATCCCAGGGTCCTGGGATCGAGCCCCATGTCGGGCTCCCTGCTCAGGGAGGAGTCCTTTTCTCCCTCTGCCTCTCCCCCTACCACCCCATCCCCTCGCTTGTGTTCTCTTCTTGCTCTCAAATATCTTAAAAAAAGTAATTTCTGTATAGCAGCTGATACTTGGAGTTGTAAACAGTGGAATATACCAAATTTTTTATTTGAAGCCTAGGATTTCATCTTGCACTGGGCTAAAACTTATTTTTAAATGAAAACTAATTTCAGGGCACCTGGTGGTTCAGTTATGTGTCTGATTACGGCTCAAGGCAGGATCTCAGGGTTCTGGGATCGAGTCCTGAGTCAGGCTCTGTGCTCAGTAGGGAGTCTGTTTCTCCCTCTCCCTCTGATCCTCCTCCCCACTTGTGCTCACACTCTCTCTGTCTCAAATAAGTAAATCTTAAAAAAAAAAGAAAACTAATTTCAGGACTTTATATATTATTTGTAGTGTTTACTTGAGATACAGCTGTTACATTACAAATAAGAATGTCTACCTTTATTCTCATCCCACTGCAAGAGGCAAAATTAGTAAAAATCTGAAGAAGTATTTAGAATACTTCTACAATTCCTCTAAACTATATTGAAATTGTAATTTATTAGAATTAAACATTAAAATTTGTTTTCCAGACAGGTGGTAGAATATCTGGAGTATTTGTATGTAGATAAACATATGCTACTTAGGGGCACTTGAGTGGCTCAGTTGGTAGAGAATGACTCTTGGTCTTGGGATGGTGAGTTTGAGTCCCACATTGAGGGTAGAGGGTAGAGTTTACTTGGAAAAAAAAATACATGGTACTTAGTATGGTCTGGTGTAGAAATGTTAACTTGGCATCATGGAACCAAAACTTTAGGTCTAGACCCGGTAGATTTTCAGATAAGTTCATGACTTGCAAGAGTTTAAGGACCAGTGGTTCAGTGAGACCTGGGTTTTGGAGTCAGAACTTAACCTCTCTTTGACTAGAAACATTCTCAAGTATTAAATGATGATTATGCACCTTAGCATCTAAATCCCTCCCTTGATGAATAGGGTATTTAGGATCGTATCATGAACTCTGGCATTGGTTTATAAGGGTCAATTTAGGCCTTCTGGAAAATTTATGTCTTGTATGCCTTTAAAAAGATGTTTATATCACCCAGGTGATAGACATTGGGGAGGGTATGTGCTATGGTGAGTGCTGTGAATTGTGTAAGACTGTTGAATCACAGACCTGTACCTCTGAAACAAATAATACATTATATGTTAAAAAAAAAAAAAAAGATAGGAAGGTTAAAATGAAGGGGGTAAATCGGAGGGGGAGATGAACTATGAGAGACTATGGACTCTGAGAAACAAACTGAGGGTTCTAGAGGGGAGGGGGTGGGGGGATGGGTTAGCCTGGTGATGGGTATTAAAGAGGGCACACACTGCATGGAGCACTGGGTGTTATATGCAGACAGTGAATCATGGAACACTACATCAAAAACTAATGTATGGTGGGCGCCTGGGTGGCTCAGTTGGTTAAGCGACTGCCTTCGGCTCAGGTCATGATCCTGGAGTCCTGGGATCGAGTCCCACATCGGGCTCCCTGCTCAGCAGGGAGTCTGCTTCTCCCTCTGACCCTCTTCCCTCTTGTGCTCTCTATCTCTCATTCTCTCTCAAATAAATAAATCTTTAAAAAAAAACTAATGTATGGTGATTAACAAAATAAATTTTAAAGATGTTTATAAAATTAAGCAAATTAAAGATAATTGAGTCAAGCTTTTTTGGAAATAGACTGATAGAAGTGTTAGACATAAGGTTGATTCAACTTCTCTCAAGTTGATATAATAATGACATACCATTTTTTTACTTAAAGGAATCATGTGAAAGATTGAAATAAAAAATATTACACGCCATCAGTAGTATTTTCTCCCCCAAATTGTAATGTTTTTATTCTGTTTGGGGGAAAGGGCTATATGAATCTTACATTCTAGGAATATACTGCAACTCTGAACTTATGGAAATAAGTAGTATCAACTTGTGGGGGTAGATGGGTGCAGAGTAGATTGATGGTTACCGTTTTTTGAAAGTAGGTGATTTGGGGACGCCTGGGTGGCTCAGTCAAGCATCTGCCTTTGGCTCAGGTCATGATCCCAGAATCTTGGGGTCGATTCCTGCATCAGGCTCCCTGCTCAGTGGAGAGCTTCCTTCTCCCTCGACCTCTGCACCCCAACTCTCTCCCGGTTGCTATCTCAAAATCTTTTTTTAAAAAGTGATTTTAAGTATATGGTTCATAGAATTCAAAACACCATATTCAACCTACATGTTTATAGTAAATTAACAAATTAAAATCAAGAATATCTTACTATATGTCAGGTTTCGTGTTCTTTCAGAACACTGACCAAAAATTTAAAAGGGTCAGTCTCCTCAGATCAGAGAATGCCTAGCCAGTAATTAGTACTTAATCATAGAAATGGATTGATTGCATGTTCATTACTGTTTGATCTTATGTGTATGATGAGTAGTTTCTCAGAAAAAGTGTAATTGAAACACGAAACAAAATGACTAGTTTGTAATTCTAAGAACTGAATGCCTAAGTACTATACACTTTTTAGAAAGGCCTTCATAGAGGTACATTGAGGAAAACCAGAATTCTTTGCTACAACCACCTGTTTTCTAAAGAAACAACTACATTCTAGTTTTCTTAGCTTATCCTAATGATAGAGACTTAAAATGCTGTTAAGTTGACTTAAGTTTCAAGAAAAATCTCAGCATAAAATAATTTTCCAAGGGTGCTTGGGTGGCTTGGTTACGTGTCCGACTCTTGATTTCAGTTCAGGTCATATATCAGGGTCCTGGGTCAAGCCCTGCGTCGGGCTCGCACTCTCCCTCTGCCCCTCTCACTGCTCACAGGGGCTCTCTGTAAACCAATCAATAAAATCTTAAAAAAAAAAAAAAGTCTTCCAAGCACCAAGTGATAGCGTATTTCTTTTAATAGTAAATTAAGTAAATAAATTGTAATAGCTTTTTAGGGGGGATTAAGAATCATTCCTGTTACATTGGTTGAGGCAGTATCTGCTTTGTGAAAGTAGTATTTCACAACTTGAGAAAAGTATTCTGTTGAAGACCTTTTCAAAATTGACATAAGCTGTACAATTGGTCAGACTTCTGGGAAATCTTGTATTTTAAAAATAAGAAGAAATTAAGTTTCCTTTAACACACTGTGAAATATTTTTATGATTTTATAAGAACCTTACAGAAGAACATTGATATTCATCATTGTCAGTAAACCTTCAAATTTTGGCCTTAAAAATATTAAATGTAGCTGAATTAAAAATGCTAATGTTCTAGTTTTGTTAAGATATTCCTTACAATTTTTAATGTATATATGAAGTCAAACCATTTTTGGTATTGTTTTATACTTTGTAATTCCCTCCTCTTACCATATAATCTAGATGAGGGTTTTTTTTTTAATAAAAACAAAACATGATGGATGAAAAATTTTTGTTCTAAAATATCTCATATGAAGAGCACTTTATACCAATGTCTAACCTACCTGTTAGTAGTCAAATATAACTCTTTAAGAGGTGTTGTGGACCATACTTTTTTCACCCTTTATTCTGACTAAAAGGTTATGGTTTGTATATGAATTATGTCTACCATGGAAAGTGGAACTACATCTTTTAAGGAGAAATTTAAACACTTTTAGCTTTCCATTAGCACCACTGGTATTAATTCAGCATTAAAGGCTTTAAAGAGTAGGAACCAACCAAGAGTTAAGAATTTTACACCCCCATGCCCCCCTACTCCCTAATCACTTCAATGCCAACCAGCCCTTCAGCCATCCCCTTTCTTCTCTTTTGGGAGTCATACATATATTTTTCCTTTCACAGCTTGAAGTTCAAGTTGTTCCACTTTAGATAATTTCTTTAATTTTTCTCTCCAACCATGGGCAGTTATTTTAAATCCCCTTCAGAATCTTTATAATAGTTTCCTCTTTATCATCCCTAATTAAAGTTTCTTCAAGCATTAACATTTTTTTATAAAATGTTTTATTTATTTATTCATGAGAGTCAGAGAGAGAGAGAGGCAGAGGCAGAGGGAGAAGCAGGCTCCCCGTCTAGCAGAGAGCCCAATGTGGGACTCGATCCCAGGACCCTGGGATCACGACCCAAGCCGAAGGCAGATGCTCAACCATCTAAGCCACCCAGGTGCCCCATTTATGTGAACATTAACATTATAGCTTGACTGTCACATTTCCCAAATAAGCCAATGCTTAAATACATTTTCCTCTCTCCAATCTTTCAGTTCTTATTTACAATGGCTTTGGTGTTTCAGTCATTAATTAGAGTTGTTCTATTAGAAGTGTGATAACCAACTAACCAGACAACCTGAAAATGCAAAGGAAAACATTCGGAAGATTTACGGTTTACAACCTCAAAAGATAATTTGTGTTGTATGCTACATATAAGCTTTTAGAGTTGTTGGCATGTACTCAACTTACAATGTTGGAGTGAACTAGTAAGGCAGCTTTAATCTTCCCAAATTCTATTAACATTTTGTTACAAAATTCTTGTAAAAAATAATTTTACAGTGAACACCCATATACCCACTACCTAAATTCTACAATTAGCAGTAAATTATATTTGCTTTATCACATATATATCCATGTATTTTCCAATTATTTTGCATTTAACAGTAAGATTTTGAAAACTGGAGTGTTCATAAATAGGGTATTCCAATTAGCTAAAGAGTGCTTGGAAAACCTTAGTGGAAGAACTTTCATGAACCTAATTCTCTTTTTCTTTGAAATTTAGGTTCTGTCTCAAGCATCAGATTAAAGGAACTTAATAGACACAGATGGTTAAGAAGTAAACAGTGACTAGGACCTTTGGAAAGCTAATGGAAAAGGGCAATCTGATCTTTGATATTAGCCCTTTCATTCTAAAATTTGAGAGCAATAAGTGCCTGATCACTTAAAGAGTAAGGCTAATTTCAACCATTGACAGCCTTTATTTCACAGCAGGATGATCCCCAAAATTGTAGATCTCCAAGGTTTTTTTGTTTTGTTTTGTTTTAAAGACTTTATTTGTCAGAGAGAGTGCACAAGCAGGGGGAGCAGCAGGGCAGAGGGAGAGAAGCAGGCTCCTTGCTCAGCAAGGAGCCTGATGCGGGACTCGATCCCAGGACGCTGGGATCAGATGCTTAACCAACTGAGACACCCAGGAGTCCCTCCAAAGTTTTGATAGGAAGAACCAAAGCTCTCTGTGATTTGATGTTGCTAAGTACAGTATAATAATAATCTTCCTATTTAAAGATCTTCCTGTTAAAAGGCAATTTTGAGTTCAATTTAAACCAAACATTTGCATGTTGGAAATAATCAAAAGTCATCAAAATGTCTTCTACCTGCCATCCTCTCAAGATTCTAGACTGCCGAGAACACATTTGTTGCTTTTGACAACTATAAGGTTAATCTCTAATTTTAGAAAAAAGGAACTACCTGTAGTAATTTAGGAGTAGCTGTGTATATATGACCAGCTTTGGAGGAATTTGATTAGTATCTATTATCTTTACAACCAAATATAAAATACCACATATTTTCTGCCACTTTATGTATTAGGTTAGGAAAAATTACTTTCCTGAATCCTTTTTTATACATAAAAGTTATTATTGTGTGAATTACTAGAGAAATGAAGTATTTTCATCATTGTTTATCAATATCCTTTAAGTTATTGTATGTTCACAATACATGATCTAATTAAATGGAGCTTGAAAAGAACATGTAGCCTCCTTTGACAAATGTGCATATGATTTTCTATGTAGGTTGCTTTTGCAAGTCCTCCCATTTTTTCTTTCTAGAGACTGTAATTAATGTCACATAATCTATGATAAACTATTCCTCTAACAGAAAGAACTTTAAATTTGTGTCACCGATTCTACACTAAGGGAACACTACTATAAACTCTGCTTTAGAAAATGAATTCTAAGATCTCAACAATGAACCCTCAGTAAATGCAAGATTATATAAATCTTAAATTGTAATTCTATCTGGGGTTATAGCACAAGTTTAAGTTTGACAAATACAATTCCTGGGTGTTACGAACATTACTTATTATATTTCAGCATATTTAATTTAGAATTCCAAGATAATTGCAAAGGATATGAAAAGTAACAATCTGAAAACTGTCAGAGATTAATTCAAAACAATCTAATCCAAGAGATTTAAAGAAAAGGGGTTTAGCTGAAGCACAAAATAGATGATTCCCTAACCCTTAAAAAAGAACCAAAACTCGATCTACCCCATACTTTCAGGGAATCCTATCTAAAATTTCCAAGAAAGTTCCTTTCAAAGGTTAAATTTTTGTGTTGATAAATAGCATTCTATAAAATGTACTCTCAAATTTCCTTAATTTAAAAACAAGTAGTTTCTGAATTACACGATTTGTGTTTACACACTTCTGCCATCTCATCTCACAACACAGACATTCCCTTTCCACTTGAAAACTGTTGTATTTGGGGGGTTTTGATAGATTTATGGATTCAGGAGCCTGCTCAGCAAGGCAGGCCTGTGATTTTAAGATGCATTTAGTTCAGCAATGCCTTTCAAAAATTTAAATATATGGGAGGCTGATGAGACTGTCAGCCTTTCCACACACAAGTATATACGTATGTTTGATTCCCTTTGATACCTGAAGCATGTTGTCAATTGCATAGAGGACATGGGAATTGAGATTTCCAACCTCTAAATTAAAGGATAATGTATTCAGCAATGTAATGGAGGGTCACTGGGAGATGGGAGATGCACAAAAAGAGAAACAGAAGTATAAAAGGTTGGGGGCACCTACCTGGCTCAGTCAGTAGTAGAGCATGCAAGTCTTGATCTTGGGGTTGTGAGTTTGAGTCCCACAACGTATGTAGAGATCACTTAAAAAAAAGTTATAAAAGGTCAGTTTTACCTAGTTTGAAATCTTGGACTAACAAAAAGTAAATAAACTTTATTACTCCCGTCACCAAATGGGCCCCCCTGCTATCAGAATTCAGAACTTGAATTGGAACTATCTCCTAACATAGACTTTTACAGGTAGGTAGAGAACCAACCACCATTTAACAGTTTCAGAGGAAATACCTTTTTTTAAAAAGATTTATTTGAGAGAGAGTGCACGAGCAGAAGGGGCAGAGGGAGAGAGAATCTCAAGCAGGCTCCACACTAGGTGCTGAGCTGGATCTTACGGAGCTAGATCCTATGACCCTGAGATCGCGACCTGAGCCAAAACCAAGGGTTCATGCTTAACTGACTGTGCCACCCAGGCGCCTCCAGAGGAAATACTTTTTAATTCAACAACTAATTTACTGTCATAGGTGAAGTTCAGCGTCCAAAGGAGGCAGAAGGGATGAAGTCAAGAGTACTGGTAAAGGTTTTAAGCCTTGCGGGAGAAAGAGAGAGGCCACCTGAAAATATTTCAGTTCCATTTTCATGTTGTGCACTATTACCCAAACTGTACTTCTAGGTCTGAGCTGTCTTCTACTTGCTGTGTATTTCCATGTGGGTATCCTACACACCTCTCAACGTTCAACACGCAAATCAAACTGCATTCCTCTGTAATTTGGATCCCCCTGCAGAGTTCCCTAATTGCTAGTTTTGTCTTCCTAATTAGCAATTTAAAAACTGTTTTCTTACCATCCATGCAGTTGCTCAATTCTTAATTCTACCTTCAAAACATCTCCCAAGTAAGTCCATGCCTGGGTGTTCCCTCCAGTAATGTCCTTAGGCTCTTTTCTCTGATTTTAAACTACCAACAAATCCTTTTTCCTCAAGCTTTCCCTTTCCAAACTGTTCTCCGTATTTTCACCTGTTTTCTTTTTGAAG
Source organism: Eumetopias jubatus (assembly GCF_037043125.1). NCBI lineage: Eukaryota > Metazoa > Chordata > Mammalia > Carnivora > Otariidae > Eumetopias > Eumetopias jubatus. Next base: position 70,185,360 of record NW_028274812.1, read on the forward strand.
CAGGAATCTCTTTCCCTTGCTCATAAACCTTTGATGGCTCTGCCACGCTTGCAGAATAAAGTTCAACTCTTAAGACATTCAAGACCCTCAGGTTATTACCGCAGTACACCTTTTTTTTTTTTAAGATTTATTTATTTTGAGAGAGTGAGAATGAGAGCGAGAGAGAGAGCACATGAGAGGGGGGAGGGCCAGAGGGAGAAGCAGGCTCCTCGCTGAGCAGGGAGCCCGATGCGGGACTCGATCCCGGGACTCCAGGATCATGACCTGAGCCAAAGGCAGTTGCTTAACCAACTGAGCCACCCAGGCGCCCACAGTACAACTTTCAATATATGTTCTTTCTTTGTACTTGTCTTGAGCTACTGGATACTCTGCATCTATTTCACACCACTGTCTACACCGACTTTTACCTCTGACAATTATTTTCCTTTTCTTTCCATGTCAAATACTGTGTCAAATATCTTAAGGGCCAACTCAATGCTACTTCTACAGTGTCAGATTCCCAACTGGACAATCCCTACTCACCAGAATTCACCACTACCTTCTGGAACAATGACTTTACTTTTGTTTTCATCTCTTCAGGTATTTGTTGTAGAGAAGGGGAATGAATGCAGCTTGTATTTTAGTTACATTTGTCATTTCTTCCCCAGCCACCTGCAAACTTTCAGCTCTGCCATTTATTCTTGTATTTCCTGAACATACCTCACACAGAAGCCCCCACACATTGAACTGTAGACATGCTGCTCAGAAATGTCACAAAGGAGCTGAGAAATGTCAAACAAGGGTGGGGAAGGGTGGCTGAGACAGTTGTATTTTCCAAAGACAGTGACTCTATATTAGTTTAAGAAATTTTTATAATCTTGAAAGGGGTTATCAAACCTGTGCAAGAATGAACCATTTTCTGGAATCAGACTGGGAGAGAGGTCAGATCTAAGGCAACCCATTAGTTTTAGTATTTACAACACATTACTAGAAAAAATTAAAATTGGTGACTGAATATTGAGGGAATTTTAAACTGTGGTCTGAACTTCTAAAGTGAGTTTTCCCAACTATTTGTGAAGAAGGTATTTGCATCTATGTGAGCAGGAATGGAGCCTCATACAAAATGCGAACATCAAATACAAGTTCCTTTGCATCTTTAAACCCTTTCCCTTCTTTTCTAGAACGATGTCCCCACTCAAAACTTGTCTTTACTGCCTCTTAAAGGCCTCAATCTCAAAAGCAGTCCCCCTTTTTTGTAATCTCAAGCCATTTAGTATCCCCCCCCAAACATTTCTGGAAGAACCAGGAATAAGGCAAAGGTGGGTGGCCTTGAGTGAGGACAACCCAAACCCTCTCCCAAACATCTCAGTGCTTTTGAAACATCCTGGGGGTTGAGGGACAGGGCATCCAGAGTCTAGCCTACCACAACCACAGCTCCTCACAACCTTATTTCACGGTCTTGGGTGGGTTGCAGGTCCATTGTGGGGCCTAATGCTGAGGGGCAGGAGCACTGGGGTAGAGCCTAGCTTTTGTTCCTTCTCGACACCGTAAGTTGTTAGGGCTTTTAAAGAGGGCAGGTAAAGACAAAAGTGACGTGGGTTTTTTAGATTGTTTGAAATCACGCGTTAAGAGAAATACAAATGGGTTTTCCCCAAGTGTGGCACAACTGGATCCCATTTAAGTCCTACATTTGTGTTGCACTAGCTTTATACTAACACATTGTGAAGGAAAGGGGTGATTATATAGTCCAGTTGACCCCTGAATAACATGGGTTTAGGGGTGCCAACTCCTGTGCAGTCAAAAAAATCCACATAGAACTTGATTCCCTCAAACTTAAGTCTGTTGACCCAGTAAGTCAATTAAGACATATTTTCTACATATTGTATTCTGTATTCTTAAAAAAGTGAGCTAGAAAAAATATTTACAGTACTGTACTATATACCTAAATATCCGTTTCTAAGTGGACCAACAAGTTCAAACCCATGTTATTCAAAGGTCAACTACTGCTGAAGACCTGAATACTGAGGCACCAGGGTGACTCAGTCCGCTAGGCACCTGCCTTTGGCTCAGGTCATGCCGCCAGGGTCCTGGGATCAGCTCCTTGTTGAGCGGGGAGCTTCGCCCTCACCCTCCCTGTGTTCCCGCTCTCAAAATCTTAAAAAAAAAAAAAAAACACCCTAGGGGCGCCTGAGTGGCTCAGTCGGTTAGGCAGCTCAGGTAGTGATCCTGGGGTCCTGGATCAAGCCCCACATCCAGCTCCCTGCTCAGCAGATAGCCTGCTTCTCCCTCTGCCTGCCACTCCGCCTACTTGTGCTCTGTCAAAATCTTAAAAAAAACAAAACCGAAAACTTGAATGCTGGTCCTGATAAAATGTAGTCTACTTGCCTAGTAACATTCTAGTCTTTTAACTTATAAACCACATAAACCATCTTAAAATTGGTATTTTAACTTACAAACCACCTTTGAAAAGCATTGTTCCTGTCAATTTTTTAATGCTGTGATTTGATGTTTTATTACCTTCTTTTTCCTTTATCTGCCTACAAAGACACAAATACTTAGCAGGGAGATTAATGCAAATAAAAGTTCTATGGTGTTACTGTATCAGCAGTACGTGTCACTTTATCAGCATTAGTTGAGGTATCAAATTGTAAAAGCAATTGCAGTATAAAATATCCTACATATATAAACCTCTCAGCCTTTTACAATTATGAGCCCCCTTTACCGTACTAGTTAAAATATATACCTGAAGCTGGTAACTAAGTGGTTGCTTTATAAACCCACAAAACCAGTTACAGGAACATTGGAGGAAAAATATTTGAAGACCTCAGTAGGAGAAAAATAATTGTTAAATTGGCCTGCACTACAGTGTCTGTTGAAACCTAACCTACAATTAATGATATTACAAGGTGGAGACCTTGGGAAAGGATTAGGATGTAAGGGCAGAACCCTCATGAATGGGATTATTACAAAAGGAGCCTGAGAAAGCTCCCTCAACCTTCCTGCCATGTGACTTAGTGAAGACTTCCCATCTATGAACCGAACCACAAGTGGGCTCTCAGACACTAGATCTGCTGGTGCCTTGATCTTGGACTTCCTGACTGTGAGAAATTTATAAGCTGCCCAGTCTTTGGTATCATTGTTACAGCAGCCTAAAGGGACTAAGGCTGCTAAATAGTTATCTTACTGTAATACCAAAACTATTGAACTTCTAAGTTTGCTAATACCTTTGAACGGTATGGTCTGTGGTGTAACTCAGCCAATTTTGTTTACTCTTCATAAAACCTATTACTTTATAATAATCTATTTCCAGAATTTTGCAAGGTTGAAAGCTTACTATATTTTGTTGAAAGTTTCTCTAAATACATTTTTTAAAGCAAGCTATATGTAACTTATACGTAATGTAAATAGGCATACATTAACAAGAATAAAGCATTTTATAGCCAGGGCCAAAGAACGGTTGGCTGGTAAGTGCCATGTAAACAAGACTGCAGGCACTTCTGTTAACGAGTTCAGATTTTGCGGCAATGTTTTCATACCCTCCTGGCACAGCTCATCAGTAACAATTCTAAGGTTGTGCCCACACCAACCACCTTTGCACAGCCAGAAAGTCTCCCCTACTGTGTGAACCAAATGTGTAAGACACTCTTCCATTTACCTTTTCTTGGAAGGATGGTAGCACCTTCCTCATCTATTCCACCTTAAGAGAATCATATATACCCTCAACACCCTTTTTGTATGTCTAAGTACCACCTGACTGCTCAAGAAAACTTTCCTTTTGTTTCAAGATAAACTTTAGCTTTCTAGAACTAGAAACCATACAGGGAAAACTAGTGCTTTAGAATCTTAGAACAAAGTTTGAATTTTAAACTACAAATACAGAAGCTACCATACTTATCTTTTAGCAAAAACGTCAGGAGATTCCAAATCTCCACCTACTATTTTAATATAAATTATGCTTGCTTTGGTTCAAGAACCACCATTCAAAATCAATATAAACTTAGTACACCAAACCAAGTGTCGTTTTCTTTCACTGAAATTATAGGATTAAGTCAAATAGTATTTATGAAACAGTTCATATATAAAAATATATTCTAAATTATAAACTGATCAGTTGTACTTTTCACAACTATTTCCATTGTAAAATGGGAATTCCTCCCCTTGGAGGTAGCAGCGTTAAATTACTGGACTCTCTAAATTGAAGAGGAAGGACAATTAATATAATACTAAGACAATTAGTCCATAAAATGGAGAAGTTAAAATCCATCTCCTAGTCACACAAACATGAAAGTCACACACACAGAGTCAAGACTAGTATAAAAGGGGGGGCCAAATTATATTATTATTTTAAAATTTGATTACAACCAATTTTGTTGGCATTAAAATTAGAGGTATTATAAATTTGAATGGATAAACCAAAAACCAGAAATTAAGTTTGATAAAAATGGGAATAGGAGTTTTCCAGTAATTACAGATTAGAAGGCAGAAATCAATTTAGAGAAACACAGACAAACCCCATGTTTACAATGATTGTGCCACAGATTTAAACTTCAGTAGTGCATTAGTAAACTGTTCACATTTAGATCTTCACCTTGAGATTAGATAGCTGTTTAAAAAAATCCCAGTACCTTGTGCAAATAAATCGGTCTTCCGTGTGCCTTAGCACACTTAAAATTTCTCCATTGTATATATACAAAACACTACCATTTGGTAGGGCAAAATACATAACTTTCATAACAAAACTATAATGTACCTCTCAAGTATGAACAATATACACATAATACATGGTATACAATATTTACAAAATATAAAATATAATACAAGTTGTTTATAATTTTTTAAACTCACTTTTGCACTTGAATGTTACAAGGCAAATTTCCATTTCTGTACCAATTTTTTTTTTCAAGATTCCAGGGATTTTGAAAAAACTTACAGACATACTGCAATCTGAGATCTAAGTTTGAACTTTTAGGAGCGTTTTTAAGTGTACTGCCATCAGCTCCCTATTTTGGTTGGAATTTTCAATAGTGCTTCCCATCCAGTGACTGGGAGGCTTTGGAAGAACACTAGGAGAAGGTGGATCACTAAACTTTGCCCCAGCGTAATTTTCCTTTTGGTTCACTTCAGTTAGAAATGCTGATTTCTTCAAATGCATATTTTTAATGTTCTCAGTATTTTTAAAAGGCTTTTTTTCCTGCTTCTGGATTAAATCAGATGAAACAGAATCCTGCCAAAAGTTATTTTCGTTTCTTTTTGCAGAGGTGATCTTGGTTAGTGGTAAGTTATATTTGCTTTTCTGTCTGTTTATCTTTGGTTGTTCACACAAGTGTATACCATGAACAAGCTGGCCGTGGGGAATGGCAATTTTCTCCGATTTTCCCATCTTTGATTTTAAAACCTACAAAGACAAGGAACATAAAAGTGAATACAGTCTCATGATAAAAATTAGTCACAAACCTCACACCATCTATTTGTTTTCTTCTCCTGGACTTTAGTTTATGGTCTTGATTAAACATATGTGCTCACTGCACTTATCAAATAAGCACACATCTAATTTTACTACTAAAAATATAATCATTACCATCACCAGTATGCAATGTAGGGAGTCAAAGGGAAAACCCCAAGTTCATCTTCCTATAAGGAAGAATAATGAGCTACCTTCCAAACATACACAAACTGAAGGTGTGTCAGTGGTTTTACAGTGTCTAAGGTTCACATGCTTTCATTTTGACTGGCTGAGTCTGGTTAAAAATAAGAAACAATGTTCATAGATTACTATGTTATCTTTTAGTCAAATCCTTTTAAAATTATTCCAGATATTGAACTGATAAGAACAGATAATACACGATAGAAATTTGATTAGCAGGAACTAGATTTTAAGTGAGTGTTTTAATAATGGTTACTAAGTACACAGAAAAATTATCTCCCAGTTTCTGAAAACAAAATTTCACAAACTTAAATACTAATCACTTTTTATCATCTTTCCATATACTTACAGCAAATATATAATCAGGAAAATGTTTCCACCCGCACCTACTTCCCTGGTTTAACTGCTTCAAGAACTTTGCTACACCAATTCTAATCACCTTCCTAACTTAAGTGATCTTTACAGGAAGCCATGACCGGATGGAAAACTATAAAGTCTACTTCCCTTCCAACACTTGTAATATGGTAGGGAAGCGGGACAAAAAAATACAAAAGCTGGGGCACAAGTTAACATTCCATGTAACTGCCAGAGTTCCCTGTTTTAATAGTTCTAGAAAAGAATTACTACTTGTTAACCAGGAAACAAGAAGTACAAAAGCAGGGTATTAGCTTATCGCTCATTATTTCAGGGCCGTGGAATTTTAAAATTTCAATCTAATGCAAGTCATCACGGAGGTCAGATTTTTTTTTTCAAGGGCACAGCGAGAGAACCTGCAAATCTCTCCAAAAATTCTCCCAACAAAACATGGCTGTTAAAAATATGTAGTGTTTTATTTTTTTAAGATTTATTTCCTTTTGCGAGACCGCGAGCGCGCGCGCACGGGGGAGGGGGGGCAGAGGGAGCAGCAGGGAGCATTATGAGGGGACTGGATCCCACGACTCCGGGATCATGACTTGAGCCAAAGGCAAACAAACGCTCAACCAACCCAGCCACCCAGGAGCCCACTTATTTATTTTTTTTTTTTAAGATTTTATTTGTCAGAGAAAGAGCACAAGTAGGGGGAGCTGCAGGCAGAGAAAGCAGCGGACTCCCCGCGGAGCAGGAAGGCCAACGCAGGGACTGGATCCCAGGACTCCAGGATTATGACTTGAGCCGAAGAGACGCTCAACCGACTTGAGCCACCCAGGCACCCCACTTATTTTCATTTCTTATTGAGACAGTAGACGGGAAGTCTCTGAAATTGAAAGGTTTTATTTTGCTATAAAGGTTAACTTCAAATCATTCTAGCGATTTAATCTCGTTCAAGTTTCCCAACAGCATGGCGATTGGGTGGCTTAACGTCAATTCAACTTACAACTTTTCTTTCTGAAGTTTCATCATTCTGGACACAATAAAACTACCTTCCACTAATAAAGCCCACTACATCAGAGTGTAAACAATTCTCTTCATCTAATAGACGCAAAAACTAGTCATCTAAAAGACTGCCGCCTCTCCTGCCAACTTTTAAAGTTAAAAGTAGAGCTAAGCAGGTTGGCCGGCGAGGGTCAGAGCCCCAGTTGGGCCAGCGCCGCACACGGAGCACGTCTCATCTCAGCAAAAAGCAAGCCGAAGGGAATGGAGCCGCTTGTAGCCCACTCCAAATCCCACAACAGGGAGGTGAGACAGTGCACGCGCGCCGCGGACCTATCTTGGAGCTTCCAACGGTCAGGTAGTCGAAAGCGGTCGCCCACCCCTTCCCCTACCACGGCCACACGGCCTCACCTCCTTCATGAGCGCCGGAGCGCTGCGCACGTAGCGCGCGCTGACGTCAGCCTCCCTCGGGCCCCTTCCATCCCCCACCCCACCGCGCGCCCGAACACCGAAACCCCCTGGAACTGCGCCAGCCTTCTAAATCGGGGCTGTTGCTGGGGCGCAGCCGCTCCTCTTATTGGCTAGCTCCCGGTAGCCAATCAGCAGCGCCAGCGCATGCCTCCCCCTCCCCCTCCCTCCCCCGGCTAGAACAGAGCGGGCGTCACGGAAACTTCCCTCCCGAGTAAACAGCCGCCCCTCACCCCGGCCCCCCCTTCCCGACCCCTCAGTGCAGGGCCCCAAATTCCAAAGCCCGGCCGTGGCCGTCTAAGGGCCAGAACTCAACAGTCCCCACGTCCCCCTCGCGGCCCTTACCTCTCTTCTGAACGAGGGTTGGCCCGGCGCCGCTGGCGGCAGCTGGCCAGAGAAAGGGCTCGCTTCCTCAGTTTGGGTTGCGGCCGCAGGACCCGGGGCCAAATTGGCCGCCTGGTCCGGGACTTCCTGCGCTCCGCTCGGGCCCGTCGCGGGGCTCCGCCCGCCCTCGAGGCTCGGCCGGTGCTGCTGGTACTGATGGAAGCGGCTGGGGAGCTGCCCTGCCGGGCTGGCCCGCACCCTCTTCTTTCGCCGCTTCTTTGGCGCTGCCCGAGGGGTGCCTCCCGCCGTAGCTAGACTACAGTTGGACAGAGGTGCAGGGGCGCGAGGCTGCGGGGTCAGACAGGGACCGTCTCCCCCTAGGAAGTGAGGGAGGAAAAGGGTGGGGGGCAGTGCCCGGGGATCCGGGATTCGGGGTAAAGGCGGCGGGGCCGTGGTCACCATCGGGAGGGCCCCGAAGTAACCGCGGGCGGAAAAGCCCAGGGGCGCAAGGCGGCCGCCCAGGACAAGTGGCTCCCGCTGCGGGACGGAGACGACGGTCATAGCTCTAGGAGGAAAGTGGCTCAGCAAGAAGAAAAGGAGGAAGTAAAGCCAGCGATCACAGGGCGGCGGCGGCGGCGGCGGCTGCTGCTGCTAAGAGAGCCCGAGTGGAGCGCGGACCATGGTTCGGGCGGTGGCGGCGCAGCAACAAATAGCTTCAGCCTCAGCGCCGAGTGTTGTTATCAGAAGCTCCGCCCTATGCCCGCCCACCTCCTTCCAAGAGCCCAATCAGAATGCGACAGAACATGCCACGCCCCTCCGGCGCTCCCTCCACCGCCTCCGAGAGACACACACAAACAACCAGCTTGCTGCAGCCCCGCACAAAGAGCGCGCACTGCGCAGGCGCTGCCAACGGGCTCTTTCGGGAAGAGTCGGTCCCGCGAACAATGAAGTTCCGTTTCAGCCCCACCTCCCCCACCCTTCTTCTTACTCGCCCCCGCACCTTGCCCCGAAGGCAGTGGTCGAAGTGCTTGATCTAGGCTGAATTTGGAAAAAGGGGTGGGGGCGGAAGAAAGAATCTGGAAACGTCAAGGCCACTGAAGCCTCCTTAGCCACTGACCTTGGGGATGTATGTTTTATTTCAAGCCCAACATTAATAACATTATTATAATTTTTAAGATTTCAAAGTACGTTATAGGGGTTTCATTCTTCGCAATTGTAAGAAGATCAGTCCACATTTAAGTTCTATTCGGCGAAGTGTGACTTATTTTTTTTTTTTTCATTTACTCGGGTTTCCAACGCGGTTCATTAGCCACGGTAAAGAGAGTAAGAATTAAGGAGTGACTGACTGAAATTGGCTCCTTAGCATAGAAAGAGTTCCCCATAAGTCCGTAATTGAGCAATGGAAATGTTACTGTCTTTATACTTAAAGGACTGTGAGACTTGGGGATCACCAAACGGTGCCTGACACTGAAGAAGAAGCAAAGGAGGAGGCTTGCGTCTCAAAGGGAGAAAGTGAAACATATCTGCAACATAGTGTGTTTTGCTCGCTGTGTGTTATGTAAATCTCACGCTCATCATCTCTCCGCACTGTGCTCACACACACAAAGTATCATGGCTATTTTATCAAGTAATTTTGTGGCAGAAACTGTTCTTCATGTAAATAATGTCATTTGAACTTCACAACAACCCTAAGGAATGGGTACTATATTTTATCCCCATTTCATCAGAGAGTAAACAGGCTTAGAAAGGCAAAAAGTACTTGGCAAACATCGTAGTAAGTTAATAGAATTTGAACTCCAGTCCAGGGATGGCAAGACCAAAGCTTTAACATCATCCATACAACCTGCCACACGAGATTGTAGGTCTTTACACCACCACAATAATCTTACACTTCTCTGTATCCTTACAGCCTCTAGCCAATATTTTTCAGCTTTGTAGTGCTTGATAAATGTTTTATGATTAGTAACAAAGTTGGACAGAGGGAATATCTAGAATAATGCTTCCAAAACTTTACACAGATGGTATAATCCCCTTGTAAATTGAGGAAGATCTGTATAAACTTTTCATATGACATTCCGTCATTAGTGATTGCTGGGTTTTATCATTTTTGCTAGATTTTACTCATTCTTGGGTTTCCAGCAGGTTACATAGTAAATGCTCATATTCATTGGATGAACGGGAATCCTATACTTCCAGAGCTGTGACAGATCTTAGAGGGCCCTTAATTCAAATCCTCTGGTGTGCAAACTGAAGTTGGGTTCAAGATCAGGAGAAGAGAATGGCCTGGCAAGAATCGGTGAAGAGCAGGCAAAGATTATGGAGACTCTTGAATAACATAGTTCTTTTGTTTTTGTAAGAGTTTAAAAAAATAAAAATTAAAAATTTTTTAAAATTGTTTTAGTAAAAGTTTACACTTTCTCAAAGCACTTTTTCATCTAACTCATTTTATTCCTACTCTAATCATTTAAAATAGAGATAAGTTGTATTTGACCTATGATGTAAATAAAACCTCTAAGGACAAAATAACTTACCTAAGGGTCACAGAATGAGTCAGGGACTAAATCCCTTCAACTCCTAATGCCTAAGTCCTCTTTTCCAGTAGGTCCCAAGGCCTAAAGTTTGGTTTTATCTGGGGATAATATTACACTGTCCTGGAGAATAATTTACCCTCCAGGGGGCTGCTAACTGGTAGTCAGTTCAGAGGGGCCCCTGATGGAAGACACCTACGTTAGAGTTATTACGTGGTATGTAGTTTATACTTTTGAGGCCTAAACGGTAGGCCTCATGTAAAACCCTGGATTCTGTACATTAAGAAAGGTAGCCTTGCAGCTGTGGCCACCTGGGTGATGTGTGCTAAGCTGGTGCCCGCCACAAAGAGGGAGCTGGAATGGATCACCAGACGAGAACAATCCAGGTTTTATAAACCACATTAGTGGATTTCATGTTATTCTTTGTGTATAGTTCCTATAGATCCTTTGTCTTTAGAAAAGCCTAATTTTAATACTCAAACCTGGTTTCATCTGTGCTATATGATACAAAGGAAGAGGTCCGAAGCTCTTGTCTGGGCCCAAACGGCGAATCATGGAGGTAGCAAGACATTCCAAAGGTAAAGTAAGTTTTGGGAGGACTCTCAGGGGTCTTGCAGACTTTTGTTCCAGTGCATGTCTTGGTTTTATTTTGAAGTCAACAGTTTCTTTAGAGGAAATTGTTTTTTTGTTTGTTGGTTGGCTTTGGTTTGGTTTTTGTTGTTTTTTTTTTAATAAACAATTGAAAAGTAAACCAGGTAGTAAAGAGCAGGGAAATGAGGTAAAAAACCATGTGTGATATAAGCAGCTTACGTGCATTAACACTTGAGAGCTCTCTGAATTCCTCTCCTCTCTCCCCTGTCGACCTTTGTCTCTTACATTTTACTTCTGTCCTTCTCTCTCTTTCTCTGCCTTGAATACCATCTTTCTGTCCTTCTCTTAACATTTTTCTTTTCCCTTCATCGTGGCTTTATTTCCATTTCCTCTACCTGTTACTGCTTAGATCTTAAATGTCTAAGCTCTAAGGGACACGTATGAAAAGAACAATGTATACGTTCCTTAATGCTCAAATTATTCATCTTTCATATTTATGAAATAAAATTCCTCTAAACACTGAACACAACCAGGAAATCAAAATGTTTACAATTAACAACCCCAAATTTCCCTGACATTTAGGCAATGACCACAGGCCTTATTTTATCAACATAGTCTGAAAAATTTAATTGAAATTATTTGGTTTATATTTAGAAGCAAACAATATGCACAAAATATCACAATAATGACAATATTGATATTAAATTGCTACTAAAGTATTATTACCACAGGTTGAAATCTTTGTTATCCCTATATTTATATCTTTCTGGGGTGGCAGTAATTTTACCACATTTATTTCTTAAACTTTCCTAAGAGGGGCAGCAGGCCTGTGCAGGTTGTTCTTTGGCCAAAGGGGGAAGGGAGGCCTGAAATACAGCTCTCCCTCTTCTTTTAAAAGCCATTCTTTCCTGGGGCTACCTGGAGGAAAAGAAGTTTTTTTATTATTGGTACAAAGATGTCAAAGGACCAGTGGCAGCCCCAGGGTATAGTAATATTATAGAGACTTGATTCTATTTCACACTAGCTATAAAACCAAAAGAAAAAGCATGTTATTTAGACCAGCTGGGGTTTCAACCAATTTAATCTTAGTCGGGTCTTAGGCTTGGGTTGTGTCTCCTTTCATACACTGATAAAACTTTTTAAAATCCTTGCCATTCACAAGATGCAACCTAATGCTTCTCCTGAAATGATGTATTTTTTAGGTTTCATTTGGCCACCTTACAGAATCCAGTTTCTTATCATTACATAATGAGATAGATTGTTCATTTTTTGCAAACTGATTTTGTCTCATTAATTTGTTGCAATTAATAGGATCATTGAAAGTTTTCACCTTTCATGAGACAGGGAGGGAGTCTACGCAATTAGATGTCTTCAGGACATTTGGCAAATTATCATCATGAAAAACACTATGGAATTCACTTTCTACTTGATCATTTTGCTACCCCAGTCCTGATTAAATGTTGGATCTCCTTTCTACCCAGTTGTTATGTGTAACAAATGATGTGGAGCAGTTCTTTCTGTTCTTTGTATAGTTAATATTTTTTTCCAGGACTGCTTGGCGATTCCCAATTTCTTCTCTTCATCCTTTCCTGCTGTTGCAATTAGAGAAAAGGCATGCCTGTGCTTTATAAACTAATATATGCTTTAGATTATTTTTTAAAAACCCATACATATAACTGTATTTATTCAACTTTTTTAAAAATTAACATATCTATATTATCACAGGCACTATCTTTTTTTTTAAAAAAAGATTTTATTTTTTTTAAGGAATCTCTACACCCAATCTGGGCTCAAACTCACAACCCCGAGATCAAGAGTCACACCCTCCACCAGCTGAGCCAGCCAGGCACCCCCCACTATCTTTTATAGCCAAACTACCTATGACTAAATTTTAAACTTTTTTCCTTTGGAGAATCATTATGGACTTTCATAGATTAACACAGTTTCAATCATCTATGATCATTTTCCTTTTTTTTTTTTTTTAAATCTTGGCCAGTAAAAGTCCTTTTAAGATGGTTCTATTGTCTCTTCAGCACTTCTCGCAAACATTTTTGAAAACATTTCAAACATTTCATTTTGAAAACAAGATTATCTTCCTCTTTCTCTAACCCAAAACACAGAATGAACTATTTTATAAAGAACCTTAGTTCCTTTAAGTGAAGAAAATATTAGTGGAAAAATCTGAGCATCAGGGATGAATATGAGATTGTTCTTGCATGAGTACAGATTGGGATTAGAATAATAGCACTGCTAGGCCATTTTTTGGACAAAATTGGAAGACATTTCAAAGTCATGAGTCTACATTGATTTTTTATTTTTTTATTTTGATTTTTTTAAAGATTTTATTTATTTGAGAGAGAGGATGAGATAGAGAGAGCATTAGAAGGGGGAGGGTCAAAGGGAGAAGCAGACTCCCCCCTGAGCAGGGGGGGAGCTGAAGGCAGCTGAAGGCAGATGCTTAACCGACTGAGCCACCCAGGTGCCCTACATTGATTTTTTAAATTTCTAATTCTAACACTATGAAATCATTTAAAACATTTAATCCATTATAAAAAAATTAAATAAAAATAAATAAAAAAATAAAAAAAAATCCCTACTTGCAATTACTCTTGATCAAGTCATCAAAAACTTAATGCCAGTTTTGTGTGTGTGACAGAGTGCACTGTGGAATATTAGCACATTTTTATTGCTTTATTGATGTATTTTTAGTTAAGTAGTGTTCTTACAAGTATTCCAGAATGATTTTCTATATCACAACAAATGGAGAAGGGCAGAGAACCACAGAAAAGAAGAATTAGGACAAGCATTTTATAATTTACCAAAGTTTGAGTAAAGCTACTGCCCCCCCTCCCCTTTTAAAGAAAGCATTGTCTACATTGTTAGGTTTTTTTCATTGCAGGAATTCACTCAGGTTCCTAAAGTAATGGCGTATTTGTTTTTTTTTTTTAAGATTTTATTTATTTATTTGACACAGAGAGACACAGCGAGAGAGGGAACATAGCAGGGGGAGTGGGAGAGGGAGAAGCAGGCTTCCCGCGGAGCAGGGAGCTCTATGCGGGGCTCGATCCCAGGACCCTGGGATCATGACCTGAGCCGAAGGCAGATGCTTAACGACTGAGCCACCCAGGCGCCCCAATGGTGTATTTGTTTTAAGGGTAGGCACACATAGACAGACATAAGGAAGACAAGACACCTACCAGGCCTCATAGGATCCAGTGAAAACCTTCATATCCAGAACTCATGGGAGACAGAGGAATAACAGTCTGGTGCCTAACTGACCTGGAATGAAATCTGGAAACTCGAAATTTATTCAGGATCCCATGCAACCTTAGTTACTAGGTTATTTTGTCACTCCTTAGCAGAAGATGTTTGTTGAGGGCGCCTGGGTGGCTCAGATGGTTAAGTGTCTTCCTTCGGCTCAGGTCGTGATCCCAGAGTCCTGGGATCGAGTCCTGTGTCGGGCTCCCTACTCCTTGGGGGCCTGCTTCTCCCTCAGCCTCTCTCTCTCTCTCTCTCTCTCTCTGTCTTTCATGAATAAATAAATAAAATCTTTAAAAAAAAAAAAAAGATGTCCGTTGATCCTTACTCTAAATGTTCTGACATTCCCATGACTCCACTACTCTTTCTGTTTGTGCTGTTTGTGTATTTCCACATCCACTATCACTACCAATTAACTCACCGTTTATCTAAAGTTCAAATTCCAGAGAGAGAAAAACTGATTGGTCCAGTTTGGATTGGTCCAGACCGGATGATTCATTACCGTCATCTGGGTTCAACAGAACTTTCTTAACTCTCTTCCTAGACCTCCTCTTGGTGGCTCTTGGTGAGGATGATGAAGCAGGATGATGAGGCATCTATGAATAAGGAACCACTTAGGGCCACTTCAGGGATTGTGGACGTGACAAGCAATGAGAAGTTTGGCCAGCCCAATACATTTCATAACCTATCTTACAGGTCTAAAATATCTCTCTCCTTGTACCTACAATTCTGAGGAATTCAAGGGAAGTGAGAGAACCTATGGAAACTCTGGGGATCTCTGACTATTCTTAGAAAACTGATTTCTAGTGACACTGTCCCATCATCCTTGATGAAGCAGCAATTAGCTGGAGCTGAGTGGAGGCTGTCCTTTCAAATAAGGCCTGTGCTCAGTCAGCTCATTTCACTCCTTTACTTACCTGAATCTTTAGGCAAATACGCCAAAAACTCCTCTAAAGATAGATTGGAGGCAGTGAGAGAAATGGCAATAAGAGCTGTGAGGCACCTGAGGACTCTGGCTAACATAGTGCAAGGACATGGAAGGGTGAACTTGAAGATAAAGGCCTGAGACTTGGTGACTGACAATATGAGTCCAGCCGAGAGACCAGGCTATGTGCGGGATGTTTGAAACTTCAAACCTGACTGATTTGGAGAGAAATCATAGCTTTGACAAGAACGTGAAAATCCGGAGGGAGCAATTTAGGGAGAAAACATAATTGCTATGATTTAATAGGTGTTCTTTTTTATTTTCTTTTTTAGTAAGGTTTTATTTTTGATGTTCTTCACTTTAAAGCCAAGTGAATCAAAATTTTGTTTTGTCTCTCAAAAACAAAAGAACCCTAAAATAATTAAGTTGTTTTTTATTCGCCTACGAAGCCCTAATAGAAAAAGCGTTCTTACTCCTGTTCAGTGCAAAAACATGAAAATCCATTTGTTTAATCAGTCTGGTTATCTTTGACTATTTCATGTGACATTTCCAGAAGATAGGAAAACTACTTCCAAGAAATTTAAGATATAGTAAAGAGAATGGATTAAAACATATCCTATTAAATCTTCTTTATATTTCAGGTCCCCGAGTAATTGATTCAATCCAGTCCTTCTAAGCAGCTAAAAGTCCATGAGGAAAACAGCATATTTCATTTTTACAAAGTACTCCAGTGCCCCAATTTTTATAGTATTTGAACTTAGGGTGATGTGATACTGTAGAATTTCAGACGCTAGGGCTCTTTCAACTATGTGATGTTAAAGGTTCCAAAATGAGTATTTGTTTCAGAGAAACGCTTGTGATTTTCAAGCCTGAGTGAGACTATATAGAGTTTTTTTCCCTGTGGTTTGTAACCTCAGAACACAAAAAGGAAAAATGAGACTTGGCCAATGATTTTCTGCTAATTCTTCCTAAGAAAGAACATTTCCATGTCCTTAAAACATCCAGAAAGATTTAGGATTTATACAAAACAATCAAATCAACATTGCCTGAATTATCTTTACCGTGTCTTTATTATAATCCTTGAAAATTTAAGATTTGTACAAGAAGATAAAACTAACATTCCCTGAGTCATATCATTTTTTTTTAAATTCCTGAACATACAGAGAAAGACCAAACAATGTTTGGATTACAGAGCTGAAGAACAAGCACAACCAACTTCACCAAGGAGCTCAGAATGAAGCTGTGATGTTGATATTTTGCCAAGTTTTCTCCGAGATATTGATTATGACTCACAGCCAGATATGACTCATTCCTATAAATGCTATAGCTAAAATGATGTCACCAGCTTTTTGAGTTTCAGAGGAGAGAAGAGGGTGTTTTTGTGGCTTAACTAGTGAGTTAGCACATTATACTTATTCCGCCTATGTATAACAAATGCATATATATGTGATTAGGTTAAATACTAACATCAGAGGTTCTTTAAAATATAGCCCAGCCAGATCATCCCATAGTGATGCCCACTCACCAATAATGTATGCCATGCACACAGAGCTTACAATCAGCCTCTTATTGCTGTACCCTAAAATGGATGCAGTCAGGCAAGGATCACCGTATTTTTAAGGACCCAAGCAAGCAAACAAACAAGCAGGAATAAAAGGAAAACAAAGATGACTAAAAGCCCCCCTAATTAATAGCCTGAGCGTGTTAGGAGCAGAGTACATCTATGAAACACAAACAAGATGGTCTAAAAAGGAGACAGTTGGAAAAAAAAAAACAAAAAGAGCTCTTGAAAATTAGAAATATCATGGCAGAAATACAAATCCCACTTGAAATAAAACAAAAAGTAAATTTAAGGCAATCTCCCAGAAAGTAAAATTTCAAGATGAAGAATTTGAAAAATAGGAAAGAAAAGGAAATTAGAAGATCTGTCCAGGGGACACAAATTCTCAAATAAAAATTTGAGAAAGAGAAAACAGAGTAAATGGAGGGGAGGAAGTTTAAAAAGAAAGGAACCATACAAGTTTCCTAGAACTGAAGAACAGAGTCTGCAGATTGAAATTGCTCACTGAGTGCTCAACATAATGGATGAAAATTGGCTGACACCAAGAAAGGTAATAAGGTAATAATAATAATTTTTTTAAAAGACTTGATTATTAAAACCTTTTTATGAGAGAAATAGCTCATACATAAAGTATCAGAAATGGAATAGTATCTGAAATATCAGCCTGAAGCTAGAAGAGAATGGAAAAATGACTTGAAAAATCAAGGATAGGGCGCCTGGGTGGCTCAGTTGGTTAAGCGACTGCCTTCGGCTCGGGTCATGTTCCCGGAGTCCCGGGATCGAGTCCCACATCGGGCTCCCTGCTCGGCAGAGAGTCTGCTTCTTCCTTTGACCCTCCCCCCTCTCATGCTCTCTCTCTCTCTCTCATTCTCGCTCTCAAATAAATAAATAAATAAAATCTTTAAAAAAAAATAAAAAAATAAAAATCAAGGATAAATGAATGCCAACTTAGAAATCTGTCTCCTGCTGTTCCGCACTGAATGTGTGTGTCCCTCCAAAATGCATATGCTGAATCCCCGCCTCCTAAGGAGAAGGTATCAGGAGATGGGGGCTTTGGGAGGCAATTAGGCCAAGAGAATGGAGCCCTCATCAATGGAGTAAGTGCCCTTCAAATGGTTATGAGAGAGCTTGCCTCCTTTCTCTGCTCTTTGCCACGTGCAGATACAATGAGAAGTCTATAGTCTGCAACTTAGAAGAGAGTTCTCGTCAGAACCCAAGCAGGCTGGCACCCTGGTCTTGGACTTCCACCCTCCAGAAGAAACAAATGGTAGCAAATAAGTGTTAGAAATAACTGTATGTTGTTTATAAGCCACCCGGTCTATGGTACTTTGTTCTAGCAGCCTAAACTGACTATCAATCAAGTATAAGGGTAGAATAAATATCTTTCAAATATATAACAGGTCAAGAAATTTACTCCGTGCAGTTTTTCCCAGGAAGCTACTAGAAGAGTAATTTCATGAAAGAGAGTAAACCAAGAAAGAATAAGACATGGGATCCAGGAAACTCCTCCTGCACAAGAGAGGAGTGAAGGGAATTTCCAGAATCAGGGCGAGAAGTGAGCTCAGGGCCACAGCTGCACAGGTGGCCTAAGGAGAAGGTGGCCCAGACTGCGGTAGGAGGACAGAAGATTCTGGGGAGGAGAGGAGGATTTTCAAGAAAAAGACAGAATCGATAGAACCCACAATACGTTTGAAAGAATTGAGAAGAGAGGTGCTTCTGGCAGTGAGCTTGGGGATGAATAAATGCGGGGTAAATGGAAAATGAAGCAAAGAAAATGAAGTCAAGGAGAGAGCAAGGCAATTGTTAATTCCAAAGAAGAGCAAAAGTACAAGAAAGAGTATAGTCATAGTACAACAGATCACATGCAAACCACCAAATATCAATAGAATCCAAACTTACGCTATGACTATATTAGGAGGATGGGAAAGGAGAATATATGTATTTAATTGTGTTTATGTATGTATATGTAAGTGGGATCTGGATAATAATACAGCTAAAACCTCATCTTCAGGGCGCCTGGGTGGCTCAGTTGGTTAAGCGACTGCCTTCGGCTCAGGTCATGATCCTGGAGTCCCGGGATTGAGTCCCACATCGGGCTCCCTGCTCGGCGGGGAGTCTGCTTCTCCCTCTGACCCTCTTCCCTCTCGTGCTATCTCTCATTCTCTCTCTCTCAGATAAATAAATAAAATCTTTAAAAAAAATAAAACCTCATCTTCATAGTAGAAAGTCATTGGTTTATATCTTAAGCCAAAAAACTAAATATAGCACTATTAGCATTGTATTTTAAAATATGAAGGTTGGCGCGCCTGGGTGGCTCAGCCCGCTGAGCGTCTGGCTTCAGCTCGGGTCATGGTCCCAGGGTTCTGGGATGAAGCCCCGCATGGTGTGGGCTCCCTGCTCCGCGGGGAGCCTGCTTCTCCCTCTCCCTCTCCCTCTGCCACTCTCTCACTCTCTCTCAAATAAACAAATAAAATCTTTAAAAAAATTAATAAAAGAAAATATGAAGGTTAATACTAAATACCAGGTAAGAGGGTTGAAAGGCTTCAAGCGGGGAGCAAGGGCAGGCAGCGGGTCCAGGAGCCCTCTGGTTTTGTTTTAGGCCTTTAGTACTTATTTTACGTTTAAAAAAAAATACATCGTTCTTTTAAAAGCAGACTGACAGGATTTTAAAGTTAAAGCGAAGGCATAAAGGCATAAGTGTGCAAGGAAGGCACGGGTAAGAAACAGAAAATAATCCAGAGAAGTTGTACAATTAGACAGAGGTCATAGTGAGAGGGGCACTGGGACCCCGCTGAGCAACTGAGAATTCCCCATCTGTGCTGCGGGAACCCCAGAAGCTATGTGAGTAGGGACAACATCTGTAGGCGAGTGCACTTCCGAGAGGCTAGAAAGAGAGGGGAGGGACACTCAAAGCCAAAAGACTGGGGCGCCGGGGTGGCTCAGTCGGTTAAGCGTCTGCCTTCGGCTCAGGTCATGTTCTCAGGGTCCTGGGATCGAGCCCACATCTGGTAAAATAGACACACAGAAGAGGAGGAGGCAATGTGACCATAGAGGCAGAGATTACGAGATGGCCACAAGTCAAGGAACACCTGGAAACACCAGAGGTTGGAAGAGACAGGAACTGATGTTCTCTCTGAGAGCTTTCAAAGGGAGCCACCACCCTGCTGTTGGAACTTCTGGCTCCTGGAACTGTGAGAAAATAAATTTCAGTTGTAGTAAGCCACTAAATTTGTGGTAATTTGTTATAGCAGCAGTAGGAACCTAATACCATTGGTAATATTACTTTACCTAAATGTCCTAAAACACCTAAAAACCTAAATATCTTATGTATGGGGATTAGATGTTTGGTTTCAAAGAGAAGAAACCATACAAACTAACTCAAGCAAAATGGGATTTATCTATTTATCTATCTATCATCTATCTATCTATCTATCCATCTATTTATTTAATTTTTAAAAGGGATTTATTGTAAGAATGCCAAGCTCAAGGAATCCATGGGAAACTAACCAAGCATGAGTGGAAACATGAGCTCTGGGACACCAACACATACTAGTAACTCTTAAAGTGCGGATTCTTTTCTGTCCCATGACCAAGTGAACTATGGGAGTCTCCTAAATTCCCAAGAAAAGGCTCTGAGTGACCCAGCTTGTATTTGGTATCCACTCTTGGCCCAATCAGTTGTGAGGGGAGCTTCAAGCAATTTGTAACTTGCTTGTTTGTGCTTTCAACTAAATAGCTCTCTGCTATGGATTTTCTTTTAAGTTTCAAGAAATTAGTTTGTGGGTTTTTTGTTTTTTAGATTTTTATTTATTTATTTGTTTATTTATTTTTATTTGACAGAAAGACACATCGAGAGAGGGAACACAAGCAGGGGGAGTGGGAGAGGGCGAAGCGGGCTTCCCGTGGAGCAGGGAGCCTGATACGGGGCTCGATCTCAGGACCCTGGGACCATGACCTGAGCTGAAGGCAGATGCTTAACGACTGAGCCACCCAGGGGCCCCAAGAAATTAGTTTGTATTGAAAAAGTTTGCATTGGAAATTTTGCACAATTTATTATTTTGATTTATTCCCTTACTTGCCCCTGAATTATTTTTTTTAATTATGGTAAAATATACATAACATAAAATTTGCCATGTTAACTAAGTTAAAGTATACAATTCAGTAACAGTACAATCACAGTCTTGTGCAATCATTATCACTACCTAGTTCCAGAACATTTTTATCACTCTGAAAGAAAAACCCCTTATCCCTTAAGTAGTCACTCTCCATTTCCCCCTTCCATAGCTCCTGGTAACCACTGAACTGCTTTCTGTCTCTAGGAACTTGCCTTTTCTGGACACTGCATTTAAGGGTAATTGTAGACTATGTGGCCTTTTGTGTCTGGCTTTTTTTAGTGAGCATGTTTTCAGAGTTCATCCATGTCATAGTGTGTATCAGTACTTCATTCCTTTTTATGGCCAAATACTATTCCATTGTATGGGTATACCACTCTTGTTGGTATAACCATTAATCGATGGACATCTGGATTATTTCCACCTTTTGGCTATTGTGAATAGTGCTGCTATGAACATTCGTGCACAAGTTTTTGTTCTTTTGGGTATATACCTAACGAGTGGGATTGCTGAGTCATATGGTGATCAGATGTTTATTGGAGAACCACCAAACTTCTCCAGAGTGAATGCACCATTCTACATTCCCCCCAGTAAGTATGAGACTTCCAATTTCTCTTCATCCTCCCCAACATTTGTTTTCTGGTTGTTTTTTGTTTGTTTTTGTGCTTATAGCCATCCTAGTGAGTATGTAGTGGTATCTTATGGTTTGTTTTTAAGTTTATTTATTTATTTTTAGTAATCTCTGCACCCAACGTGGGGGCAAACTCATGACCCTGAGATCAAGAGTCACAGCTCCACCGACTGAGCCAGCCAGGCTCCCCCAGTATCTCATGGTTTTGATTTACATTTCCCTAATGACTATTTATGCTGATCATCTTTGCATATGCTTATTAGTCACATGTATATCTTCTTTGGATAAATGTCTGTTTAAGGCCTTTGTCCAGTTTTTGATTAGGCTATTTATCTTTAGTTGTTGAGTTGTGTTCTTTATGCATTTATATAAACATACATTTATATATATATGCTAGGCCCATCTTAGACATAATATTATTGTTTTTTTGGCATTTATTTTTGTTTGTTTTTTTTGTTTTTAGTGAGCTCCATGCCCAGTGTGGGGCTTGAGTTCACAACCCCAAGATCAAGAGTTGTATGCTCTACCCACTGAGCCAGCTCGACACCTCTATATTATTGGTTTTTAAATATGGCTGCAGAAGCTAAATCTCCTTCCATTTTTTGGTCTGGGTATTCTCAAACAGAAAAACACAAGGTTTTGGTTTTTGCACATTCACTACAGGCTAGAACCCATATTTGAAATAAGCATCTAAGAATATCCTGTGCTCCTTCCTAATGACTTAGTAGTTGCAGCTGTAGAGTGCTATTTGTCATCTTCTGCCCTCTCAAATTCATCTTGGGGTACCCCAGAGACAATCAATGACATGTCTGTTTCAACCTTTGGTAATTTCAGGTTATTGTCATTTCCCCTTATTATTTTGCCTTTTTTTCTTTTAACTGTTTTGAGATTATACTTCAAAGTTCCTGTTTTTGAACACCTATCCGTGTTTGGTGTGGAAAATGTAGTTTTTCAGAATTATAACACTCGAAACAGGTATATAAAAATATGACTAAAAGTCAAGAAAATCAAGAATCTTTGATATTTTGTATTTTTAGGAAACTGACTATGGTGGGAAGTAGAACAAAACACCTCTAGTAGGGATGCCTGAGTGTCTCGGCTGGTTAAGTGTCTGCCTTTGGCTCAGGTCATGATCCCAGAGTCTTTGGATGGAGTCCTGCATTGGGCTCCTTGCTCAATGGGGAACCTGCTTCTCCCTCTGCCTGCCACTCCCCCTGTTTGTTTCTTTCTCTCTCTGACAAGTTAATAAATAAAATCTTAAAAAAAAAAAATAAACACCACCTAGTAAATAAAATAGAAACAAAAGTAAATTAAATAAAATAATGGCAGCAGGAAAATGAGCTGATTTGTGTGAGCTAATGATTTTTAAGTGGTCAAAAGTTAAAAGCCACAAAATAAAATTGTTTTTTTTTCCAAAAAGAGCTCTGAAGCTTCATGCTGTGAAGTCACATGCTCAGCTCATTGCTTCCAACGGTCAGGTATAATTTCTCTCTCTAAAGTCCCCTCACCCTGATTACTTTGGCACCACTGTAATACTGTTGCCACCAGGTTCTCAAAAGTGTCAAGATTTCCATTTACTCAGCAATACGGTTTTTCTTTCCTTTGGACTTTTAAGATTCTGCTTACCCCAAATTTTTGAATAATATTGGCATTTCAGAAGAGGGATCACATGGAACCCTTGGTGTCTTACACTTCTGGAGCACCAGCACCTGCTCCCAGTGATATGCATCTTAATTCAAAAATGAGTCTTTTGAATCCACTTACTTTCCAAATGAGGAAAGTGAAGTAATTTGCCCAAAGTTTAGAGTTAAGGATGGAACCTAATGCACAGAATGGGAAAAATTATTTGCTAATCATATATCTGACAAGGGACTTGTATCCAGAATATATGAAGAACTCTTACAACTCAGTAATAAAAAGACAAATAACCCAGCTTAAAAAATGGGCAAAGGATACGAATAGACATTTCTCCAAAGAAGATATATAAGTGGCCATGTGTTCATGAAAAAATGCTCAACATCATTAATTATCAGTGAAAGGCAAATAAAAAACCACAATGAGATACCACTTTACATCCACTAGGCTTGCTACAACAATAACAACAAAATGACAGATGGTGAGGATGTGGAGAAATTAGAACTCTCATATATTGCTGGTAGGATTGTCAAATGGTGCACCTGCTTTGGAAAACAAGCTTGTCAGTTCCTCAAAATGTTAAACATAGTTATTTATAACCCAGCAATTTCACTCTTAAGTATATACGCAAGAGAATTGAAACAAAATATATATTTACACACACACACAAACTTGTACATAAAATAGCAGCATTATTTACAATAGCCAAAAAGTGAAAACAACCCCAGTGCCTGTCAGTTAATGGATGGACCACCAAGTTGTGATATAGCCATACAATGGAATAATATTCAGCCATAAAAAGGAATGAAGTACTGATACACTCTATAACATGGACAAACTTTGAAAACATGCTCAGTGAAAGAAGCCAGCCACAAAAGGCCCCATAATATAATGTTCCTTTTATATGAAATGTCCAGAAAAGGCAAATCTATAGAGACAGAAAGTAGATTAGTAGTTGCTAAGGGCTGGGGAAGAAGGAATGGGGAGGTACTGCTAATGGCTATGGGGTTTCTTTTGGAAACAAAACAAAATGTTTGTTTTAATAAAAATATTATTTTATTTTATTTATTTATTTCAGAGAGAGAGCATGTGAGTGAGCACAAGCATGAGTGGGTGAGGGGCAGAGGGAGAAGCAGGCTCCCCACTGAGCAGGGAGCCCAATGTAGGACTCAATCCCAGGACCCTGGGATCATCACCCAAGCTGAAGGCAGACGCTTAACTGACTGAGCTACCCAGGCGCCCTAAAAATATTATTTTAAAATTAGGGTGTCTGGGTGGCTCAGTCGGTTAAATGGCCATCACTTGGTTTAGGCTCAGGTCATGATCTTAGGGCCCTGGGATTGAGCCCCATGTTGGGCTCCGCACTCAGCAAGGAGTCTGCTTGAGGTTCTCTCTCTTCCACTCCCTCTGCCCCTCCTCCTGCTCATGCTTTCTCTCTCTCTCTTTAAAATGAATACATAAATCTTAAAAAAAATGTTTTAAAATTATATTGTGGTGGGCGCCTGGGTGGCTCAGTTGGTTAAGCGACTGCCTTCGGCTCAGGTCATGATCCTGGAGTCCCGGGATCGAGTCCCACATCGGGCTCCCTGCTCAGCAAGGAGTCTGCTTCTCCCTCTGACCCTCTTCCCTCTCATGCTCTCTATCTCTCATTCTCTCTCTCTCAAATAAATAAATAAAATCTTAAAAAAAAATAAATTAAATTAAATAAAATTATATTGTGGTGATGGTTGCACAATTTTATAAATATGCTAAAACCCATTGAATTGTAAACTTTGAAAGTGTGAATTTTATGGTATATGAATTTTTCTTAATAAAGCTGTTATATTAAAAAAACAACACAAGAACAAAAACCCCAATCCTTGTTTATACTTATTCATTGAGCTAATAGGTAAAGTGAGTTTCTGGAGAGACACAGAAGTCTTCTCTTTCTATTTGGAAAACTTCTCTGTCTGGCCTCTCTATTAATTTATTCACCTTGTTATTTTGATGTCTGTCAAGTTTTCCACTGAAATACTGTATATTCCTTCCCAGGCACTGCTGTCCTGATCTAAGTTAAAAAAAAAAAAAAACAAACCTGTGTAAACTTTTCCATTTGAAACAGATAAAAGCAGAGCTTCTTTGGTTGGAAATGATGTGGAAGACCTGGTATGTTAAACATCCGCTTCCATGTATAGCCTGATTTTATTACAAAATGTGTAGTAAAGCAAGCTCTTTAGCTGGGACTTTTTCTGAATAAGGAAGAATATTATTAGACCATAAACTAGTAACTTTCTTTATCTAAAACTATTAGTGGGACTTTAAAAAAAATAAGCAGGTCCTGCTCTGTAGCAAAATGATAAAATATATATATATAGCTTTTAACACTATATAAAAGAAGATGCGTCTTTTAGAATGATCTGGGGAGCACTCCCATTAGATAGGTGGATATAGGTTGCTATGCAGAACGTCTAAAAACTCACAAATAGGGTGCCTGGGTGGCTCAGTCATTAAGCGTCTGCCTTCGGCTCAGGTCATGATCCCAGGGTGCTGGGATCGAGCCCCACATCGGGCTCCCTGCTCAGCGGGAAGCCTGCTTCTCCCTCTGCCACTCCCCCTGCTTGTGTTCCTGCTCCCACTGTCTCTCTCTGTCAAATAAATAAATAAAATCTTAAAAAAAAAAAACCTCACAAATACACATTTCCTGCTTTCAAAGAGCTTATACCTTCTTCAGAAGATAAGCTTTACATGAACAGCTTAATTAAATAGCATAATGCTGGGGCTCCTGGGTGGCTCAGCCAGTTGGGAATCTGCCTTCAGCTCAGGTCATGATCCCGGGGTCCTGGGATGGAGCCCCAGGTCGGGCTCCCTGCTCAGTGGGGAACCTGCTTCTCCCTCTCCCTTTGCGCTCCCCCCCTCCCCCACTGCTTGTGCTCTCTCTCTCTGTCAAATAAATAAAAATAAAATCTTTTAAAGAATGGCATAACCTATGAAAAGCACACACTTTTGGCACGCATTAAAATAAGACCACCAGAATTCACTTACTTAACTTTCATTCAGTAAAAATTTTGAAGTGCTTTCTATGTACCAAGCACTGTATGAGACTTGGGGATTACTGGGCTAAAACAGGCCAGTCATGGGTGCCTGGGTGGCTCAGTTGGTTAGGCGACTGCCTTCGGCTCAGGTCATGATCCTGGGGTCCCGGGATCAAGTCCTGCATCAGGCTCCCTGCTCAGCAGGGAGTCTGTTCTCCCTCTGACCTTCCTCCATCTCATGCTCTCTCTCTACCATTCTCTCTCTCTCTCTCAATAAATAAATAAAAATCTTTTAAAAAAATAAATAAATAAATAAATAAAACAGGCCAGTCATGATCCCGGGCCACCTAAACAGCAATGTAGAGCAATAATGCAAAAGATGTCACAAGTCGGGATAGGAGCATAGCAGAGATGGTAAGTTTATTCCTTAGTAGTTAAAAAAAAAAAAAAATCCTTGGAAAATTCCAGGTACAAATTTAGGACTTTCATCTGTTTATTAAAATACTGCAGGGTGTGACTCTTGCCTCTAGCTACAGCTGTCCAGAGTCACTCACATCCCCACAGACATCTTCCAGGTAGAGCTGGGCCTCTCGTGGGATGTGGGGCCTCCAAGGCCTAGTGACAGCTGTTGGCTGTGCCTTCCTTCTATAAAGCAGGTAAGCCAGATGCACAGGGAAGGTGGTGGTAGTATTAGCCCATGAGGAAGGGGTTATAAACAGAACGTGTGACCTGAAGCCTTCCCACCATGGGAGTAAGGCCACTCCGAAGTGCTGAGAATTGACTAGTCCTTAGAACTGTACCTGGTAGTCTGCTATCTTTCCATCAGATCTTCAACCAAGGGAGATAAAGCCCTGCCTCCAGCAAAGCCCAAGAAGATACAGAGGTAGAATGTAATTACAGAAACCAGCTCCTTCCACACATGCCTAGCAGGCTGAACTTCATTGTTTCCTTTTTTCAGCCCGGGCGCTGAGACACATTTGCTCACAAATGCACCTGAACTTTATAACCTCTTTTCTCTCTGGACTGAAAATGCATGTGTTGTTTCCCTCATCCCCTTTCTGAGATGCCTGTTACACTCCCTTCTACCCAAGATGGGCAGACTCCCGGAAGAACTTATGTCTTATCTAATTTTCCTGCTCGAGGTTGTCAGCTGTTTCATACATTATTAAAGAATGGTGCAGGGGCGCCTGGGTGGCTCAGTCGTTAAAGAGTCTGCCTTCGGCTCAGGTCATGATCCCAGGATCCCGGGATCGAGCCCCGCATCGGGCTCCCTGATCCACGGGAAGCCTGCGTCTCCCTCTCCCTCTGCCCCTGCTTGTGTTCCCTCTCTCGCTGTATCTCTCTCTGTCAAATAAATAAATTAAATCTTAAAAAAAAAAAAAAAGAATGGTGCAATCCTATTAAAAAAAAAAAAAGAATGGTGCAATCCTAAGCAAAGAGGTGGGAGGGAGGGAGGGAGAGTGAGAAACAGGGATTCTGTGCTCCTATTGTGGTCTGGACTCCCTGGAGAGCTGGGGGCTCTGTAACAGAGAAGATCATCCGTATTCCTGCAGCAACTTTCACTTTAGGACAGCACTTTTTAGAATGTGGTCAGAGAACCCCCAGAGGCCCCAAGATCCTCCCTTTTCCCACTACAAGTCTGTATGAGACCGAATTTCAACTAAAACATATCACAACAGATTGAACGCACAGGCAGATAGGAGGATCCAGCTGCCTTCTATGAAGCCAGACATAGGCAATTTGCCAAAAATTAAATGCCCCTCCTGTTAGCGACTTGTGTTTTGGAAAAGATGGCTGTGTTTCTTTTTTTTTTTTTTAATTTTTAACTCTTAAAATTTTTTATTATTTATTTATTTACTTTTAAAGATTTTATTTAAGATTTTAAAGATTTTATTTAAGAGAGAGCGAGTGAGCGGGGGGGGGGCTGAGGGAGGAGAGGGAGAATCTCAAGCAGACTCCCCGCTTAGCACAGAGCCCAACACAGAGCTCAGTCCTACAACCCTGAGATCCTGACTTGAGCTGAAATCAAGAGTCAGTCCCTCAACTGACTGAGCCACCCAGGCCCCACCCCCCCCTTTTTTAAGTCATCTCTACATCCAACATGGGTCTCAAACAACCTGGAGATCAAGAGTCACCTGCTCCACTGACTGAGCCAGCCAGGGGCCCCAAAGATAGCTATGTTTCATTTATGTATTTTTGTTTGTATTTATTTATTTACTTATTTATTTATTTGACAGAGAGAGAGAGAGAGCACAAGCAGGAGGAGTGTCAGGCAGAGAGAGAGGGAGGAGCAGGCTCCCCACTGAGCAGGGAGCCCCATACAGGGCTCGATCCCAGGACCCCGAGATCATGACCCAAGCCCAAGGCAGATACCCAATGGGGTGAGTATGTTTTAAATGAAAATGTTATTTATGCTAACTTGTAATGTGTTTTTGTTGTTAATTTTAAACAAATTAATATTTTAAAAGTTTTGTTTCAATTTTCACACAATAAATATTGTATAACCCATGTAAAGAGAGTTTCTGGGAACCCTCAACAATTTTTAAAACTATAAAGGGAGGGGTTCTGAGATTTAAGTTTGAGAACTCTCCTTTAGGGCTACTCTTGGCCCCCATTTCTTCTCAGTCCTGCTCTTCCTGAGAGACCTCACCAAGCCCCACCACTTCAGCTACCACCTCTGAGCTGGTATGTGCTGTGGGCACCACATGAACTCCCAGGTGCAAGGCGGCCAGGGAAGCAAGGTCACCTCTGACAGCTGACCTGGAAAAATCCAGACACAGCAGATGTGATCTACCCTTCATTCATTCCACAAATACTTACCGAACACCTGCTATGTGCCACATACTATTTAGACATTGCGGTTACAACAGTAAGCAAAACAGAAAATCCCTGAACATTTTACTGGGATATATGAGGAGAGTATAATGAGAAAGAAAGCCATATGTAGAAGTAACACTAGAAATGACCCGTAAGAGCCTGACTTTATGAAGTATTTGGGGTAATCCCAAATTCCAGGTTCTTTCCCCCGGCAGGGTTACCAAAGGTGACATTCAGACAACAGACCATGATAAAGCAAAATAATGTGATAAAGTGTGTGGCTGTGGGTGTATGTGTGTGCTTTCCTCTATCCTGTAAATTATGTTTCCGAGTAGCCAATCTGCTAGTAGGCCTCTGGGAAGTAGGTGTTGACACATTCCATCCTGGCAAGGAGGTAGATATGATGCAAGAAAAGTTCCTGCCAGCCATGGGAGTTGGGGAAGGAGAAGAACCAGGAAAGCAGACCTTATGATTGGCAGCTCAGGTAAAAGACCAGACTAGCATCCTTGCAGTACAAATTGATGACGATCCAGAGAAGAACATGGGTTCTGAGAAATCATGAGGTCACCTAAGCACTGCCTTCCAGACACCTTGTGGAGGAAGAAAAGAAAAAGGAAAGAAACAGCTCTAATAGGGATCCCATTACCTGGGATGAGACTATGTTAAATTAGAAGAGTAACAGTCTTTGTTTTATTGTTGCTGGGCTTGTGTATGAAACCCTGAGCCAGGGAACTCTGGCAAGAATGACTCAATTGACCCTTATTTCTCCATAACCCCAAGCCCAAATATTACTACCAATTGGTCACATGGAAGACAGTAAGTTGAAGAGAAGAGATACCAGAGGGAAAAGAGAACAGGCTAGACAGGTCTTTTCTCCAGAAAGAATTGGTTCCCACCTTCTTTGTCACTTAGGTCACCTGAAAGGGAAAAGCACAGAGATCTGCCCTTATGCACTTGCAACATTAATACAAGAAAGAGAGGGCTGAGGTGCCTGGCTGGCTCAGTCAGTGGAGTGTGGGCATCTTGATCTTGGAGTTGTGAGCTTGGGCCCTGTACTGGGTGAAGAGATTACTTAAAATTAAAGAAAGGGGTGCCTACGTGGAATTCGCGAAGCTGCCAAAGCCTTAGACAAGTGCCAGGCCCATCTTTGTGTGCTTGCATCCAACTGTGATGAGCCTATGTATGTCAAGTTGGTGGAGGCCCTTTGTGCTGAACACCAAATCAACCTAATCAAGGTTGATGACAACAAGAAACTAGGGGAATGGGTAGGCCTCTGTAAAATTGACAGAGAGGGAAAACCCCGTAAAGTGGTTGGTTGCAGTTGTGTGGTGGTTAAGGACTATGGCAAAGAGTCTCAGGCGAAGGCTGTCATCGAGGAATACTTCAAGTGCAAGAAATGAACAAATAAACTTGGTTTTTGTTCCAAAAAAAAAAAAAAAGGGGGTGCCTAGGTGGCTTAGTCAGTTAAGCGTTTGCCTTTGGCTCAGGTCGTGATCTCAGGGCCCTGGGCTCGAGTCCCATGCCAGGCTCCCTCCTCAGTGGGGAGCCTGCTTCTCCACTCTCCCTCCCCCTCGCTCCTGCTTTGTCTGTCTCTCTCAAATAAATAAATAAAATCTTAAAAAAAGAGAGAGAGAGAGGGAGAGGTCTGGAGAGGAAAACAGTGGTGGGGGGCAGGGGAGAGGTTTCTTCCAACCTGGAAAAATTCTGTCATTCTGACAAGGAAGAAAGAGAGCCCCAATCTCATGTGGCCCAATGACTGTCCAGAAATGACCCATCAGTATATTGCAAACCAGTTTCTAAAGAACCATGCTATTACCCTTCTAGCCTGAACATAGGGGCACAAGATCTCCTGGCTCTGGGGGGTCCCATACAGACCAGTTTCGGCCACTCGCCACTGACAAAATTCAAAGACACAGAAATGAGTGGTAGTGAAACAAGAAAAGAATTAATTTCCGGGAGCCTGACAGCAGGAAGACAGCTGACTAGTGTCTCAGACGGTCTCCAAAATGCTGAAATTACTTCCAGGTTTATATGAGGAGAATGGAGGACAAAGGTGGGTGGGTACACGCTGGGGAACAATGGAGGTAACTTCGACCATTGTCAAGGGCGGGGTCTTGCAGTCTCAGGGCAGACCTTATTGCTTGAAGGGATAGTTTCAGTTCCCATCAGAGGCTGCTTTGCCCGCTGGGTCTTTTGCCTGAGTTAAGAGATGAGCTGGAAAGAACTGAATCACTTAGAAAGTACAGAGATCAAAATGGAGGTATAGTTGAAGTCTTCTTTCACTCTGCCAAACTCCCTACCTTCCCTAGTCAGATTTGGTTTATGTAGGTAATCGTTCTTAACATGCTGCCATTCTTTTTTTTTTTTTTTTAAGATTTTATTTATTTGACAGAGAGATAGAGAGCACAAGTAGGCAGAGAGGCAGGCAGAGGGAGAGGGAGAAGCAGGCTCTCCGCTGAGCAAGGAGCCCGATGCGGGGCTCGATCCCAGGACCCTGGGATCATGACCTGAGCCGAAGGCAGCCGTTTAACTGACTGAGCCACCCAGGCGCCCCAACATGCTGCCATTCTTTGTCCCTTCTTGCCCGGAGATATTAGGTGAAATTGCTTGTCCAGAAGGATTATGCATATAGAAACGATTCATTCATCCAGCTGATATTTATTGAGCTTGAGGCCTTTGCTCAGTTGTGAGTCCTGAAATCACTTCTGTGATCCAGTCTCCTGAGATGTGATATGCAGTGAAATGGATCCAGCTACAAGAGGAGAGCAGATTGAAAAGTCAGGAGGTAGAAGATGACAGGAGAAGTAAGGCCAACATTCCAAAGCCCTAAAGTAGCTGAAGTTCCTGGTTGAGAGACAGGGACCGTCTTGGGCACACAAAATACGCAGCAGTGATGAGCATTTCCTTTGCTGGGTGTGATTTCTCCTTGAGTGTTTGTGGTGCTGGTGCAATCTTGTTCCATGGATCGATTATGCCTTTTTAAAAAATGTATTCTAAAAAAACTGATTGGCGGTTCTGATGTTCTCAGACTCTTTCTAGCAATTTGAATCACCTTCTTTCAACTTTCTTTGAGGTGCCTCCACAAAATGACCCAAATATCAGAGCTGTTAAAAGACAAACTCAGGCATATTAAAATTTTTAAGAGTTTATTTGAGCAAAAATCAGTGGGAATCAGGCAGTGCCAAATCAGAAGTGGTTAGGAGCACTCTGCCAACAGAAGCTAGGGGAAAGACATAAAGAAAAGGCAGAAACAAAGCAAGGAAATGATGCAATTCGCTGTAGCTTAAGCATTTGCCTCATTCGGAAAGTCTCATTGGCTGTTTGTGATTGGCTGATTCTCAGCATTGAGGAATTCACAGGTTTTGGTTTGCTTAAGCCTCTAAGGCATTAGAACCACCCAGGTCTACTGGCCTTCTTGTTTAATTTAACTCAGCATAGAACAATGGTTGTGCAATTAACTCTAGCACAGAGTTAGCTTATCCATGGCAAAATTTAATCCCAGATCTCTACCATAGTTTCAAACCACTTTCTTCCAGCATTTTGTTAATGTGTGTCCAGGGAATATTAACCTAAATAAAATGTAATTAGTATGAAAAATCTGTTCTCTGAAATTATACCAGATTATGCCTAATTTTTAGATCATTTATGAGGCAGGTGATAAATAGAAGAGGCCCCGATATTAGACCATCTAAGTGAAGTCCCAGTAACTGAATTTACTAGCGCTGTGACTTTAGAAGAATTATTTGACCCCTCTCTGCTTCATTTTTCTTATATGTAAAATGGAAGTAATAATGCATAGCTTCTTATCCAGAGTTGAGAGAGTAAATGAGCCAGCTACTGTCCAGTAGATAATAAATGATATGCAGTAGATGTCCATTTCATCATTATTAGTTTTTCAGTTTCTTTCCTGTTCTCTTCAATTTGTACAGTTAAAGCCATTTTCTTTTTTTCTTTTTAAAAGGTACCATTTCTGATTACAGAACTAATATGTATTAGTAAAAGATTCAGAGAACACATAAAAAGGTAAAAAGGAAATAGAAATTACCCATTAATCCCAGGCCCAAGAGATGTAACTACTTTGAAAATGGCTCTCAAGAAATCTATTTACTAGCATTTCTAAGAAGTGTCTGAAATTCCCATTACAGATCTTCCTCAACTTACAATGGTTTATGTCCCAATAAACCCCTCATAAATTGGCAATATCGTAAGTTGAAAAAGTATTGAATACATCTAACTTACCAAACATCATAGCTTCGCCCAGCCTACCTTAAATTTGCCCAGACCACTCACTAGCCTACAGTTGGGCGAAATCATCTAACACAAAGCCTGTTTTATCAAAAGTGTTGAAGACCTGTGTAATTCATTGACTCCTGTACTGAATGTGAAAACCGGAATGGTTGTGTGGATACAGAAGGGTTTAAGCGTGTGGGTTGTTCATCCCCGTGATCGTGTGGCTAGTTGGGAGCTGGGGTTGCCCCTGCTCACCATCTTCACGGAGGATTCCCCTACACATCGCTGGCCCAGGAAAAGATCCAAGTTCAAAATTCAAAATACAGTTTCTACTAAATGTGTATCACTTTCGTACCGTCGTGAAGTTGAAAAATTTAAGTCGAACCATGGCAAATTGGGAACCATCTGTCTTTGGTGTTATGAGAAGAAAAACCTCATTTGTACCAAGGCGCTGTTTGTCTTCCCTAGGCTGCTTCAGTATGAATTTGAACATGAGTAGATACATTTTTAGTCACTATGTGTTACTTTCTTTGCCAAGAGAACTCAAACGGCGAATTAATCCTCAGTGTGTCCACTCTTTTCTCCTCTGATACCTCAGAGGAATCTATCACGGTACTCTCCTCATCTCCATGCCTTAGTGTCCTCATTCGGGGGGCAGGGGGGTAGCTAGAACCTGACAGCAGGTTGTCCACACAGGGCCACTAAAGCCCTGGATGAACGTGTGATGTGCTGAAGGTCCCCCAGTGGGGCTGGAATAAGAAGCTAGATCACTTGGTGTCCAGGCCAGTGGACTTCCCAGCACGCGGTACCACCACGGTACAAGGCTGTACTCAGTCTGCCCTCAGGCATGCTTGATTTCCCACCTCTAAAACCGCCCTATCCGGGAGGGTGGCTCCAAGGAGAGTGAGGCCAAATGGTGAAAGGGTTTGGACAAGAAGACAAGAGGTTCAGAAGCAGCAGGAGGGAGAGGTTTAGTATGTTTGCTCAAAAGTATCATTCTGGAACAAAATTATACACTTGTACTCAAAAGTATGCAGAATTAAAACAATGCTTTTTAGCGGTGCCTCGCTGGCTCGTGGCAGCTGGCTGGCTGGCTGGCTCAGTCCCAGAGCATGTGACTCTTGATCTCTCGGGTATAAATTCAAGCCCCACATCGGGTGTAGAGATTACCTAAAAACTTTAAAAATAAAATCTTTAAGGGGCGCCGGGGTGGCTCAGTCGTTAAGCGTCTGC
This sequence comes from Eumetopias jubatus, assembly GCF_037043125.1. NCBI lineage: Eukaryota > Metazoa > Chordata > Mammalia > Carnivora > Otariidae > Eumetopias > Eumetopias jubatus. The sequence continues at coordinate 70,219,657 of NW_028274812.1, forward strand.
CTTCTGCTCAGGTCATGATCCCAGGGTCCTGGGATCGAGCCCTGCATCGGGCTCCCTGCTCGACAGGGAGCCTGCTTCTCCCTCTCCTGCTTCCCCTGCTTGTGTTCCCTCTCTCGCTGTGTCTCTATCAAGGAAATAAGTAAAATGTATAAAAGAAAATAAAATCTTTAAAACAGTGCTGTTTAGGGCGCCTGGGTGGCTCAGTTGGTTAAGCATCTGCCTTCAGCTCAGGTCATGATCCTGGAGTCCCGGGATCAAGTCCCACATCGGGCTCCCTGCTCGGCAGGGAGTCTGCTTCTCCCTCTGACCTTCTTCCCTCTCGTGCTCTCTCTCTACCATTCTCTCTCTCTCTCAATAAATAAATAAATAACAATCTTTAAAAACAAAACAAAAATAAAACAGTGCTGTTTAGGATCTCTCTTCTTGATGAAAACCCTCTTCCCAGGGCTGAATTTGTTAAGCTACTGCCTTCAGCTCAGGTCATGATCCTGGAGTCCCGGAATCGAGTCCCACATCGGGCTCCCTGCTTAGCAGGGAGTCTGCTTCTCCCTCTGACCCTCCCCCCTCTTGTGCTCTCTCTTTCTCTCTCTCTCAAATAAATAAATAAAATCTTAAAAAAAAAGAAAACCCTCTTCCCAATTTGGAATAGTTTTCCTCCAGGGGGGGAGGGTCTATGTGGGAAAAGGCTTTTTTTTTTTAGGATTTTATTCGTTTATTTGAGAGAGAGAGAGCACAAGCGGGGGGAGTGGCAGAGGGAGAGGGAGAAGCATACTTTCCCCAGGAGCCCAAAGCTCTGTGTCCCAAGACCTGGAATCATGACCTGAGCCAAAGGCAGACGCTTCATTGACTGAGCCACCCAGGTGCGTGGTTGGTCTTTAAAAATTAAGCATAGTCTCTAAACCCTGAGAAAGGAAAAGGGTGGTTTTAGAAGGTAGAGGCTGGGGCTGATGGGCCACTCCTTCAGAAAAGGCAGGGGAAAGGGCCTAGAGGAAAGAGAGAAGCTCGAGGACTTTTACTAGAAAACATAGTGTAACAAAGTAACAGGGCAAAATGCAACAGAACTGCAGAAACTAGTAGGCAAGTTGTACAAATTAATACCAGGGTGGTGTGTGTACCTAGCTGGATTGGTTAACATATCTTTAAAAGAATCCCTAGTTGGTTTTGTTTTGTTTTGTTTTGAGGGAAAAACTTCCACAAGGTCATCTTTTCGGAAAATGTTACTAAGTGGGTGTTTACTTTCTTTAAAATGAATATCAAAGGTCTGGATTGCAGTCAGATGTATACGCTTTTAGAAAGATTTTGAACATTTCAATAACAATAAAAATGAAATGTTCAGGATCACATAAAGAAAACTAAATGAGGGGGTGCCTGGGTGGCTCAGATGGTTGAGCACCTGCTTTCGGCTCCGGTGGTGATCTCTGGGTGCTGGGATCAAGCCCAGGGTTGGGCTCCCGGTTCAGCGGGGATTCTGCCTTTCCCTCTCCCCCTGCTTGTGCTCTGTCTCTCTCTCAAATGAATAAATAAAATCTTAAAAAAAAAAAAAGAAAAGAAAATTAAATGAGACATTTCCTTTGTGACTTCTGTTTGGTTTATTTATTATTATTATTATTTCTGGCTCAAAAAGATATTTTTATTAAAGCACAGGGAGGGCGCCTGGGTGGCTCAGTGGGTTGAGCGACTGCCTTCAGCTCAGATCATGATCCTGGAGTCCCGGGATCGAGTCCTGCATCGGGCTCCCTGCTCGGCAGGGAGTCTGCTTCTCCCTCTGACCCTCCCCCCTCTCATGCTCTCCCTATCTCTCTCAAATAAATAAATAAAATCTTAAAAAAAAAAAAGGCACAGGGACAGGACAGGACCTGTGGGGCAGGAAGAGCTGCACTATTTGGTCTTTTTATATTGAGGCCTATCTTTTTATTTTATTTTATTTTTAAGATTTTTATTTATTTTTGACAGAGAGAGCGAGCAGCAGGCAGAGAGGGAGAAGCATGCTCCCTGCTGAGCAGGGAGCCCGACATGGGGCTCCATCCCAGGACCCCTCATCATGACCTCAGCTGAAGGCAGAGCTTAACCATCTGAGCCACCCAGGAGCCCCGAGGCCTATCTTTTTAAAGAAAAGGTGACAACACCTTAGCATGTTTATATTTGGGCTAATCAAAATTAAGTAAAATGAGGGCGCCTGGGTGGCTCAGTCAGTTAAGCATCCATTTTCAGCTCAGGTCATGATCCCAGGGTCTTGGGATCGAGCCCCGCATCGGGCTCCCTGCTCGGCGAGGAGTCGGCTTGCCCGTCACCCCACTCTCATTCTTTCTGTCTCAAATAAATAAAATCTTAAAAAAAAAACAAAAACTAAGTAAGATCAAACATGCAAAGTGCAGGGCGCCTGGCTAGCTCAGTCAGTGGAACATGTGAATCTTGATTTTAGGGTCATGAGTTCAAGCCCTACATTGGCCTAGAGCTTACTTAAAAAAAAAAAAAAATTAAAAACGGGGCGCCTGGGTAGCTCAGTTGGCTAAGCGACTGCCTTCGGCTCAGGTCATGATCCTGGAGTCCCGGGATCGAGTCCCGCATCGGGCTCCCTGCTCGGCGGGGAGTCTGCCTCTCCCTCTGACCCTCCCGCCTCTCATGTGCTTTCTCTCTCTCATTCTCTCTCTCTCAAATAAATAAATAAAATCTTAAATTAAAAACAACAACAATAACAACCATGCAGAGTATTTGTCTTACAGTAGGGCTTTAATATATGTTTGTTTCTTTCCCATTTTTTTAAAAACATGTGTCATTAAATATAACATATTAAAACATTTAAGTTGATTTTGCATATTGTTCTGAATTCTTATTAATCTATACCACATTTTATGAGGAAGGAGTTACGATTCCCTTTAGGCAGATGAGAAGGTTGACAGGCAGAGAGAGGTTAAATTATTTGTCCAGGGCCTCTCATTAGTGCTGCTTGATTCTGAGTCTGTCAGATCCATTTTGACCTACCGTCATCAGGCTTTCTGCCCACTCACCACTCCACAGGAACTACTTCTTTAATCACTTTTTTCCCCCCACTGCCAAGTCCAATGATCAATTTTCAGTCCTCAGCCACATTTGACACAATTGGTCAGTTCCTCTTACTTTTTTTTCTGTTTAAAGATTTTATTTTGGGGATGCCTGGGTGGCCGTCTGCCTTTGGCTCAGGTCATGATCCCAGGGTCCTGGGATCCAGCCCGGCGTGGGGCTCCTTGCTCAGCGGGGAGTCTGCTTCTCCTTCTCCCTCTGCCTGCCACTCCCCCTGCTTGTGCTCTCTCTCTCTCTGACAAGTAAATAAATAAAATCTTTAAAAAAAAAGATTTTATTTTTAACTAATCTCTATACCCAATGTGGGGCTCAAACTCACAACCCTAAGATCAAGAGCCACATGCTTTATGGACTAAGCCAGCCAGGTGCCCTTCACTTCCTCTCACTAGAAACACCTTCCTCCCACCCCCATGTGGTGCCAGCACCCCACTCTGTTCTACTTCTCTTGCATCCCTCCTTGTCTTTTTTGTCGAATCCTCCTCAGTTTCCTTAGCATGCCAGAGGCCAGTCCTTGGATTTCTCTCTCTATATCCCATTCCCGGGGTGATCTTGATTTAAATACCATCTTTCCCAAACCTGTTCTGCCATATGTTCCCCATCTTGGTCAATGACATGCTCCAGTGACATGCCTCAGGCCCAAACCTTGGATAATCATTTGATATTTTTCTCTCCTATTTCACATCTATTTCATCAGCAAATCTGAGCTGTGATATGTATATATTCAAATCTGACTGTTTATTCCACCTTTGTTGTTACCACCTGACTTCAGTGCTCACTGACGACTTCAGTAGTCTCCTAAGTGGTCTCCCTTTGCCCAGTCTCACCTTCCCACAGTCCATTCTCCACACAGCCCAAAGCGGTCCTTCACAATGTGAATCGGAGGCCCCTTGCTGGCTCAGTCCATAGAGCATGTGACTCTTGATCTCGGGGTTGTGAATTCGAGCCCCACACTGGATGTAGAGAACACTTAAAAATAAAATCTTTTTAAAAAAATGTGAATAGGATTCTGTTACTGCTCTGTTCAAAACCCTCCAATGGCTTCCCATATAGTCACAGAAACACGCCAAGTTCTTAATGTGGCCTCTGGCTGCCTGTCTCGCCACTTGTACCCTCTCTTGATCTCTCCCCACACACTGGCTCTGCTTTTCCTTGGTCATGCCAAGCTGGCCTGACCTCAGGAGCTCTATACTTGCTGGATTCTCTGCCTGAAATTCTCTCCCTCAGACCTCTGCGGGGCTCACTCTTGGATGTTATTCAAGGCTCTCGTCAAATGCTGCTTCAGCAAGAATTTTCCTCATACGCCATCTAAAATGACATTCTCACCCCTCTCTATTCCTTTAAATGATGTATTTTCTTCACAGCTCTTATCACTAGTGACCATTATTTATTATGTTCATTTGTCTTTTGTTTGTCTCTAGCACTAAAATACAGGCTGCATGAGGGCAGGGACCATGTCATTTTTTGTTCACTGTTATGTCATCAGTGTCTAAAATAGGCATATAGTAGCTATTCAATAAATATTTATTCAGTTCATTAATTCATTCAATAAATATTTATTGCTTTGATGGGAATTACGTTTCAGTGGAGAGAGAGGTACCATGAAAAATAAACAAATAAGTAGGTAGTACACCAGATGGGGATCCATTCTACAGAGAAAAATATAGCAGGAGATGAGGAACAGAAAGTACAAAGGGGCAGAGTTTTGGGTTTTGGCTTTTGCTATTTTGAATAGGGCCGTCAAAGAAAGCCTCACTGAAAGGCAACATTTGAGTTGAGAACTCAAGGAAGCGAGGGTGCAACTCATGAAGCTATTTGGGAGAAGAAAAGGTCCAAAAAAAAAGAAATAGAAAATGCAAAGGCCTTGAAATAGTGGTGAGTATCGTTTCTTCGAGAAACAGCAAGGAAGCCCATGTGGCTACAGAGTTATAGAAGATAAGGTTAGAGAGAGAAGGGGGATGGACCGGTGCCGATCTTGAAGTTCATGTGAAGACTTTGAGAGGAGATTTTTCTTTGAGATAGGAAACCAGTGTAGTGTTGGAATGTTTTAAGCTGAGGAGGGACATGATCTGACTTACATTTTTTAAAAAAAATCTCTCTGTTGTGGTGTTAAGATGAGATTATAGAGAGGTTAGGGTGGAAGCAAGATCAATTGGGAAGTGGCAGCTGTAGTGCAGGCAAGAGGTGATGGAATCCTGGCCCACGGTGATAATGATAATGGTGGTGAGAAGTGGTGGACCTCTGGATATATTTTGAGGCCAAAGCTAGCAGAATTGGGGGCACCTGGGGGGCCCAGTCAGTTGAGTGTCCGACTCTTGATTTTGGCTCAGATCAGGATCTCAGGGTTGTGAGATCAAGCCCACGTTGGGCTCTGCACTCAGCATGGAACCCACTTAAGATTCTCTCTCTCCCTTCTCCTCTGTCCCTTCCCCCGCTCACGTGCACACGCTCTCTCTCTCTCAAAAAAAAAAAAAAAAAAAAAGCTAGCAGAATGTCAGTAGCTTGAAAACAGAATTTGCGCAATAGAGAGGAATCAAGGTAAGGCCAAAGGTTTTGGCTGAGCTGCCGATAAATCATTTGCTAAGATGGCAAAGACTGTAGGAGGCATAGCTTTAGGGGATGGAGAATCAGGTACAGGCATTCTCTTTTGTGTGCATATATACTCAATATGCTTAAGAATACACACTGGAGATTCAAGCAGGCAATTGAATATATGAATTTGGTGTTCAAGGGAGTGATCTTGCTATAGATGTACATTTACGAATCATCAGCTTAGGGGCACCTGGGTGGCTCAGTCATTAAGCGTCTGCCTTTGGCTCAGGTCATGACCCCAGGGTCCTGGGATCGAGCCCCGCATCGGGCTCCCTGCTCCGCGGGGAAGCCTGCTTCTCCCTCCCCCACTCCACCTGCTTGTGTTCCCTCTCTCGCTGTGTCTCTCTCTGTCAAATAAATAAATAAAATCTTAAAAAAAAAGGAATCATCAGCTTAGCTGTAGTATTTAAAGGTACAGGCTGCCTAAGATCTTCAGGGTGGGTGGGAATAGAGACAAGAGAAAACGTTCTAAGAACTAGGCCTTGAGGCACTCCACCCAGAGAGGTCAGGCAGATACTAGCCAAGGGGATGGAGAAGGAGTAGCCAGTGAGACAGGAGAAGTCAGAGAGTGTTCTCTTGGAAGCCAAGTGAAGAAAGTGTTCCGAGGAGGAGGGAAAGATCAGCCATGCAAATGCTGCTCAGGGGTCAGGTACGATGAGGACTCAGAATGACCCCTGGATTTAGAACATGGACCTTGCAGGTGACCTTGACAAAAGTAGTGGTGGCGGTGAAAACATGATTGGAGTAGATTCAAAAGAGAATGGGAGAGAGGTATTGGAGACAGTATGTAGAGAGAAAGCACACAAGCGGGGGAGCTGCAGGCAGAGGGAGAGGCAAGCTCCCCACTGAGCAGGGAGCCCGATGCAGGACTCGATCCCAGGACCCTGGGACCCTGACCTGAGCCGAAGGCAGACGCTTAACAGACTGAGCCACCCAGGTGTCCCTTAAGTGTTTGTTTAAAGGGAAGCAGAGAGATAGGGTAGCAGCCAGGAAGGCGATGTGGAGTTGAGAGGTAACTGCTGTCATGTGTTAAGATGAGGATATCTTAGAATATATTGATGGGCTGATGGGAACAATCTAGTAAAGAGGAAAATTTGAGTACTCAGGAGAGAGGGATAATTTCTGCAGCAATGTCTTTTGAGTAGATGAGAGCATCCTGGATCTAGTGTCTAAGGGGAGCTGATGACTTTGGACAGGAGCTTTGATAGTTTATCTGACAAAATGTGGGAAGGGAGAGGATATGGTAGATGTGGTTCGTGATCAGAGCACATGGAAGACTTTTTTTCTGGTTGCTTCCCTTAGAAGAATGGGAGATAAGGTCATCAGCTGCGTGAGTTTTGAGCAAAGAAGAGAAGGTGTGAAACAGTTGTCTTGGTGAGTGGAAAAGTGAACTATTTAGGGAAATTGTGATAGGATTGTCAGGCAACACTCAAGGCACCCTCAAGATTAATGGTCATAATTTGATGTGAGCCACTCCACATGGTTGGTTGTTTTCCTTCAGCCATGTTCAAACATGAGTTGCAAGGGCTAAAATCAAGGTCTTGACAGTGCTGGTTCTTTTTGGTGCAAAAGCGGGCAATTATTTTTGCCATGGGTTTAGGTTTTACCAGGCAAGTGTGATGAAGGGACAGGTGTAGGTAGTAATGAATCATGGATAGAAGCTGGTTGAGGACAGACATGAGGATGTTCTGGGCAGTGAAATGGTTCTAGGATCAATGGATTGTACATCCCAGATAGAGGAAGAATTACTGAAGTCAGAGCTCAGAAGGCAGGAGGTGATGCCGCTCCCCCTGCTTGTGCTCTCTCTCGACAAATAAATAAATAAATAAAGTCTTTAAAAAACAAAAAAACACAGGATGAGCTGGAACAATAAATCACATTATCTGGACATACTGTTTCTCCAAACAGGCTTCTGAAAGAGCAGTGTGGGAGATCTCTGGCCACTCAAGTAAAACTGGATAAAAGTTTGGTAATAACTTAGAATACAGACCTTCTTGTGGCTTATCACTTACTCTTGAAAATTTTATCATTTTTTTTTAGGTTGTCTCTACACCCAACATGGGGATTGAACTCACAACCCTGAGATCGAGAGTCATGTGCTGTACCAACTGAGCCAGCCAGTACCCCTTAAAGACTTTATTTTTAAGTAATCTCTATACCCAATGTGGGGCTCGAGCCCACAACCTTGAGATCAAGAGCCGTACGTTCTACCTACTGAGTTGCCCAGTTGCCCCTATTATATACTCTTGAAAATATCTATTGAAAAATTCGAGTAAAAAAATAAGCTCAAAAATGAATTCTTATTGTGGTGATATTTGTATAACTCTGTCAATATACTAAAAGTTATAAAATTGTACACTTAAAATGGGTGAATTTCATGGAATATAAAGTTACACCCCAAAAAACTTTTAAAAAGGAATTTATATTTATTGAATATTGTAATGACAGATTTGAAGATTCAAGTCAGGGTTGAGCTCAAAAGAGTACTCAATGTTGGGCGCCTGGGTGGCTCAGTTGGTTAAGTGGCTGCCTTCGGCTCAGGTCATGATCCCGGAGTCCTGGGATCGAGTCCCACATCAGGCTCCTGGCTCAGCGGGGACCTTGCTTCTCCCTCTGACCCTCTCCCCTCTCGTGCTGTTTCTCTCTCTCTCTGTCTCTAATAAATAAATAAAATCTTAAAAAAAAAAGAGTATTCAATGTTGATTTTTAAAAATTAGTAAGTTAAGCAGCCTACCAGGGTACAATTCTAATAAAAGGAAAACCCACAGGAACAGAATCAGGTCACTCCTTGTGTGTTTCTAGTACTAGTTAATATAAACCAGAAGTGAAATTGCAACATTGCCCAGGATAATAACTGGGGTTTGCATCAGGCTCTAGAAAATTCCTTCCTTGCAACACTTCTTGGCCAGTATTTGCTCTTGTTCTTCCTGGTAAAGTCCAGCGCATATTGTACTTCTCCTTAACAGTTCTTTGCTTGTCACTTGGCTGGATGTGCTTTAGTGCTGGGAGTGTAACAATTTTTAATACTGAAGTAGGAAGATAGAAGACAGTAGTAAATTTTGCTGACAGGAAAAAGGCCAAGTAGGAACTGGCATGTAAATCAGCCTCCTAGTTAGTCATCATTCTCACCAATAAAACACATATCTGCAGTGTGATGGGAGTGGCGACCTGAATACTTAGCTGGCCTGGTTTCTACGAACTTTGGAAAGTCCTTAGGTGGGACCCAAGTGTTCTGAGATGGGGCCCACTGCCTGTGTTTCAGATCAGCCGTTGTTTTGTCACAATTATTCAAGGCTGTGAGCAGTCACTGAGTGACTTACGCCTCTGTAACTAAACTTTTCATGTTTACTGCCAAACTGAAATGCTTAAAACACCCAGCAGTGGTGGGCGAACTGAAAGTCTCCAGTCAGAATGTCTCCTCTGTGGAATAATTAACAACTTGTGCCAAGTCCTGCCCTCCCTCCTGCTTTTCCTCACGTGACTCTCTGCCTCACCCGCCGGCCTGTCCAAACCAGGCCCCATGGGCCTGACAGCCTTAGCTTCTGTGGTGCCTTCCGGGAGCACCTGCTCTGAGACAGTCTCTCCTGAGTTCACGCCCTGGCTCTGCCCTGTCAGCAAATGTGTGACTTAAGGAACTTCCTTTACCTTCTCTGGAGAATGGGACAACAATTCTCAGGGGGGTGGTTTGGCAGTAGATGCTCAATAAAACTTAGTATCTTTCCCCACTATTCTAGGAGAGTAAAAATCACATCACTTTCCTCTGAATAGAATGTACTTCATAATTTAGCACTTAATTATAAACTCTCTTGTACTTTTTTTTTTTTTTAAAGATTTTATTTATTTATTTGAGAGAGAGAATGAGAGACAGAGAGCACGAGAGGGAGGAGGGTGAGAAGGAGAAGCAGACTCCCCGCTGAGCAGGGAGCCCGATGTGGGACTCGATCCCGGGACTCCAGGATCATGACCTGAGCCAAAGGCAGTCGCTTAACCAACTGAGCCACCCAGGCGCCCAACTCTCTTGTACTTTTGCTCATTATTTCATGTGGTGTTTGTCTTCCAGTCTCAGTTAGCCCAAACCCATCTGGGGAGAGAGAAAAAGGGTTTATTCTTTTTTGAAGTCCTCTTAGAATGTGTGCTCTGAGTGAGATTACACAGGTTTTAAACATGTTATGGTGGTAGTTTGGTTTGTTGACCCCACTGTTTTCAGTTCCATTCCATCATTAATGTTCAGTTTCTCAGACAGTGGGAAGCCCTCAATTTATTAATCTAAGCAGAGGGTTTTCTCTTCAGTCTTAATATGTGCAAGTTCTATTACTCATCCCGATTACTGAACCAGCCTCTTGACACCTTGATTTTATTTTTCAGTTTTTTATTTAAATTCTAGTTAGTTAACATAGAGTGTAATATTGATTCCAGGAGTAGAATTTAATGATTCATCACTTACATACAACACCCAGTGATCGTCGCAATTGCCCTCCTCGATACCCATCCCCCATGTATCCCATCCCCCACCCGCCTCCCGCCATCAACCCTCAGTTTGTTCTCTTAGTTAAGAGTCTCTTAGGTTTGTTTCTCTCTCTCTCTCTCCCTCGTTTTTTTTCCCCCTTCCCATATGTTCCTCTGTTTGTTTCTTACATAACACCTTGATTTTATTTCTAAGGGCTCATTTCTGACTTCTGACCTTGAGAACTGTAAGAGAATATCCTTGTGTTGAATTAAGCCACTAAATGTGTGGTAATTTGTTTCAGCAGTAATAGGAAAGGAGCACAACTTCCTAGAGGTGGCTTGAACCCCATAGCATTTACATATTGATATGAAATTTTTTTTTTTAAGTAAGCTCTAGGCCCAACGTGGGTCTTGAGCTCTGTGACCCCAAGATCAAGAGTCACATGGTCTACCAACTGAGCCAGCCAGGTGCCCCTAGATATATAATTTTTAATTCATATGCCTCCCCCACTAACCTGCATGTTTCTTAAGGGCTCCTGCTTCTTATTAACATTTGAAACCACCTCCTATCACTACCTCTACATACTTAGCACAGTGCCTGGCACAGTCTCAAACTCCAATAAATATTCGATGAAGGGAAGTTTATGGTCTCAAGGGTGGTTTTTGTTTTGGTTGCATTTAGTTCATGTCGAGATGGAGGGACCAGTCGTGGATTCTCAAATAAGGTTCAGTCTCTGGCAAGCACAGGTCTGGGAGATGTGTCAGGGGAAATGATTGAAAATAGGCCTGGGGATTGTTGCAGAGAAAAGAGGTGACTGTAATTGAAGGAGCGCCTGGCCCTGGAATACTTTATATGATGAATATTTCATGGGGTTCTGGTCTCTGCTTTTCAAAGACGTAATAGTGCTAGAAAAGATCCAGCGGAGGACATTAAAAATGATCAAGGGTAGAGAGAATTATGTATGGCGGTAAAAATGAAAAAGATCCCATTTGTAAAAAAAAGTGAAAGTCTGAAACTCATGAGAATAATCATGGATTATTTTCTCAAATCCTGAAAAAACAGAAATAGGTAACGTTCCTAAAGCCTAACGGTCTTCCCAACAAAAATAAAAGAAAATAGCTCTTTATATAGCACGCATTAAAGTACCGAATCCAGGGCGCCTGGGTGGCTCAGTTGGTTAAGCAACTGCCTTCGGCTCAGGTCATGATCCTGGAGTCCCGGAATCGAGTCCCGCATCGGGCTCCCTGCTCAGCAGGGAGTCTGCTTCTCCCTCTGACCCTCTTCCCTCTCATGCTCTCTCTCATGCTCTCTCTCTCAAATAAATAAATAAAATCTTAAAAAAAAAAAATAAAGTACCGAATCCATTACTCCAAGAGACTGTGCCAACGGAAAATGTAAATACTGCAGGCAGAGCTGGATTAGGGGTCCAAGCCAGCCAGGCAGCTGCCTGAGGTGCCTCGAGAGGCACAAATCATTGCTGAATACATTAGAATGTGGGGTCTGTTAACTCAGGTTTTCCGCATAAAGCTTCTTACAATTTTATATCTGTAAACTTTTCTTGGCCCTATTAAAACACACAGTGCCCTTCAGTGGAATTTAAAGAGAGGAAAACCAAAAGTCTCCTCACAATTCAGATTAACCTCCTTAGGAACACTCTTGAATTGTACATACAAGTGGCCTTATCAACTAAACTCCGGGGTTGAATAGAATGGATGGCCTTACTGCTGTTTACTAGAAACAAGTGATTTATTTTCTTATCTACCTTTTAATCTCTTTACTATACCTTAGCAGAGTCACTGGTTCCAAAAAAAAAAAAATCACAAAAGGAAATTACGGAGGAAACAAGAAACACAGAAAAGTAGGAATTACTGTGCAGATTTTTTTTTTCCAGGACATTTAACTTTATCTTGGCCAGTGGAACTAAAAGAGCAGATTAGTCTTTTTTTTTTTTAAGATTTATTTATTATTTATTTTGAGAGAGTGAGAATGAGAGAGAGAGAGAGAGAGAGTACCTGAGGGGGGGAGGGTCAGAGGGAGAAGCAGACTCCCTGCTGAGCAGGGAGCCCGATGCGGGACTCGACCCCTGGACTCCAGGATCATGACCTGAGCCGAAGGCGGTTGCTTAACCAACTGAGCCACCCAGGAGCCCAAGAGCAGATTAGTCTTAAGTAAATCGTTTTTATTGATAAATAAAATGTACCATTTAATACATTTTACACTTAGACATGCCCAAAAATTATTTATTTATTTATTTATTTTAAGATTTTATTTATTTGACAGAGACACAGCGAGAGAGGGAACACAAGCAGGGGGAGTGGGAGAGGGAGAAGCAGGCTTCCCGCGGAGCAGGGAGCCCGATGCAGGGCTCGATCCCAGGACCCTGGGATCATGACCTGAGCCGAAGGCAGACGCTTAACGACTGAGCCACCCAGGCGTCCCCCAACAATTAGTTAAAAGAATATTATTGTGAGGGGATCCCATTCTGGGGAGCTGACTTTCTCAATTCTGTCTTAACTGTAGGTTTAGGAAAGAGTTGTAAAAACTTCTAAGTTATAAATGGCAATTTAGAAATGTGTTGAGATATTTTGGGATAATTACAGTCCTTGGGCAAGCCAGCCCACCAGGTTGGGAACGAATGAGCTAGAGTGTGTGAAAGTTCTTTGGAACTTGTCACTGCTGTGCTGTGTACTATCAGCGTCCACCTGCAGCAGCCCTCCTACCCCCAGGGTGCTAATTATGATATTGCCATATTGTCCAGGTCCCAGGAAAGCTGTGACCTGGTCTATTAAAGTCACCCTCCCCACTAGGCAGTCAGGATACGGTCTCTAGTGCTAGCATGCCTGGTGTCTGGTATCTACCCAGCTCCCATCATGCCTGACTCACCAGAGGGACACATCTCCTATGCCCAGTATTTGTAGCTTAGAATGCAGGGTCTAGAGCCTAGCCTTGACCTCTGGCTGACAGGCTGTCAAAACTGCTCCACCAGGGATGCCTGGGTGGCTCAGTTGGTTAAGCGGCTGCCTTTGGTTCAGGTCATGATCCCAGGGTCCTGGGACTGAGTCCCACATTGGGCTCCTTGCTCATCGGGGAGCCTGCTTCTTCCTCTGCCTGCTGCTTCCCCTGCTTGTGCTCTCTCTCTCTCTCTCTCTCTCACAAATAAATAAAATCTAAAAAAACAAAAACAAAAACAAACTGCTCCACCAACCCTTGCACCTGGTTTGAATCCTCAGCAGGACTCTTCCCCTGAAACTGGACCCGATTTGTAATAATCTTCCTTATGCTACAGGCTCTTTTGATTCAATACCTTGTAGATTTCCAAACAGATCAGAGAAACAGGATTCCTGGCTCCAACTCATCTCCTCCCTTCTGCAGGCAGAGAGCCTTGCTGGACTTAATGTTAAGCTTGATTGTCTTGAGTCATCCCCCTTGCCCTTTCAGACTGCTCTAGCCAATGACTCTGCCAGGTTCTAGCTGTTAGTCTCTCTTCCCGTCCTTAGCCCAGGGGACTTCCCAACCTGATACTCAACTGAGATTTTGCTATTAATTAATTAATTAATTTATTCATTCATTAATTCATTCACTCATTTTTGCTCTTTACACACACACATACACACACATAAACACAAGCGTGTACACCAATGTATACATACACTTTTTTTTGAGGTAGTTTAAATAAAGGGAAACAACCATTGCCTCTCATAACCTACCCCATAGTACAGTTTTCAAAAGACAAATCATGTGGTGAAGTTGTTTCAAAAAACACTATGTCTCTTTCTCACAATGTTAAACATAGGGTTATCATATGGCTCCGCGATTTCATTCCTAGGTATATACCCAAGGGAAACAAAAACATATGGCCACACAAAAACTTGAACACAAATGTTCACAGCAGCATTATTTATAGCAGCCAAAAGGTAGGAATAAAGGTCTATTAACTGATGAATGAATAAAAAATGTGGTATATCCATATAATAAAACATTATATAAAAAGGAACGGACTGCTGGGGTGCCTGGGTGGCTCAGTCGTTAAGCATCTGCCTTTGGCTCAGGTCATGATCCCAGGGTCCTGGGATCAAGCCCCGCATCAGGCTCCCTGCACAGCAGGAAGCTTGCTTCTCCATCCCCCACTCCCCCTGTTGTGTTCCCTCTCTCACTGTCTCTCTCTCTGTCAAATAAATAAATTTTTAAAAAATCTAAAAAAAAAAAAAGGAAGGGACTGCTGATATACATTACAACGTACATGAACATTAAAAACATACTAAGTGAGTGAAGCCAGTCACACACATCCAAAAATATATTGTATGATACTATTTGTATGAAATGTCCAGGAAAAGGAAATCTATAGAGATAGAAAGTAGACATGTGGTTGCCTGGGGTTGGAGTGACGGATATTTCTTTTTGGGGTGATGAAAATGTTCTAAGATTACATAATGGTGATGGTTGTACACCTCCCTGAATATATTTAAAAAACTGAATTGCACAGTTTATTTATTTTTATTATTTTTTTAAGTTAGCTTGATGCTCAATGTGGGGCTTGAACTCATGACCCTGAGATCAAGTGTCCCATGCTCTACTGACTGAGCCAGTAAGGCACCCCAAGATATACACTTTTTAATTTAATTTAAATTTTATTTTATTATTTTCTAAAGATTTTATTTATTTATTTGACAGAGAAAGACACAGCGAGAGAGGGAACACAAGCAGGGGGAGTGGGAGAAGGAGAAGCAGGCTTCCTGCTGAGCAGGGAGCCCCATGCGGGGCTCGATCCCAGGACCCTGGGGTCATGACCTGAGCTGAAGGCAGCCACTTAACGACTGAGCCACCCATGTGCCCCCACTTTTTAATCTTAAAAGTCCTGTTGAATTGTTGCTGAGATGGCCATAACAGTTTTTACTCTCTCTGGCAGTGAATGAGACTGTCCATTTTCCTATGCATGACATATTTTTGTGTGTATATTTGATAATAACATTTGATACAACAAATGTTTAAGTTTTGCCAAGCAAATCGGTGTAAGGTGGATTCTTATTTCCATATTTACTAATGAAATTGAACATCTAGTCTTAGGATTGCCTTTTCATATTCTTCCCTGCTTTTTTTCTATTGGAGTGTTTGCCTTTTTATTTGTTTGTTTAATTTTATTTTCAGTAGGCTCCACACCCAACGTGGGGCTTGAACTCATGGCCCTGAGATTAATTGTCGCATGCTGTACCGACTGAGCCAGTGAGGCTCCCTAGCCTTTTTATTTTTGATCTTTAGTAGTTCTTTATATGCATTCTGTATGATAAATACCTATGTAAATATCTATATACATTTCTACCGATAAATGTAAATGTTTCCTACCTAGTCATTACTTTATGGTTTTTGCTTTTTGTATTTTACTTGAAGGCTTTCTGTCCTGCCAAGATCGTAAATATATGACCTTGGTACGAGCTAGGGAACTAATTTTTTTCTATTTTCAAAATGACTAGACAATTGTTCCAATGCTATTTATCGCATTCTCCATCTTTTCTCTGCTTTTTTTTTTTAAGATTTTATTTTTTATTTGACAAAGAGACACAGCCAGAGAGGGAACACAAGCAGGGGGAGTGGGAGAGGGAGAAGCAGACTCCCAGCTGAGCATGGAGCCCGATGCGGGGCTCGATCCCAGGACCCTGGGATCATGACCTGAGCCGAAGGCAGACGCTTAACGACTGAGCTACCCAGGCGCCCCTCTCCGCTGTTTTGAAATACCATATTTTTCGTATACTAAATTCCCATTTCAATGGCAATTCTTATGCTTCTACGTAGAAGTGAATCTGAAACCAATGGACACAGCAAGTCTATGTGAGGAGAATGAGATTAGCTCTCTGAACTGTCTGGCCGTGGGAGTTTCCAGCAAGGAAAGCATGGGGAGTTCCCAAAGGTAGCCCTGGACTTTTTAGCATTAGGCAATTAAATTGGAAGCTGAATACTCCACATCCTAATAATATTAATTAACAATTGATTATGTCATTTTAGCTCTTTCTTTCCAGAATCTATAAAACAATGTCACCCACTTTGGTGCAGAAAGTGGTCAGGATATTTATCTTCCAGCTACTTCCCTGTGATACCTCTCAGACTGTTTATGTCCCTTCACGAAAGGTCACTGCTCCTCTCCCTTTCTGGATTCTGGTGACCTGTTGTCCTTTGGACCTCTGCTGCTATTAGTCCTGGGTCCTTGCAGGATCTTTACACCTCTCCTACACCTGGTAAATAGTTGAGCAGTGTGCTGGTAAATGGCTGGGGGAGGAGGGAAAGAGCCTTAATTTGTAGCTTTGCCAATGGCTTAGTGTAAATATTCCCATCATGGCTCATATTTTTAAAATTTTTTAAAATTTACTTGAGAGAGAGAGCGAGCGAGAGAGTGAGCACACAAGCCAGGGAGAGGCAGAGGGAGAGGGAGAGAGAATCTCAAGTCAACACCATACTCAGCGCAGAGCCCTAGGCAGGGCTCGAGCTCATGACCCTGAGATCATGACCTGAGTCTTGGCCCATTTTAAGCTACTGACGTGAAATCACTGAACACAGAGTTGAGAGGAAATGCTAAGAATCAGCTTTTGTAAATAAACCATGTAAATAAATTATTATTATTTTTTAAAGATTTATTTATTTATTTTTGAGAGAGAGAGTGTGAGCATGAGCAGGGGGAGGGAGAGGAGGAGGGGGAGAAGCAGGCTCCCCGCTGAGCAGGGGAGGACCCTGAGATCATGACCTGAGCCGAAGGTACACGCTTAGCTGACTGAGCCACCCAGGTGCCCCAGTAAATTATTTTTTAATTATCCTAATTGGATTCCTACTGGGACCTAGACTGATGCTGACATCATCCTGGAACATTGGCTGACTCTTCACTCAGAGAGAGAAAGGAACTCTCTTTTCTCTTAAGACTTTAATCTGGGAAGATGTAAGCCTAGAACTCCGGAAGCTGTCTGAAAGTAAAGCCAAGCAAGAGGAAGGCAGAGTTAAGAGATGGAGGTAGACAGATTCCTGGTGATATCATTTGAAGCCCTGGGTACGGCCATATTTAAAGTGATCTGTGCTCTGGCCTTTTCAGAAACATGAACTAATAATACTTTCTTTATTTCTTTCTTTCTTTCTTTCTTTCTTTCTTTCTTTCTTTCTTTCTTTCTTTCTTTCTTTCTTTCTTTTTCTTTCTTTCTTTCTTTTTCTTTCTTTTTCTTTCTTTCTTCTTTCTTTCTTTCTTTCTTTCTTTCTTTCTTTCTTTCTTTCTTTCTTTCTTTTTCTTTCTTTCTTTCTTCATTTCTTCATTTTTGCACAGAAGTTTAGCACATGAAAGTCCCACATTCTTCCCAATTTGTGATTCTATTCTCAGGCGTTAGGCACCATTAATAGGAAAAGTAGATTTGAAAAGATTCATGGTTTACAGGTTTCCAGTGTTCAGATTTACACAGCAGGTTCTTTCAAATTACACTTAGGGGAATAAATCAGTGACAATTTGGCAATCTTGCAAAGTACAGAGTCTTCCAATTCTAAAGGATTTTGCTAGTGAGTCATTAAGTTAAAAAAAGAAATCCATATCGGTAATAAATCTTTGTAGAAGTGCTCTATGTTCTTTTCAAAATTGATTGTTTCTCAGTGGCTACTTCAACTAACATTATCAAAAGAATAGATTTCTGTTGTAATATAAAATGATGCTTTCTGAGAAATTGTTCCCAGTCTTATTAAAAAAAAAAAAGTTGACATAGGAGATTTATTGCAGAGGGTACTTCCAGAAAACCAGAAGTTTTAATAAATTTATTCTATGTTATTTTCATTGCTTAATATTATAGATCATAAATGTTTGCCAGATTGGGAATTTTTGGTTGTGGTACTTGTGGGGAGATGGCATGTGGAGACCTAAATGTTATGCAGCTTAGGACTTACTTTACTGGCATCCCAAAGCTGTGGTGACTGAGGACAAATGAGGAGTCCCCAAATCCATCCTCTCTCTTAAGTGCTCCTCACTCACATTCCAGCATCCCCTGGCAAGACCGGAAAGGTCTTCCTCTCCAACCTGTCTTTTTCCATTTTCATTGCTCTAATTCGGACCTTTGGTCTTTTGCAGTAACCTCCTAACTGGTTTTCCTGTTTGGCCTCAGCTTTGCCCTACCTTGTTCTGACGCTATTGCGTTGCTTTCTTAGGGCAGAAGCTAGGGGTTCATGACTAATACCCAATCACAGCTCTCTTACCTCATTTAGGGTACTGAGGGGGCACATTGCTCTTCTTATGTAACACAAAAAGCAAGCCAGCATTATTTCTAAACCCAAACAGGTTTTTAGTCAGGGATTTTTAGATGTTAAAATCTAAACGCACACTCCTTCTTTCTGAGAAGAGGAGTGCCTTACTTAAGGACAATTTACAAATGTCAGGGATGGGCTGTAATGACATTTGCTTTCTTCGAGAAGGAAATTCCACGGTCCTGTGCTGGGTTCTGAGCAATTCAGGCCCTGAGAGGTGCTTTCTCATGGTTCCTCCAGCATAAGAACCTGACCTATTTTGGGAGATGAGGGACTGTTCCACTGGGGAAATGATATTTCTGTTGAAACCTAAATGATGAGTATGACTTTTGGAAAAAAAGGAGAGGGTGTCAGAAGGCAATATTCCAGGCAAGAAAACACTTTCTGGGCAGGCCTTGGGGCCTCACGCGAGCACAAGCAGCCCAGGGCATTCAGGAAACTGAAAGTCTCATGTGCTTGGTGTGCAGAGAGCAAATGGAAGAAGGCTGCTCCCTGAGACTGGAAATGTGCATGGGGGTGAGGTCTTGTGCAGCCTTGCAGATGATGCTGGGAAGTTAGGATTTGGGCCAGGTCTGTAGTTCAGAACGTCAAGGAATTACTGAGTTAGAGCTTTAAGGTCAATCACCATGGCAAAATTTATGTGCATAATTTTTTTCTGTCCTTAGGGTTTCATTATATAATTAATTGACATTACCAAATAAATTAAATTTTAATTTTCATGTCAAATTAGAAGAGTGGTTTTCTTATCCAATATTTTATTAAGAACATTTTCTTTCTTTCTTTCTTTCTTTCTTTCTTTCTTTCTTTCTTTCTTTCTTTCTTTCTTTCTTTCTTTCTTTCTTTCTTTCAAGATTTTATTTATTTACTTGACACAGAGAGACACAGCAAGAGAGGGAACACAAGCAGGGGGAGTGGGAGAGGGAGAAGCAGGTTTCCCGCTGAGCAGGGAGTTAAGAGTTAGGAGATGGAGGTAGATGGATTCCTGGTGATATCATTTGAAGCCCTGGGTACGGCCATATTTAAAGTGATCTGTGCTCTGGCCTTTTCAGAAACATGAACTAATAATACATTCTCTTTCTCTCTCTCTTTCTCTCTTTCTTTGTTCATTTCTTCATTTTTGCACAGAAGTTTAGCACATGAAATTCCCACATTCTTCCCAATTTGTGATTCTATTCTCAGGCATTAGGCACCATTAATAGGAAAAGTAGTAAATTTTAATTTTCATGTCAAATTAGAAGAGTGGTTTTCTTATCCAACATTTTATTAAGAACGTTTTCTTTCTTTCTTTATTTTTAAAGATTTTATTTATTTGTTTGACAGAGAGAGACACAGCGAGAGAGCGAACACAAGCAGGGTGAGTGGGAGAGGGAGAAGCAGGCTTCCCGCGGAGCAGGGAGCCCGATGCAGGGCTCCATCCCAGGACCCTGGGACCATGATCTGAGCCGAAGGCAGACGCTTAACAACTGAACCACTCAGGCGCCCCAAGAACGTTTTCGAAGAAAGAGAAAAATTGAAAGAATTAACTATATTCTACAGTTATTGTTTTATTATATTTGCTTTGTCATTTATCCACCTAGCCATTCTTCTTGGCATTCATCAATTCATTTTTTTTTTAAGATTTCATTTATTTATTTGTCAGAGAGAGAGAGGGAGGGAGAGAGAGAGAGCACAAGCAGGGGGAGGGACTGAGAGAGAAGCAGGCTCCACATTGAGCAAAGAGCCTGATGCCGAACTCGATCCCAGGATCTCAGGATCATGACCTGAGCTGAAGACAGATGCTTTAACTGACTGAGCCACCCAGGCGTCCCTCATCAATTCATCTTATCTTTTGATGTGTATCAAAGGAAGTTGCAGACGTCAGTAAACTTTATCCCTGGACACATCAGTATGCATATCATTAACTGAAGCTTAAGGTTTGTTTAGGTTTTCTTTTTTTGTGTGTGTGGTAAAAGTCACATAGAGTGAAATGCAAACATCCTAAGTGTTCTGTTTGATGAGTTCTGAGAGAGAGATATATATATAATTTATCTTTTTACATATATGTAAATTTGATTTATTATTTTAGATACATATAAATTTGAAGTTTCAAAAAAGATGTAATTTTTATCAAAAATTATCATCATGCACTTTGTAAGGCTCTTATATTATACATGAAATGATATAATATCAACTCAAGGTAGACTGTGATGAATTAAGGATTAATTTTGTAATCTTTAGCAAGCTCTTTAAAAATATTAGAAAAAAAAGCCAATAGAGGAGATAGGCTGGAATAAAAAAATTGCTCAATCCAAAAGAAGACCAAAAAGGAGGAACAAAGAAGAGAGGGGACAAATAAAAAACAAATAGCAAGGGGGTAGACTTAAACCCACCTATAACACAATTATACCAAATACAAGCAGAATAAACAGTCCAATTAAAAGACAGCAATTGTCAGTATGGATAAAAAGCAAGATCCAACTATATACTGTTTATAAGAGATGCATTTAAATATAAAAACACAGTTTGAAAATTAAAGAGTAAAAAAATCTATACCCATACAAGCTTAAGCATCAGAAAGCTAGTATTTCTGGGTGCCTGGGTGGCTCAGTTGGTTAGGCGACTGCCTTCGGCTCAGGTCATGATCCTGGAGTCCCTGGATCGAGTCCCGCATCAGGCTCCCTGCTCAGTGGGGAGTCTGCTTCTCCCTCTAACCCTCCCCCCTCTCATGTGCTCTCTCTCTCTCAAATAAATAAAATCTTAAAAAAAAAAAGAAAGCTAGTCTAGTATTTCTATGTATCAGAGAAAGTAGATTTGAAGAAAAAGAAAGAGTATTTCTAGGGATAAAGAATGATATTGTGATGATAAAAAAGGGCAATTAATCAAGAAGATGCAAAATTCCTAAGTGTGTGTGTACCTAGTAACAGAACTTTAAAATATGTAAAAGCAAAAATTGACAAGAAAGAAATAGATCAATAATCATACTTGGAGATTTTAGTACTCCTTTATCACTATGTGATAGAATAAATGACAAAATATCAATAAGGATATAGAAGATTTAAGTGACATTCTCCCTAACTTGACCTGACGTATTTAGATGATCCAGTAACTGTAGAGTACACATTCTTTACTAGTGCACATTGAACATTCACCAAGATACATCTTATGTTACTGGGCCATACATAAAACTAAGAAATAATACCATTTATAAGAAAATCAGAATGTAAAATACTGAGGAATAAATAAATTTAACAAAAAATGTGCAAAACTTGTACAATGAAAACTACAAAATATTATAGAGAGAAATTAAATATCTAAATAAATGGAGTGGTAAATTGTTCATGGATTGGAAACCTCTATATTATTATTATGTCTACCCTCTAGAAATTCATCTCTAGAGTTACAGCCATCCAGTCAAAATTCCAGTAGGATTATTTTAACAGAATTTATAAGCTGGTTGTAAAGTTTATGTGAAATTGCAAAGGATATAGAATAGCCAAAATGATCTTGAAAAAGCACAACGTTGGAGGACTTTTCTGCTTGATTTCAAGAATTACTAAGAAGCTCCACAGTCATCAAAACAGTGTAATATTGGTGTAAAAAGTTTATTGGAACACAACAGAATCCAGAAATAGACTCACACATATACAGTTAAGAGATTTTCAACAAAGGTGCCAGGGAAATTCAATGGGGAAAATGACAGTCATGTCAACAAATGTGACTGGAACAATGAGGTATCTATATGAAAAAATTATCATTGTGTATTATATTTGTAGTATATATTTATGACAAATTACAATTTTGAGTCTATGTTTCCATGTCCTGAGAAATAAATCATGCATGCAACTGTGCTATGAGCACTCTCAAACCTCAGGAGTCACATTTATTAAGTAAAGCTTATTAAAGGGGTGTGATTGCATTGAGGACATGAGGGCATCATTTAGGAAATAGTTTGAATCATTAAAATTTTATTTTCTGGGGGATATAAGAATGACCTTCTATTTTTAGAGTGGCTTTAGTCCCTCCCTCTACATCCATAGCAGGAGAAATTTCTATTTTCATTTATTTATTTTAAAAAAGATTTTATTTATTTATTTGAGAGAGAGAGAGCACGAGCGGGGGGAGGGGCAGAGGGAGAGAGAGAAGCAGGCTCCCCGCTGAGCATGGTGCCCACGGGACTCCATCCCAGGACCCTGGGATCATGACCTGAGCCAAAGGCAGACGCTTAACTGAATGAGCCACCCAGGTGCCCTCTATTTTCATTTATGACCAGTGAGAATGTATTGGTGAGACTCCTCGCCAGTGATGGAGGGGCAGGTGGTACAGCCTTGCAAAAGTGAAATCGCATGACCCAAAAGCTGTACAGCTTGAAAGAGTTGATCTATTATTTATTTGTTTCTAAGGCTTCTTTTATTTTTACTTACTTATTTTTGGGGGGAGGGCAGAGGAAGCAGGAGAGAGATAATCTTAAGCAGAGAGACTCTTAAACAGGCTCCATGCCCAGCGCCAAGCTGGACACAGCCGCGATCTCATGACTGAGAGATCATGACCTGAGCCGAGATCAAGAGTCAGATGCTTAACCACTTAACCGACTGAACCACCCAGTTACCCCTCTAAGGCATCTTTTAGATACTGGAAGAATCAAATTCACTGTGTGCCCTTCATGTAGATGGAGACTAGCAGAGGTTAATCAAAAAGAGAAGTTCCTGCCCTAACAAATTGAAATGTAAATGTAATTAGATTTTGAAAAGTTGTTCCTATTACAGGCTGTTTTTTTTTTTTTTTTTTAAGATTTTATTTATTTATTTGAGAGAGAGAATGAGAGAGAGAGAGCACATCAGAGGGGATAGGGTCAGAGGGAGAAGCAGACTCCCTGCCGAGCAGGGAGCCCGATGCGGGACTCGATCCTGGGACTCCAGGATCATGACCTGAGCCGAAGGCAGTCGCTTAACCAACTGAGCCACCCAGGCGCCCTACAGGCTGGGTTTTGAGAGGGGTTTCTCCAGGATAAAAGATCGGGCTGCTGCTATATGTGTAGTTCTACCTCCCAGACCCAGGAGGCTTCGTAATTAGGTAAGGCTTGATATTCTCCAAGGAGTTTCTGTACCCAAAAGGGCCTACTGATTCTAGAGTCAAGTTGCAGCTGGAGTAGTAGTACAGTTTCTTTCTTATCATGTAACCAATAATCCAGGAAAGTCTCCCAAAAGCTGGAACAGAAATGCTCCCACTACAGAAGACAGCTTCTCTCTTCCATACAGGGCTAGAGACACACCCTAAACTCTCTCTACTTCTTTTTAAATTAAATTAAATTAAATTAAGTTTATTTTTCTATCTATCTTTATAGTGTTTTCTTTCTTTCTTTCTTTTTTTTAATTGACCGTGCAGGTGATGACACATCCATTACTATAATGTCACTTGAAATGTTCAAGTTACAGAAGGGTTGATTAGATTACATTTCTGTTGAGTTAAATAACAGGCCTTGGGATACACTTTGAACACTGTCACTGCAGGTTACTTTCTAAGCCCCTGCTAATGTTACAAATCATCTCTTAGGCAGGATTACTTTTGCAAGTGGGTCATCTCAACCATTTTGTGTTTATTCTTAGTTGGCTATTTATGGAGCATGTACTGAGGGCCCTCCTAAGTGCTTTACTTACACTATCTAATGTGATCTTTATGACATCCTCTCAAACAGATCCTTCTAGTACCCCATTTTACAATTAACTTACTTTAGGACAGAGAGTTAGGTGGTGATAGAGGTGGACCTCAACACAGACCCAAGTCCACAATAACAAGCTCTTAGAGCTACTCCATATTCCCTTACTGAGCTCAGAGGGTGACATACTCTTGATCTTACCCCAGATTCTAGGCACCTTGCTGAAACTCCCTGTGTGTTAACTATCAACGGATTGCCTGGTCTAGGCAGAAACACTGTCTAGGCAGGACAGGGTGAGATAATGCAAAATGCAAGAAGTTGCCTGGCTTTTGGCCAATTCTTAAGATCTAGTTAGGGAGCAGTTATTAACTTAAGATGCACATATAGGGGCCAAAGGCAGGCTGCCCCAAGATGGGCCCTTATGGCATAAAGATTATTTTGAGTTAAAAAGCAATAAAAACTCAACAGATTTAGGAAAAGTTCTTTACCGCCCCCCTTCAACTGCCTAAAAAGCATTTAGATAGAGGAACTGCTCCAAGAAGAGAGCTATCACCGTAGAGAACTGCATTACATTATGAACTAGGTGTGTGACCTGGGATGACTAGCAAGCCTTGTCTGAGCCAAGTCCTCTCCATCCCATTGACTCTGAGGGGCCCAGCAAACATTTGTTTACCCAACATTTACTCCTTTTCATTTTCCCGTGAATTGCATTTTTTCCCTTTTGAAATCTCAGACCTCTACTCCTTTCTCCTTAATTCAGAATGACATACATACCTCATTTTTGCCTGTCTTGGGTATTTCCATGTCTGAGTGGATGCCCCCTACGTATGCTATTAAATTTGATTTTCTCCTATTCATCTGTCTCATGTCAGTTTGGTTCTTAGTCCAGCTAGAAGGACCTGGGAGGGGACAGGGTGTTCTTGCTCCCTGACACACACTAGAATAATCTGTGGGACTTTAATAAACAGTGATGACAGAAATTCTGATTTAATCGGTCCAGGGGAAGGCCTGGGCATCAGGATTTTTTAAAACTCCCAGGTGATTCTAATGTGCAGCTAAGGTTGAGAACCACCTAGTTTGAATGAAAAATATGTATAAAAAACATCAAAACCACTACAATGTACAAAATGATATATTCTGAAGTATATTTATTCCTTATCTCTTTCCACAAAGGACATGGCTAAAAAATTATTCGATACAGAATGAAGTCCACTGAGGGGCATGGAGTTCGGAGCACTTGTCAAACAGGCCACAGATGGGCGGGGACACATGAGGTCAGTGTAGAAATAATTCAGGTATGTTTTCTCTCTCTGGTTTTGGTTTGCAAGGCAGCAGTGGCAGATTTTAGGAGAAACAGTTCTTAGAAGACCACGATTGGTCCAGGTACTGTTTCTAGGTGGCTGACGGGGCCAAAGACTGTTTCCAGGCAGACAATTGGTCTGGAAGCTTGTTTCCAGGCTGTCCAGCCAGTAGATTGCCTTGTCTCCAAGGGTTATTCAATCTGCAAAGTGATAACAGGTCTCAGAAGCTTGTGTGGAATGATAATTTTTTTGCCCATTACAGAAGCTTTTTGAAGAAAATACCAGTATTTTAAGGATGACTCATAGGCATGTTGTACATTTTTTTGATCCAACTTTGCTAAGGGTTAGGAATTGCTTATAAGGCAGAAGCTTCCTAAAGGAGTTTTTTGCAAGTTGAGGAACGGCTGGAGCCATTCCACGAGAAATTTCCAGCTGTTAAAAGGGCAGCATTAGGGGTGCCTGGGTGGCTCAGTCGTTAAGCGTCTGCCTTCGGCTCAGGTCATGCTCCCAGGGT
Organism: Eumetopias jubatus; assembly: GCF_037043125.1. Classification (NCBI taxonomy): domain Eukaryota; kingdom Metazoa; phylum Chordata; class Mammalia; order Carnivora; family Otariidae; genus Eumetopias; species Eumetopias jubatus. The sequence continues at coordinate 70,245,453 of NW_028274812.1, forward strand.
CCTGGGATCGAGCCCCACATTGGGCTCCCTGCTCGGTGGGAGGCCTGCTTCTCCCTCTCCCACTCCCCCTGCTTGTGTTCCCTCTTCTGCTGTGTCTCTCTGTCAAATAAATAAAAAATAAAATCTTAAAAAAAAAGGGCAGCATTAAACTGTTCAGTGCAGTTCAACTGTTGGACTATTTCCTGTCTTTTCTTTCTCTTTCTTGAGAGCAGATGGAGCTGTTCTCAGTTTACTATCGGGAGGAAAAACAGGGTAAGAAATGATGGTGCAATAAAAGTGAAAGAAACCCGAGGAAAAGGGTAAAATCACTATAATGCCACAATCCTAATATTTAACTATTTTCATTTTTGCATATTTTAATTCTAACCTAAAGTCAATATTATTTGGGTGATGGTGATGTATGTATGTGAAATTTAAGGTTTAATAGTCTAACCGTATATTTTTGAAGTTTCTGTTTAAATTCCAGTTAGGTAACATACAGGGTAATATTAGTTTCAGGTGTACAATGTAGTGATTCAACACTTCCACACAACACTCGATGCTCATCAAACAGGTGCCCTCCTTAATCCCCAGCACCTGTTTCACCCATCGCCCTGCCCACCTCCCCTCTGGGGACCATCAGTTTGTTCTCTACAGTTATGTCTCACCATATTTTTATTTTATTTTATTTATTTATTTTTTAAAGATTTTATTTATTCATTTATTTGAGCGAGAGAATGAGAGAGAGAGAGAGACCACATGAGAGGAGGGAGGGTCAGAGGGAGAAGCAGACTCCCTGCTGAGCAGGGAGCCAGATGCGGGACTCGATCCTGGAACTCGAGGATCATGACCTGAGCCGCAGGCAGCCGCTTAACCAACTGAGCCACCCAGGCGCCCCACTCTCACCGTATTTTTAAAACAGTGCTCTCAGTTTCTTTATTTTATACTGGTTTACCATGTTCCTTTGAAAGTGTGATGACGTAACATGATTTATGAGCAAATGTTATGTTTTTAGCTTCAGAATCAGTGAATATTTTTAAGTGGCACACACACACAATGTTCGTTTTACATACTTACCTCATTTCAAAAATAACGATAGTAATCAGCTTTTATGGAGAGGCCACAATGTGGTAAGCTTTGTTCTAGGATTTGAGATATGGTTGGGAAGAAAACAGACAAAATCCTCTTTCTTTAGTAGGGAAAGATAGGTAATAACGCTGGATGACACAGAGTGCTTCTGGGCTCTATGTGCTTCACACATATTAGCTCACTCTCTTAACAATCCGGTGAGGTAGGTACTATCGTCATCTCTATTGCCTCAGAGAAGAGAGCAGTGAGCAGAGAGGTTCAGTGACTTGCTGAACGTCATCAGTTAGTGACCTTAGAGCCGGGATTTGTGGCTCCCTAGGCTGCATGCTTAACTGCGATGCTATTCTGTATCTCCGTAATCAGCTCATTTCTACTTACTCTGCTGATGCAAGTAATCAAAAGTCTTTCTTTCTTTCTTTTTTTTAAAGATTTTATTTTTTCATTTGAGAGAGAGACAGAGGGAGAAGGAGAAGCAGACTCCCTGCTGAGCAGGGAGCCTGACCTGGGGCTCGATCCCAGGACCCTGGGGTCATGACCCGAGCTGAAGGCAGATGCTTAACTGACTGAGCCACCCAGCTGCCCCGTCAAAAGTATTTCTTTTCTCAAATATTTAAAATTTTTGCCTCAAATATTTAATATTTCTCTAACAAGGTATTGGGTAAGTATTATTGCCAACAGTTTCCAGTTACAAACCACTCACTGTGTGCCTAGTACTTTAGTTACCTGAGGAAATTAAGATGAAATCTTTGGTTTGGTGTACTTGCAAAGATTTTGCCTCAAAATAAAATGGTAGGTAGATAATATTTGTAACCTCAAATGAGAAAGGGATACAATTAAGTAGTTCCCAACCCTCTTTGCACTTTAGAATCACTTAGAGAGGTTTTAAAATATGACACCTGGGTCCCACTTCCAGGGATTCTGATTCAATTGGTCTGGAGTGGGTTAAGGCATCAGTACTTAGCTAATACAGTAGTCTGGCAAAGTTATAGAATATTTAAAATCCAGACTCTTAAAAATCATAGTCATCGTTAAAAGCATAGTTTGAATCAGATTGACCTGGATTAAATCCCCTGTCTGCCACTCACTAGCTATGTGGTTTTGGGTTATGGGTTAAGTTTTTGTGTGGGAGGAAAAATTCTCCTTTGCGCTCTTAAGGTCTGCAGTTGGGTCTAACAACTAAACTGACATGAGACTGGCTCACAGGAGAAGAGCAGACAGATTTTATTAAATTTTTGCATGTGTATGAGAGCCTTCACAAGAAAACACAGATTTGAAGACATGACCAGAACAGGAAGCTTTTATACCTTTTGGACAAAGATACCATAAATTTGTGAAGAAATGACTTGACAAGGGGGTTCGGCGAGGGGCAAGAAGTTGTGGGGAAGTGGCTAGGAGATACAAGAGGAGGAAACCAGTGGAAGATAAGGGTTATTTAGTAAGTTTGTACAGACCCGTTTCTGTGCTGACTCCCAGTCTCCTCGTGATAAGGATGTTCTTCTCTTCCTGGTACGGGGAAGGTACTTTTCGCATGGAAAATTTTGTGGTTTTGTTTTTAGGTAGAAAAGGGTAGATCAGAATGCCCTTCTTGCATCTGCTGTTTCTCAATGCTTTCAGCTCAAAATAATCAATAGCCCCAAGCAGCAAAATTTGGATGGCATGTCCTGAACTCCTTCATTTCTAAATCTGAGCTTCTCTTTTCTCATCTGTAAAATGGAAATATTTACCTCTTAGAATTGTTTTTGTAAGAATTAAAGAGAATGAGCGAAAATAATTTTCACAGTCCTGGCACCAAGTGTGCCTCATTAATGGTTCCTTTTTTTTTTTTTAAAGATTTTATTTATTTATTTGAGAGAGAGTGACAGAGAGCGACAGAGACAGCGAGAGAGAGCATGAGCGGGGAGGAGAGGGAGAAGCAGGCTCCCGCTGAGCAGGGAGACTGACGTGGGGCTCAGTGCCAGGACCCTGGGATCATGACCTGAGCCAAAGACAGACACTTAACCAACTGAGCCCCCCAGGCGCCCCTAGTGGTTACTTTTATCCATTCATGAATTAATTCACTCAGCAAATAACTTGCTGAGCACCTACCATGTTCCAGGCATTGTTCTAGGTGCTGAGGATATAGCATTAAATAGAACTGACAAGGGTCTTGCCCTCAAAGCACTACTTTGCATCTTTTTTTTTTAACATGAATAAAATATGTTTTTTTTTTTAGATTTATTTATTTGTCAGAGAGAGAGAGAGAACAAGCACAAGCAGGGGAGGGGGCAGGCAGAGGGAGAAGCAGGCTCCCTGAAGAGCAAGGAGCCCAATGCGGGACTCGATCCTAGGACCCTGGGATCATGACCCGAGCCGAAGGCAGATGCCCAACCGACTGAACCACCCAGGCATCCCATGAATAAAATATGTTTAATCTCATGGTACTTCTATTATTCTACCTTAAAATAGGCCATCTGAACTTGGGATCCCATCCTTCCCTATCCTCAGAGGGCACACTCCATCGGTTGTCCCCTCTTCTCTCTCTCCACTTGTTCTTTGTCATATTTATGGGAACATAGTAATTTTCTTTTTCATATTAAAAAAAAATTCCTGAATCAAACCCTTTGGATTCAAGTTATCCAACAATAACTGCCTTAGCTCCTTCCTCCTTTTGCTTCACGGGCAAGTACAGGTATTGCCTGTACTTACTGTCTCCACTCTGTCCACTTCATCGCTTCTAATTCACACTACAGAGTACTGTAATTGGGCTTCTGTCTCCATTAAAATTAAACCATTGCATTTAGGCCTTTGCACATACGGTCTGCACTCCCCCACCCCTGCCCCCCAACTTGGCTCAGCTTAAACGTGCCTTCTTGGAAGATTTCCCACTGACTTTTCAAGATTGGGGTAGATACCCTCCTCTGTGATTCTGTGGAAGGGTGGGCAGCCCTCCCCCCACTCCCGCAATGTAGCACTTACACTGATTTTTTCTGTGTCCTATACTGACCAAGTAAAGTCATTGAGGTCAGGACCTTGTCACGTTCATTGCCACTGTTCTCCTCCTTGGATAGTACTTGATACATAGTAAGGTGCTAAAGCATATTTTAAAATGAATCAAGGTGGGGGCCCGGGTGGCTGAGTTGGTTAAGCCTCCGACTCTTGATCTCAGCTCAGGTCTTTATCTCAGGGGTGTGAGTTCAAGCCCTGCACTGGGCTCCACGCTGGGTGTGGAGCCGACTTAAAAGAAAAGAAAGAATCAATACATGAGTAATTGAAATAATAAGCCCTCCCTATTAAACAATAAGCTTTTTAGGGTTCAACAATGTGTCTTCATCTTTGTAATCCCTGGACTTCCTCACACAGTCAGCACTCAGTAAAAATTTGAATAGAATGGAGTAGACTTAAAGTATACTTTTTCTGAGCGTAAAACTAGGGCCCAATTTAAGATAACCATTCTAAAAGTGAGTCAATGACCTTTGAAGTTAACATTCTGTAGAATCCAAATCTGACGTTTTGAAATATGTCACCAGGAACTTCAGATGTTTCCTAGTTATCAACCCACCTCAATGTACTACTCATTTGCTCATTTCTCCTAATGAAGCGATCCCAAGCTTATCCCACTTCCTTCTTTCTATAGCATAGAAGCACTTCTTGCTTACACACCCATATGCACATGAACCACGAGGTAGGATAAAAAAGCAGTGTGATGCGGTGAAAAGTGCTTTCCAGTTAGAGTCAGGAGACACTGGCTGTGTTCCTGTCTGTCATAACCTTACTGGAGACTTTGTTTCTTTATTTGTGATGGGGGAAAATATCTTCCCTATCTAATTCACAAAGTTTTTGTAGGATCAAATGAGTTAACATAGGTGAAAAGTCTTTTGTAAATTGTAAAGCACTGCACAGAGTAAAAGCAAAATCTCTCAATGGATCTTAAGTACATGCTAGAGTTTAATAGCTCCCTAGCAAGGGGAATCTGCAAAGAGCTAAGAGAGTGTTCCAGTATGGAGAGGATATAGAAATCTAGGGGTTATTTATCTGGGAAACAGGATGCTGGACCTGTTTCCCAGCACGGAATTAGGTAAAGATTACTGTTTTGCATTGCATCAGCTTCATATCAGACATTATGCTGGAAGTCAGGGGTGGAAGTCAGAGTCTCAGATGGAAATCTGAGAAACCCAGTGTGCTATCAATCAAGAATAAAAGGGCGCCTGGGTGGCTCAGTTGGTTAAGTGACTGCCTTTGGCTCAGGTCATGATCCTGGAATCCCTGGATCGAGTCCGGCGGGCTCCCTGCTCAGCAGGGAGTCTGCTTCTCCCTCTGACCCTCCCCCCTCTCATGTGCTCTCTCTCTCTCAAATAAATAAATAAATAAAATCTTAAAAAAAAGAATAAAAAACAATTGATCTAAGAAGAAAATGACATGACATAGTGGTGGCTGATAACTGGAAATAACGAAGTTTTATCCCTCCATAAAATCTGATTGGCTCCAATTAATCTAGAAGCATAAAATATAAGGGAATACCAAGTAACTGAGTTCCTTTTGAATAGACAGCTACCAGTGAATATCTCAAATTGCAAGCACTGTTGCAGACCTATGGTTTACCCATTTCTTAGTTTGGGGACATACTTTCCCTTGCAGATATTAGTTATTAGCTTTCCACAATAGAAAGGCTGGCTCTACAGTGTGGTCCTCCGATAGGCAGCCGGAGCATCAGCCGGGGAGCAGGGAGCAGGTTAGAAATGCAGACTCTCAGCCCCACCCCAGTCCTATTGAATCAGAGTCTGCATTTTAACAAGAACCCCGGAATTGAGTGCATTTAAGCTTAAGGCACCCTACCTTAAGGACCATTTAATCATTTTTCCAATGGAGAAACCAAAAAGTCAGGTCTTTAAGGGTGATTTCCCCTCCTCATGGCAGAGCTTGGATGAGGAACAAAGGTTTCCTGACTGCTGGCAGGTTCCAGCATCACACCCCACCCCACAGTGTTGTTCTTGGGCTTCTTGGCTGTGAGGCTTTGGGCAAGTTACTGAACTTCTCTGAGTGTGTTCCCTCATCTATAAAATGGAGATGATAGTAATGTCTACCTCACAGAACAGTGCGGATTAACTCAAATTGGAAATTCTCTGAGCGCTTCGTGCAAGGTAAAGCACAACTCACAAGTACAGTTTTATTATTCACAAGAGGAAAGGCAGACAATGTTCTGCATAATTTAAAGTAGTAGTAAGTTTTTTATGGCACGGAGAAGCAGATAGCTATTTGTATCTCTGAAAAACATTATGACTTGACAGTAATGTTTAGAAAGCAGTTTCTTATTTTTCCTTTATATCTTTCATATTTTCCACTGAAGGGAGTTATATAAACTGCACAGTAGAGACACTCAGCTAGTCACTGTTATTTAATCATCTTGTAGGTTAGACTGACCTCTGTTATTATGAATTTGGTGAACCAGGGCCAAATTCAACCTTTGGAACAGGCACACACATATGTAATTGAAGAACCTGACTCACTGACCTACTTTCTCTGTCAACACAACAGTAGAAGATTGGATTACTTAGTTTTTTGCTCCATCTAGTGGCCATACACGGTTCAATTTTGGGTTGTAGCGAAATCATTGGGAATTCTAGTTCCCAAGTTTGAACTCAAATACATCCAACTTCTCATCATTCAGAAGAAATGATCCAATATACAAATTTGTAATGCTCTTTGTTATATTTGAAACAATAAGCTTAGGATTCTTAGAGCTGGTCAGAAAGTTGGAGACCTTCTTAATCAGAACAGGAAGACTGGAGTCGTCTTTGATGCTTCCCTCATGAGATATGTCCATTCTGTCATCAAACCCTAAAAATTTAATTCCTTCAAACATTCATTATCCAGCCACATGTACTTATTTAACCCTTCCTGTGGGACAGTTTACTTAGTGAAGGAAGGTACTAGACATTCCTCCAGACTCTAGATTTTGGATACCGGGGCCTTGCTCCCTTCTCGTGCCTGGGAGAAGAATGGCAAGAGGTGCACCCAGAGAGAAAAGGCCTGAGCAATAGGATTTCCAGCCTCACAGAAGGGATGCCCTTCCCCACGGTGCAGCCAATGATCAGACAGAGCTGAAGGAGCCATGTCAAGGAGAAGTGCAAGCTATGTGAACAGATGATCAGTGACAAGAGGCCATCCTTCCCTGGGGACGTGTTGTCTGAGCCCCTGAAACCAAGACGTAATTCTAGGCATAGACGTGGGGGAAGCCCCAAGAATGACAGAGCTAAAATTTCCTACTGAAGAGCAGCTCTTTGGCAGAAGGATTATTTTAAGCTGGTTATTTTCGAGAAACAGTAGACACAGGAGAAATTCTGAAAACAGTAGAATTACCGTTTATAGAGGAAAGGGAAATTTACCATTTATAGAGGAAAGGAAGTCCCATTCGTGAGCATGTCTCCCTTTTGGTGCCAGGAAGAGAAGGATGACTCTAAAATCACAGGAGACTTCGTAACAGAAGACAGCCACTTAAATCTGCATAACAAACCTTACCTTTTACTCTGCTTTCCCTGGTCACCTCACATAACTACACATCCCCCAACCCCCAACATCTTTCTTTTGTCTTTACCTGAAGATGATATTTAAGGTGGCAGCTTAGGCCTCCTGGGGGGAGGGGTTACTCAGTTTCCCTGAGTATCTCCCATCTATACCTGAGGCATATATGTTAATAAACTTTTCCTCTTGTTAATCTGTCTCTTATTATGGGAGATATTGGCCCCAAACGCAGAAGAGTAGAATTATTTTTCCTCCCCTACACCACCTATTTAGCAGGAAGGGATTCAGAATAAGATTAAATTGATCTATAGAAGATAAAGATGCAATATCCTCGCACACAAGTCTGTGGCCGGGGAATCAGATCTCTCTATGTAGAAGCCTGTTCAGGGTTGGGCATATATTTGCACCCCTGGAACTGGAGTCATTTCATGTTGAGTCCTTGTTGGGGAATTGATGTTAAATGAATTAAACAAAGAGGCCATTAGACTGAGGTGGCTCTAATGCCATGGCAGACTACATGAGCAAACCCAAGTCTAAGCCTCTGTAAATGCCTCCAGGTTATGAAACCAAAATGCTAAGGACCACTAATCATGAACAACCAACTAGGCTTTAAGCTATAGCCAATAAAATAATTTATTTTCTTTGTTCTACACCTTCTCTGTATAAGTCTTCCCTTGGCTCCTGTCCCCACAGTGCTCCAAACCATTTCCAGTTTGGCAAGCCCCAGTTCAAAATGATTTTTGCTCAAATAAACTCTTAACATCCTTAATATGCCTCAGTTTATCTTTTAACAATGCGCAGACATGAATTTGGGCTTTAGAAGTCTCGGATCGCTGGGGGGACTACCTGGAGCCTCCGAGGAGACCGGGTGGAAAAGCACGCCACTAAGGACTTTAAATTCTTCAAGCTGTTGGTGGAAAGTGGGAAGAGAGGGTAATTTTGAGTTTGCTTATATATTTCATTCCCTGTAGCTGCTAGCAGTATACAAAACATGGGAAGGACATGGAAGGTGATATTTAAGGCCTCTGTCTCAGTTTCTGACTTTCTAAAAAAACTGCATGATACTCTGAAAAGGGAAGACATTGTCAGGGAGGAAGAATTCCTGTCCCCTTGCAGATCCTTCTGGCCAGACTAAGAATCAAATTGACATGAGACAGATAAACGGGAGAAAATCAGATTTAATAACATACATATGGGGAATCCACACAGACATGGAAATTCTAAAGACTGTCAGGCAAAATGAGGCCTATATGTCATCCTGAACTAAGGAGAAGGGGGTAAGGGTTTGGGACTTCAAAGGAAAGGAATGTAATTCACAGGGCAATAAGAAGAGCAGATGTTTGGTAATTAGATGTTTGACCTGCCACACAGATGGGTCACTCAGATAAAATTTATCTCTGCTAATAGCCCTTATTCTGGGAAAGGAAACCCCCCCAAATTTAGATTCTTCCGTGTAGTTAAGGGAGAGACAGAAGTTTCTTTTGTGTCTTGCAGGGTCTCAATTGCCTTCAGCTCAGAATAATCTTCATGCCACAGTGGCCCATCTTGGAGTGGCCTGCCTTTCGCCCCTGTAATGTATAGCAGCCAAATTCCTGGCTTCAGAAAAACTTGTTTCTGCAAGCCTGGACATGCTTCCAGTGGTCAGGGTGGGGGTTATGGGTAGGATTGTCTCAAAAGATGACGTCGAACTTCTCAACTCTGGTACTTGTGAACGTGACCTTATTTGGAAATAGGGTCTTTGCAGATAAAATCAAGCTAAAAGGAGGTTATACTAGAATAGGGTAAGCCCTAATACAATATGACTGGGGTCATATGAAGAGGGAAATTAGGACATAGCCTTACAGAGAGAGGAGAATGTCATATGCAGACACAGACACAGGGGATGTTGGCCATGTGAAGATGGAGGCAGAGGTTGGAATCAAGGAATGACTGGGATTACTGGTGGCTGGAAGTGGCAAGGAAGAATCCTCCTTGGAAAAAGGAGGAATCCTCCTTGGAATCTGCTTTGGAAAAAGGTAGCTCTGTTATCCTGGATTTCAAACACCCTAATTTTGAACTTCTAGCCTCCAGAAGTGTGAAAGAATACATTTCTGTTGTTTTAAGCCACCCAGTCTGTGGCCTTTTGTCAGTGGAGGAGTCCTCTGATGGAAGATGAACCTCTGGGTCTAAGGGCATTTTCTGGGGATGGAGCCCATCTAAGGAACAGGAACAGTAAATCCCTGGGCAGTGAGGACTATGGAGATGCTGGTGGATATTCTGCCTCAGTTTCTGACTTTCTAAAATTATTAATTTTAGAATTAATTAATCACCTGAAGAAATACCTGACACTGCCTTTGAAGATCTCAGTGCTCTTAAAGTAGACGGTGCTTTTAGTGCTAATGGCTGCATGTCTGAGTTCTTTGGAACAGACTTTTAGGCACTAAAACCCTAAGAGTGTACCAGGTAAATTTCCTTTTAAAAGGCCTTGGGAATTGTATTACGCTAAGCAAAATAAGTCAGACAGAGATAGACAAATACTATATTATTTCACTCATATGTGGAATTTAAGAAACAAAACAGATGAACATATGGGAAAGGAGGAAAAAAGAGAGGGAAACAAACCATGAGAGACTCTTAACCATACAGAATAAACTGAGGGTTGACGGAGGGAGGAGGGTGGGGGATGGGTTAGTTGGGTGATGGGTATTAAGGAGGGCAAGCGTTATGATGAGCACTGGATATGTAAGTGATGAACCACTGAATTATACTCCTGAAACTGATATTACACTAGATGTTAACTAGAATTTTAACAAAAATTTGAAAAAAAAATAAAAGGGCTTGGGAAAAGTCTGCATTTATACTAAGGTTAGGGACTTTGGTCCAGAGGACACTGGCTCCAAGAGCTTTAGATCCAGAAAGCATGGGTTGGAACAGGGGCACATCCAGGTTTTGGGGGGGTCCTTATATTAGTTTCCTAGAGCTGTTATAAAGAAGTACCTCAAACTGAGTGGCTTAAAACAACAAATGTATTATCTTCCAGTTGGAGGCTAGAAGTCCGAAATCAAGTTGTAGGCAGGGTCATGCCCTCTCTGACAGCCCCAGAGGAGATTTTTCCTTGCTTCTTCTAGCTTCTGGTATCTGCTGGCAATCCTTGGTATTTCTTGGCTTATAGATGCATCCCTCTAGTCACGTGGTTGTCTTCTCCCTGTGTCTCCGCATCATCTTCCTTCTGTGCAAGCCTGTCTTTATGTCCAAATTTCCCCTTAGCATAAGACACCAGTCATACTGAATTAGGGCCTACCCTAATGACCTTGATTACCTCTGTAAAGGTCCTATTTCCAAATAAGGTCGAATTCTGAAGTACTAAGGGTTTGGACTTCAACGTATCTCTTTGTTTGCCTACAATTAAACTAATAACAGGCCTGAATTTATACAACTTGAGTGGGTCCTCTTTAAGATTAAAAGTATAGGGGCACCTGGCTGGCTCAGTTGGAAGAGCATGCAACTCTTGATCTTGGGCTTGTGAGTTCGAGCCCCACGTTGGGTGTAGAGATTACTTAAAAATGAAAATCTTAAAAAAAAAGATTAAAAATACAAAATGACAAATACCTCATTAGGCCTTGGAAGGAACTTGTGCAAATAAGTTTCGCAGTGCATCCTCTTTTGGTTTACAATAGTAGAGTAGCTGTTGGTGGGTATGAATTTGACTGCAAAGAGGTCACATTGTACCCACATTTAACTCATATGAACTTACCTGTACCCGTGTAGGCATGCAAGAAAGAGAGAGAGGCTACTTATTTTTCTGCTTCCTGAACCTATGCCCTGGAGGAAGATGTGAAGCTCAGAGGGAATCTGGCTGTGAAAAGTGTGAGTCTGTTGTTCGAAGATGGCTGTCTTGTACGTGACCCTAAATGCCAGTCAGTGACTTCATTTGGTGCTCAAATGAAGAAACAGCAGTGGAGGAGAGTTTGGAGTTTGTTTTCTTTTGCCCCATATCCCAAGTCTGCCCCATATCCCAAGTCACATCTCACAATGTGAGATGTGACTCATGTTTCTCCTTGGCTCAAGCTTAACCCAACCCAATCTCTTTCTGAACTTCTACTACTTACAGTAGCTGGTAAAGTACAAGCAGGAGGTGGAGGTGGTGGGTCACCAGAATGAGAAAGGGAGCCAGGTACAGGGGGCACCAACTTAGTCCCTGCCAACTAGGGAGGATGGGAATTGATCAAAAAAGCAAATATCATTTGGTGACATTTTGCCAACTTCTGGGAAGCCAGATAGGAGCATCCTTCCACACATGCTGGTGTGCTGGCTCTCAGAATAAAAGGATTTGGCCCTTCATCAGCCAATAATGGAGATGCGTGGAGCAGGAGACTGAACTCCGTCGCAAGGCTTGAGGGGGCACTGTTCAGTCTCAGAGAGGTGTTTCTGCAGGAGTCTTTAAAAAATCCAGTGCGGCATAAACACTTGTTGGGGAAAAAATTAGAACCCTGCCAACCCAGAAAATCCTCTCCACAAATATAGAAAAGAACACAGTTTTATTATTGGATACACATTTTTTTTAAAGATATTATTTATTTGACAGAGAGAGGGAACACAAGCAGGGGGAGTGGGAGAGGAAGAAGCAGCCTTCCCACGGAGCAGGGAGCCCGATGCGGGGCTCGGTCCCAGGACTCTGGGATCATGACCTGAGCCGAAGGCAGACACCCAACGACTGAGCCACCCAGGTGCCCCTTATTGGAAGCACATTAAACCAGACTGCAATTAGCTTCACAGGCAATCCTTTAATGAAACTGCAAAAAGAGAAAAAAAATCTCACCCCCTTTTTTACAGACAAGCACATATACTATATAGATTACATGTTCCCAGGATAAATGATAACCAGTGGTAATGTAAGGAGGACTTGGCAGTACCGTTTGTTACACATTCTTTCTTAGTTCTTCCTAAATTCATTTGGTAATTGGCATGGCCACTTGTGTCAGTTATTTGCCACTGTTTGAAAGAAAAACAAACTTTTCTTTTTAAGATATTATTTATTTATTTGTCAGAGAGAGAGAGAGAGAGAGAACAATCAAGTGCACAAGGGGCTCGGAGTGGCAGGCAGAGGGAGAGGGAGAAGCGGGCTCCTAGCAGAGCAGGGAGCCTGATGCCGGACTCGATCCCAGGACCCTGGGATCATGACTTGAGCCGAAAGCAGATGCTTAACCAATTGAGTAAAATTCAATCTTATTTTTATTTACAGTTACACGTTTCCTTACTGCAAAATGGATGTTTGAGGGAAGAATTCACCTATGAAGAACCGATAAAGAGGAGACCAAGACATATTTGTGAGGGCAGGTTGGGGGTTCTAGGAAACCCTCTGTGGGCATCTATTTTTCCTCTTGTGGAAAAGCAGAGATGTGGGATTAAGAGTGATAGAGACAGAAATACCCATCAGGAGAAAGATTCCTGGTGGGGAGAAACTGCCCAGTCACTTGAATGCCACTTTCCTATTCTACTCTCTTTTGTGGGCAGAAGGAAACCATGAGGTCCTTTTGATCTATGGGCACTAAGGATGGAGAGGGCATAAATAGATAATGACATAAAAATTAAGCACACACTGATGCCTTACAACCAATTACAGCTGCTCATGGGTGGCATGAAGCCTCTGGGAAGCTCTCTCTGATCCTAGGACTGAACTCCCTGGGTGGACATAGTGTGTGTGAGGGGGGACAGTCTCCAAGGGGAGTCATCCCCTAATTATCAAAGGATTAGGCTTACCTTTTCCATCCTTAGAGATCTGGGGAACCAAACACTTCACCACTCTGGGTATGGTATGCATTCTACTTCGCCAGCAGAGAAGAGAATTATTTAGGCAGACTGCTGGTCTGTAAGGAAACTGAATCTTGCCTTGTCCTGTCAGGAGAGGTGTGACACGTTCACAAAAAGGTCTCAGTTGATGTAACAGTAGGGCTGACCGGGAGTGTGACCTAACTCAGGCTCTCTCAAGAGAGACAGCCATTGGGCCCTCTCTATGGACAATTCTGAGTCTTAGTGAGAGAGTCCAGGCATTCAGAGGCTGAGCTATTCCTCGTTTCTCACCCACCCACCCATAAAATATACACCACCCTACCACTAACCTCAGAATCTTGCAATTCAAATATAGCACTTGTGTTTAAAACCAAATTGCTACATTACAATTAATTTTCCCTTATCCAGTTTTATGTTTAATACTTTAGTCTGGTAATTACAATAAGTCTTATTACAGGACAGAGTTTATAAAATGCTCCCAATCACTCTTGCTTAACTCTAAGGGAAAGACCATTTGTTTGGTAAGGCAAAGAACACCGCCAGGTAGTGGTATTCCAGAGGGCAATTCCTGCCTTTGCCAATTATACACGCTAATAACTTTGAGACATGGAGCCCCTCAAACTCCCAAATACTCTGAAACTTTGCTCCAGAAATGTACAAACAAAACTCTTGAAAACCGTTTTGGGATTAATTTCAGATACTTCGTGGATCCTTAGAAGTACCCCCCAAAGAGAAAGTCTTCATTTCTGGCATTCCAATTTCTCGCCTTTAGAATTTCTCTAAAGCTTGTTCCCCCGATCCACGTCAGGGAGAACTTCCCAAATTCCAGATCAAACCCAGATCCTGCCCGGACGCCAAAGCTTGGCAGAAAAAAGGGCGATCAGTCTCTAGGTCTGTAACAGTGGTGGGAAGGACCCTTTGATCGCTAGAACAGATGCTTTTGTGGAAGCTTCGGATCAGTCTACGCGTGAAAAGAGGGCTGGCTTCTCTACATTTTCAGGGGTGTCCACCAGCTGTCTAGATAGGTATAAAATACACGTGTCGTTCCGCGGGCACCGGTACGAGGCCACCTGCGCTTGCGCAAAGCTGTCCTGAGAGCGTGCGGGGTTCTCGGCGGGGCGATGGAAGACGCGCCCCTCCCACTCGCCGTGGCTTTAACTCCTTCCCATCCCTCTAACGAGCTTCTCAGTCTTTCCCTCTGACCTCGGAAAGAAGAGGGCGGGGCCCTTGGGGGCGGAAGTAGCGGTGCATTGTGGGCTCTCTTAGAGCGGTGGAGTTGAGCCTGAATGAAAGTGGCGCGCTGCCTCTGACGTTTTCAGGGTAGGAGCTGCTGGGATTCGGACCCCTGCCGGGATTCGGACCCTTGCCGGGATTCGGGTGCCTCGGATCCCCCGTACGGAGCCGACCGCGAGGAGGCGGCGGCGTTGGCGCGGCGAGCGTTGGTGGAGGGGGCGGCTCTGTGCGGCCCCGAGACATGGCTCATAACAAGATCCCACCACGGTGGCTGAACTGTCCGCGGCGCGGCCAGCCGGTGGCAGGTAACCTGGACTGGGGGGTGTTCGAGTCCCTGCATACCGGCGGGTCCGTGGGTGGGCCGTCTGAGGGGCGCAGCTTTCGGGGGTTCCGTGCTTGTTAGTGGTATTTCAGGACCGAGATGTGCTCGGTCCGATGAAGCTTTGTGGTTGAGTGTTTGGGAAAATGGTTGGAGGGGGTGGCCCGGCCGGTGGGGGGGGGGGCCGTGTCACTATCCAGTACAGCAGAGTATTATGATCGGGAAAGTAGGCAGGAGGTTTGTGTGGCAGGAGCTGAGGACCCAGGAACACAGTGGGCATTACTTTGAACCGTAGTCAGAAGTTTGTGAACCTTCCAGTGTTCTCGGAAGGGGAAGGGACAAGTGTCAGTCTTGAGATGGAGGGCTAAAGAGGAGAGGGAAGTTTCCCAGTGGCCATCGACACTGAATGGAGTTTTTTAAAAATGATTTTATTGTGAATTTTTGCGTCTTTATTGAGTTTGACACACAACAAACTTTGAAGTGCAGTTTGATATATATTGACCACATACATAGACACACTTCCAATGAAACACCCATGAAACCGTCACCACAATCAAAATGGTGACCATAACCATCACCTCTCAAAATTTCGCCTGCCCCTTGTAATTCCTTCCTCCTTAGGCAACCTCTTATATGCTTTTTGTCATTATAGATTAGTTTGCATTTTCTATAATTTTTAAAAATAAATGGAAACATATAGTGCATACACTTGTTTGATGGGGAGGTCTCTATTTTTTTATTTTATTTTTTTAAAGATTTTTATTTATTTGTTTGACAAAGAGACAGCGAGAGAGGGAACACAAGCAGGGGGAGTGGGAGAGGGAGAAGTAGGCTTCCCGCGGAGCAGGGAGCCGATGCAGGGCTCGATCCCAGGACCCTGGGATCATGACCTGAACCAAAGCCAGACACTTAAGGACTGAGCCACCCAGGTGCCCCGGGAGGTCTCTATTCTTTTGCTCAGCATTATTATTTTGAGATTTAACCAAGTTCTTGTATGTTTGTATGTTCATCCCTTTTTATTGCTGAGTAGTATTCCCTTCTTAATGGATGCACCGCATTTATTTGTCCATTCACTTGTTGATAGTCATTTGGGTTGTTTGCAGTTTTTGGCTATTACAAATTAACCTGCTATGAACATTCACGTACAGCAATTTGTATGGACATATGCTTTCATTTCTCTGGTGTAAATCTCTAGGAGAGGAATGGATCATATAGTAGGTGTATGTTTAACCTTTAAAAAAAATGCCAAACTCTTTTTCTTTTTTAAGGATTTTATTTATTTGAGACAGAGGTAGAGAGGGAGAGAGCATGAGCAGAGGGCAGGGAGAGGGAGAAGCAGGCCCTCCGAGGAGCCAGGAGCCTGATGTGGGGCTCCGTCCCAGGACCCTGGGATCATGACCTGAGCTGAAGGCAGACACTTAACCATCTGAGCCACCCAGGCGCCCCCCCAAACTCTTTTTCAAAGTCATAACATTTTACATTCCTTCCATTAATGTATGAGAGTTCTGTTTGCTTTGCATCTTCTCCAACACTTGGTATGATCAGTCTTTTTAATTTTACCCACCGTAATAGGTATTTAGTAATATTGTGGTTCGGGTGTATGTGAGTTTCTTGGCAATTCACATATCTTCTTCTGTGAAACGTCCAAATCTTGTACCGATTTTTTAATTGGGTTTTTATCTTATTGTTGAATTGTTAGACTTCTTTACATATTGTAAATACAAATCCTATGTTGGATATATGCTTAAAAATTTTTTTTCTCCCATCTGTGGCTTCCCTTTTCATTTTCTTAACAGTGTCTTTTTGAAGAGTGAAAGATTTAAATTTTAACTACAACTTGCTGCTTATTCTAGAAATTCTAGAAGGTATTTTGCAACAAAAATGAGAGGGTTTTGTAGTGAACTATGATTACTTGTTATGTATATATCTATATATACATATATAGGCGTCCCTGAAAGAGTCCTTTTTTAATTCAGATTTCCTGATTCTCTTACTTTGTCAGCTTTTTTTCCCACATTTTACATAAAATCCTTGGTCAATAGAGCTGTATGAATGATGGATAAAAATAATACTGAAAGATAACCTAAACAAGTCCTGAGGAAATGCCTTTCTTTAATGAAAAATGAAATAATTTTCTTCATGCTGTAACAATTTTTTGGAAAAGATTTATTAGAGAGGGAGCGCACACAAGCAGGGGAGGGGCAGAAGGTGAGGGAGAGAATCTCAAGCACTCTCCAACTCCCTCCTGAGCACAGAGCCTGATGCAGGGCTCCATCTCACCACCCTGAGGTCATGACCTGAACTGAAATTAAGAGGTGGCTGCTTAAGTGACTGTGCCACTCAGGCACTCCTGCTCTGTTTTTATATGCATTTTCACTTGTAATAAAAAACAGTTGTTCTTGGTAATCATTGTACTTATTCAAATGAATTGATCACAGTTCTTTACATCTTTATTTGTAGGTCTTACTCTCCAGCCGTTTTGACTTTTTCCCCTTACCATCTCTAACTTTGTAGTGAATCCTTTCTTTTTTACATGTGGTTTTCTTATGAAGTTATGAAAGAACCTCTAAACTTAGATGTATGGCTTCTTCTTTTTTTAAAAAGATTTTGTTATTTATTTGTCAGAGAGAGAGAGAGAGTGAGCACACAAACAGGGGGAGCAGTAGGCTCCCTGCTGAGCAAGGAGTCTGATGTGGGACTTGATCCCAGGACTCTGGGATCATGACCTGAGCTGAAGGCAGACGCTTAACTGACAGAGCCACCCAGGGATGCCAGATGTATGGCTTCTTTTCTAGCTTGGAGCATGTTTCCTGGATTCTTTCATTAGAGTTATCTGCTACACTGATTGTGAGAAAAGATCATAACAAAGTTCTTGTCAAAGTGAATATTTTTTTTATTTGGAGTTAGAAAAATGGTTTAAATATCAGAATTGTGATGTAATCTGCAGGCTGGCAGTGACAAAGATCAGAACACTGACTTACTGTTAAATGGAAGAAGTGTGGCACTGACTTGGGGTAGATAGCAGCAGGTAAGGTGCTAACTTCCAGGCAGCTTTATGTCTCTCTGAGGAATAGAGTTGGATGCCTTTTTTCCTCCCTCTGCTGGGAATTAAGGGATTTCCTTATTATTGTATTGGAATATTTTTTTGTTTTATTTATTTATTTATTTATGTATTTATTTATTTTTAAAAAAGATTTTTATTTATTTGACAGAGAGAGAGACAGTGAGAGAGGGAACATAAGCAGGGGGAGTGGGAGAGGGAGAAGTAGGCTTCCTGCGGAGCAGGGAGCCTGATGTGGGGCTCGATCCCAGGACGCTGGGATCATGACCTGAGCTGAAGGCAGATGCTTAACGACTGAGCCACCCAGGCATCCCTGTGTTGAAATATTTTGGCCTCCAAAAATTAAACTCTTAATTATTGTGGTTCAGTGAGATACTAAGCTCACCTATCAGATTAATTGTGATCCCCGGACAGAACCCCAGGCCTCCTGACAGTCGAACTGGATCTTTACTAGTAATCAATACTGCTTCGGCTTGTGATGCTTATTAGAAAGTAAAGTGAACACAACATACAATTCTTGATAAGTTTCTCTAAATTTCCCTTAAAGTTCTGTCTGTCCTAGAAGTGTTCATGCCATATCGTGTATTTTGGAAATGCCATATTAGCAGTGTTTTACACTAGGTGGAGCAAGAAATATAGCTATATTCTTGCAAGCTGTAATGAAAAATAAGGAATAATTCACATTCCATTTTCTACGTCCTTTTTTCTTTCTCTCGTTTTTTTTTCTTTCTGATTTTAAAAGTAATCCACGCTTGTTGTATAATTTCCTTGGTATTTGGCATCTTTAGGAAAATGTGTTATGGCTGCTTACATTTTCTCACTGTGAACATTAGGATACACCTCAGTAGTACTAGATGTTCATAATTTTTCTGAATCAGAAAGAAGATGGTACCAATTATATATATAATCTGTTCCACTATGAAGTTATCTCCTCTGATTAAACCAAACTTCCAATGGGGGGGAGCTCCTGGAGATAGGGCCAAGCTGTATTTCTGAAAAACTCTTTTTTTCACCTTATGAGTGATAGATTTCAAGGGAACACTTTGAAAATAGCAAAATTCTCATTTCTTAAAGATAGATCATTCAACATAAAATTATCTTGTGCTTCCTGTGTGTGAGGAACTTGGAACTAATTGTAGGAATGTAATATGAAACAGTTTTGTGATAGGGATGGTGACTTTGGAGTCATTTTACCTAGCAAATATTTGAGAGTCTACTTTGTGCTAGTCCGTAGGGCTAGGGAGATGATTTAGACATAGTTTATAGTGTCAGCCATCTGCTATGTGGTGAGATTTTTCTCTGGGAGCCCTGAGCCACACAGGGGTAGGCCCAAAGAAGTCAGGTGGTTGAGTTTATTGAGATTCGGGTTTTTCTCAGGTAAGTGTGGCTGAGTGATATGGTGGATCAGGGAGGCTAAGGGTACTTAGTGGGGACTGACTGTGATGATCGTCTGTGGACTCTGACATTGGATGAGGGAAGCGTAGCCTGGAGGAGCTGATGGAAACAGGATTGGACCTCTTGAGATAACAGTGAGAAGGAGAGAGGGTCTAGTGAGATGAATTTTCTAATGTATCCTATTATTTACTTAGTTATTATGTTTCTTGTTTATGGTTTATCTTTCCCCAGTAGAGTGTAAGCTCTATGAGGGCAGGGCAGGGATTTTTATCTGTTTTTTTTCTTTTCACTAATGCATTCCATGTACCTAGAACAATGCTTGGTACATAATAAGTACTCTTTAAATACTTGTTAAGTAAGCTAAATGTAGTATAATAATTTATGTGAGTTGATGGTAGAGGTAGTGAGAAGTGGTCAGATTCTAGATATATTTTGAAGATAGATCTGAGAGAATTTGCTGATGGATTGAAAATGGGGTATGAGAAAAAAAAAGAGAGGGGTCAAGGATAACGCGAAAGGGCTTGGCCTGAGCTATTAAAAAAATAGTGTTATCATTTGCTGAGATGAGGAAGACCATGAGAGGAGCACCTTTTAAGAGTTTGAATATTGAGAGCTAGGTTTGGAGATCAGGTCTGAGACATCTGTTATACATCAAGTAGAGACTAAGTCAGGTAAGCAGTTTGATATTTGAGCCTAGAGTTCTGCGAGAGGTTTGGACTGGAGGTACACATTTTGAGTCAGCTGCACATTCATGGCTTTTAAAGCTCTATGATCAGATGAGATACCAGGCTAGTGAATGTTGATAGGAAGGAGGTCCAAGGACAGAGCCCTAGGACAAAACATTGAGGGGTCAGGGAGATAAGGAGGAGCCAGTAAAGGAGATTGAAAAGTAGAGGTCAGAGAAAGAGGAGGAAAACCAGGAGGATGTAGTATCCTGAAAGCCAAGTAAAAAAGTGATTCAAGAATTAAAAGTTAAATTGAATTAAAAAGTGATCTTGAATTAAAAAGTGGCCAGTTTGAGAACTGAGGTTGACCATTGGATTTAGCAATGTGGAGGTTATTGGTGATCTTGAGTGGTTTGGTATATAAAACATAAAACTTTATTTTTTTAACGGTTTTATTTATTTATGAGAGAGAGAGAGATCACAAGCAGGGGAAGGGGTAGGGGGAGAAGCAGACTCCCCACTGAGCAGGGAGCCCAATGTGGGACTCGATCCCAAGAACCTGGGATCATGACCTGAGCTGAAGGCATACGCTTAACCAACTGAGCCACCCAGGCGCCCAAAACATAAAACTTTAAAAGATTATGTTTTTATGAAATTTAGGTTAAAGTCTCTGGACAGATGTTAAGATTTCACTCATGTTATTTTAGGTAGATATTTATTCCTACTGATACTGTGTTTTAAGATATAAATCAATTAAAATAGTTGATTTTAAAATTGATTATATAAGGTGACTCCTCCTATGCTTATATATGATTCAGGAAAAAAAAGGCCAAAAGGGTCAGTTAGTCTTGTTGAAATTATGATCACTCATAGTTGTTTGAAGAGTGATTTTGGTTATCGTGCTTCTCAGCATGATCCCTATCCTGGAATGCAGGATAAAGTGCATAAGATGGAGAAAGTTCCAACCTCATAGTAAAGTATAATTAGGAATTTTAAAGACTGATTTAATGCACTCCATTATCAGTTTTCTAATATATCTTTAAAGGCTTTAAGGCAATAACTTTTTAATGTAGTAGTTTAAAAGCTTAGTCCTTTTTTAAACTGTTAGTCAACTTTTTAAAATTTTTTTATTATTTTTGCTTAAAATTTTTTATTAATGAAATATAGTTGACATACAATATTATAGTAATTTCGGGTGTACAACATAGTGATTTGACTATTTTGTACATTATACAGTACTCACTACAATAAGTATAGTTGCCATCTGTCACCATACAATGTTATTACAATATTATCGACTCTGTCCTATGCTGTACCTTTCATCTCTGTGCTTAATTTATTTTATAACTGGAAGTTCATACCTCTTAATCCACTTTGCCTATTTTATCCATACCTGCACCCCCAACTTAACAGTTTGTTTTGGAAGTTCCATTCCCTGGTAGTTTTTCTTTTGCTATTCTTTTTTTTTAATACATATTTATTTTTATATTTTATATTTTTTTATACATATTTATTTATTTTGGAGAGAGAGAGTGCACGCAAGTGTGTGCACTTGCACACACTTGCGTGGAGCAGAAGTGGAGAGAGTAGCCCGGGGGGAAAGAATCTCAAGCAGACTCCCTGCTGAGCTTGGAGCCCCATGAGGGGCCCGATCCTATGACCCTGAGATCATGACCTGAACCGAAACCAAGAGTTGGATGCTCAACTGACTGAGCCACCCAGGTGCCCCTTTCTTTTGCTATTCTATTTGATAGTCAATTTCTGGAATTTATGTTGTTCTTAAAAAATTCTAAGGTGGTATCTTTTAAAAGTGTAGTTTAGATTGAGGCTACATCATGAACAATTCCATTTAAAACGTTTTAAGAAAGTGATTTTGAGAATTGCTAATTATAGTTTCAACCTGGAACATTTTCTTTAATGAAGATTGTTACCCATCTTAATGTTGTTTAGGAAGATTCTTACCTCTGAAGACAATGTTAGGACCAAGATATGATAGTCAAGTTGCTGAAGAAAATCGGTTCCATCCCAGTATGCTCTCAAATTATCTAAAGAGTCTGAAGGTAAGAAACAAAACATTTTGATCTTGTTTTAGTATATTTTATCCCTCTCTTGTTCTTCAGGTGGCTTTAAAAAAAAAACTTATTTTGAAATAATTTATTGACTAAGAGGAAGTTGCAAAAATTGTACATAGAATTCTGTGAACCCTCCCCCCAGCTTTTCCCAGTGATGACATCTTACATAATTGGGGTAGTATAATATCAAAACAGGAAATTGACATTTGTACAGTACTCTTGATTACAGACCTTGTTTAGTTTTTACCAGTTTTTATATGTGTTCATTTGTGTGTATGTGTGTATAGTTCTCTGCAGTTTGATCCAATGTATAGATTTGTGGTATTAGTTACAGAACTGTTTCATTTCCACAAAGGAACTCCCTCATGCTACCCCTTTATAGTCAGACTCTACCCACCGCCATCCCTGTACACTGGCACCTGCTAATCTGTTTTCCATCTCTGTAGTTTTATCATTTTGAGAATGTTGTATAAATAGAGTAAAACAGTATGTGGCCTTTTGGGATTGGCTTTTTTCACTAAGCATAATGCCCTTGAGGTCCAGCCAGGTTGTTGTATGTTTCAACAAAAAGTTTGTTCCTTTTTATTGTTGAATAGTATTCACTTTATAGATGTATCAGAGTTTATTTAGCTCTTTTCCCATTGAATGCTTGAATAACCATTTAACCAATTTGAGTTATTTCCAGCTGTGGGATATTACAAATAAAGTTATATGAACATTCATGTACAGTTTTCATTTTTCTAGGATAAATATTCGAGAGTATGATTGCTGTGTGCATAGCTAATTTTACAAGAAAGGGCCAAACTATTTTCCTAAATGAAACTTTGTAATTTTTTATATTATTCTGACATAATACTGATTAAATTAGCTTCCTAGGCTGCTGTAACAAATTACCACAAACTGGGTGACTTAAAACTACAGACATTTATTCTCTCACAGTTCTGGACACTGGAAGTTCTAAATCAGGGTGTTGGAAAGATTGGTTCCTTTTGGAGGCTTGGAGGGAGAATCTTTTCCATTCATTCTTTTCTGCTAGCTTCTGGTTAATGCCAGTGATCCTTGGCATTCCTTGGCTTATAGCTCTGTGGGTCTTCTCTCTTCTTGTTGACATCTCCCTGTGTGTGTCTATCCAAATTTCTGTCTTTTAAGGACACCCTAATCCAGTATGATCTCATCTTAACTTGATTATATTTGCAAAGACCCTATAGCCCTATTTCCAAGTAAGGTCATATTCACAGGTACTAGGAGTTAGGACTTGAACATATTTTAGGGGACATAATTCAACTTGCTACACTACTGTTTGTACTCTTCTATTTTAGTACATTCATCCAATATTAATACTCATTACGTGTAAGGGTTTCTGTCATGGGATAGAAAATCATCCCTTAGATTTTGAAAACCTGTTAATCATCCCTTTTCTTGATGTGTTTTTTTGAGTCTTTATTTATATATTTTTGTAAACTTTTAACTTTTATTTTCATTATCAATAATGATTTTGAAAGTCTTAGTTAACATTTATAGAGCATTAAATATTTCCTGGTCGGTAAGGTAAGAGTTTGGGCTTAGAATCCACTTAGCCTGGCTTTGATTTCCATTTTGCCACTTACAGCTTTGTTGGCAAGTTACATAATCTCTTCCTGTTTCAGTTTCCTCATCTGTAAATAAAATTAGTGCATATAAAGCATGTAGTATAGTGCTTGGCACAGAGTAAGGCCTTTATTGAATCTTATAACAACTCCATGAGGTAGATACTATTACTATCCTTACTTCATGGATTGGGACTGTTATGAAAAATAAATATGTATGTAATATATATATATGTATATGTGTATGCAGACAGATAAATTCACACACAAACACATTATCCATACAGATACATCACACACACGCACACACATACATATATATATGGGGCTCCAGGCAGTTAAGTCATACAGTACAGTTTCTCCGTTTCTTTGGCTAAAGTGTTCCTATGTATTTAGAAAACTCATATTTTCTAGCCCATCTCCACTTTTCATCCATATCTTATTTTGGACCTGGATACAAACAACATGGGTTCTAATTCTAACTCACTGAGAAGCTGTATTAATGAGATCTAACTCTCTGTGTTTGACAGTACATGTCCTCTGAAGGAATTAAGATCACTGCAGAAGCTCTGTGGGAAGAGAAGAGTAGGCCCAGGTTGGCAGATTGTAGAAAATGCCATAAAAAATACATTTCCTATAAGTAAGAGCTCACGTGATGGGTAGACCTATCTCTCATCCATACTTGAACTAAGGAATCTGGAGAAATCAGTGGAGCACATATGGTGGCTAGTTTAATATTTTGGAAACACACAATTTTGTTAGTTTTGTCAGCTTTGTTGTGCGTGAAATATAAACGTCTTTGCCATTTTTTCCCCTCTAGCAGTGGAGTCAAATCATTATGTAAATCAGTCTCCTACAGGCACATTCAACACTAGGTACTCAATAAACATGATAACAATAAAAGAGAAAAATAACAATTTAAAAAGTGCAGATTGTTTCTCTTGTCATTCTTCCCAGAGAACATGTGCTTCAGAATAGGGTATAGGATATATGAGTTAACTGTTCTTTTACTTGGCTCAGTTTGGGTGTGCGTATTTTAGTGAGACTCTCTTACTAGTCTGAATGTGATTCTAGTTGTTAAAGATTTTTTAAACCACTTGGCCCCGACACAAGCCAACTACATCAGTTAATGCTCAACAGAAGAAATCATGATTTTTGTTCCAAATGCAGGAAGAAAAACTGGCTGAGAAATGGGATTAAGTCTTCAATGAGATGCACAATTATGGCCACGTGTACTGTTCTTTATTGATTATTTAAGGGATTTATAAGAGAATTTTGACTATACATACTTTTTACCTTATATAGTACTCACTCTAGAATTTAACTGCCTAGCATGTGATGTAGTGATAGCTGCTTGGAATGCTGGGTTGGTGTGTGCCTGGGGGTTAGGGTGTATTTCACACAGATGCTATTCTTGCTGTATCCTTTTGTCTAATAAATCATAGGTGGGGTGGCGGATGCAGAAAACTACATCCATGTTTGCTTTTTAAGGTAGACGTCTGTGATGTTGAAGTGGACTAAGTTTTGCTTATGTGAATGTTCTTTCATCAGTTTGAAGGTTAATTTATTTCATTTAGTGCCTTCTAAGTTCTAGTACCTTGAATAAGATTTGAGTAAGTGATGCTTTTGTTGTCAATAGTTCATTGGTAGAGTGAACGTAAAATCTTCCTCAGTGTAGATGGATGAACTGGAGTATTGCCATTTCATTAGTGTGTTTTGGAACAAATTCAGTTACTAGTAAATCTGCTCTTTTCTCTTTTTCTTTTCTTTTTTTTTTTAAGGTTAAAATGGGCTTGTTGGTGGATTTGACAAATACTTCAAGGTTCTATGACAGAAATGACATAGAAAAAGAAGGAATCAAATATATAAAACTTCAGTGTAAAGGGTAAGTCATGTATTAAGACTCTTTAATATTGAAACCTTTTGCTAAAATTTGCAATTTCTTCTTTTTAAAAAAAATGTTTCCACATTACTAGACATGGTGAGTGCCCTACAACTGAGAATACTGAGACATTCATTCGTCTGTGTGAGCGGTTTAATGAAAGAAACCCACCTGAACTTATAGGTATGTCTGGCTTTACTTTACCACTGTTTATATATTTTATTTTGTGTTTTGGCTTCTATTTTCTTTTTAGCAAGTGAGGTGATATGGAAGTTTTTTTTCTTCTTTTTAAAGTAATCACTAAGAAAAGTGATTAAAGGGGCGCCTGGGTGGCTCAGTTGGTTGAGCGACTGCCTTCGGCTCAGGTCATGATCCTGGAGTCCCGGGATCGGGTCCCGCATCGGGCTCCCTGCTCAGCGGGGAGTCTGCTTCTCCCTCTGACCCTCCCCCCTCTCATGCTCTCTCTATCTCATTCTCTCTCTCAAACAAATAAATAAAATCTTAAATAAAATAAAATTAAAAAAAAGAAAAGTGATTAAAGTAATTAGAGCAATAGACTAACTTTTGTGAACTATAAAATATATATATATTTTTAAAAAAGATTTTATTTATTTGACAGGGAGAGATAGCAAGAGCAGGAACACAAACAGGGGGAGTGGGAGAGGGAGAAGCAGGCTTCCCGCTGAGCAGGGAGCCCGATGTGGGGCTCGATCCCAGGACCCTGGGATCATGACCTGAGCCAAAGGCAGATGCTTAACAACTGAGCCACCCAGGCGCCCCCTGTGAAATGTATTTTTGTAATTTTTACATTTTTCAAGATAAAGCCCTAATTGCCCCTCTTCAGGAATACTACTGGGAGACTTTACCTTACACACCACATATTTACTTTTTATCATTTTGCATTTTATACCATATGTGTTGTGAAACTCTTTTTTCACTCAGTATTATATATCTGAGAGTGAGCCATAATGATGTATGTAACTGTGGTTCATTTTTTGCTGCTGTATAGTATTTCATTACGAATACCCTATAGTTTATCCATTCTCATGTTGATGGACAACTATTTCAGCAGATATTTATTGATTGCTACTCTTTGCAAGGTACAGGCTCTTGGAACACATCAGTGGAGAAAACAAAAGAAATCTCTTCTTATATTTTAGTGTGGACTGAGAGCAGGGGGAGGGGATGTGGGATGTGGGAGGAAGGCAGGCAATAATGAATATACTAAATAGGTAAATTCAAAAAAATGACAGTTATTTAAAATGACATTTGGCTTATTTTCAGTTTGTTTTTTTCTATTATAAACAGTGCTACTAGGACTGGTCTAGAATTTTTAAGGTTTGATTTTTAGCTTTGATTCTTTGTTCTTTCTGATATTTATATTGACATATGGTTTGAATTGAGGATCTAATTTAAATGTTTTCTATATAACCAGTTGTTTTAGCATAGCTTATTGAACACTTCTTTCTTCTGATAGCTAGATGCCATAAATTAAATTCTTATATGTACTCTTGGAAAGTTTTTCCATTTCATTTGCCTTTTAATTTTTGAGGTAATATTTTAAAACTTTTTTTGTCAATATATTTTCTTTTGTGATTTCTTCTTTTTAAAGTTTTAAGCAGCCGATATTTTCCCTATTCAGAGAATTAACTGAAAAACTATTAGGAATAGTAAGAAAGTTCAGGGGATATATTTAAACATCCATAAATAAGAAAACATCAGCAACTTTCTTGTAAATAGTAAATAGAAAATAAAATTAGAGGATGGTCTTATTAATCTTATTAATAATATTGGTTAACATGGAGCATTTCCTCTGTGCTAGTCACTCTGTAAACCATTTTACATTCATTATCTCATTTTGTTCTTACAACAATCCTATTGCATAGACTTTATTGCCACTCCCATTTTTATGATGAGAAACTGAAGCTTGGAAAGGTTAAGTGACTTGCTCAAGGTCATTCACACAGCTAGTAATGATTAGAGCTTAGATCATATCCTAAACAATCTTAGTTGTAAGTTCACACTCTAAGCCACTTCTCTTTTCTGTAGCAGAAGTACAAGATACCAAGGAATAAAGTCTATTAAGAAGTGTAGGAGGTCTTTATGAAGAAAATATACTTGGATATTAAAAGACTTGAAGAAAGGGGAGACATTTGTTTCCAAATTAATTTCAATTATTAGTGTAATTCTAAGCAGAATCCCAATGAGACTTTGGAAGATTTACTATGAAGTTAATTTCTTTTATTTGTAAAATTTACTGCCTCCACATAATTCAGCATATATTGAGCATAAAAAAGATTATTTGGTAAATGAAACAGACAATATTATAAGAAAATTTTGAAAAACAAAAATAATGAGGGGATTGTCCTTACCAGTTAAAGTATAGGGTATAGTAATGGAAACTACAGTAGTTTCCTGGTGGTGGAGGAGATGTTTTCCAAATTGTAGGGGGAAGGTGTGATTATTCAATAAACGGTGTTGAGACAGCCCACTATATAATAACGTGTATTTTAGATTGGTTAAATTTTTTTTAAAGATTTTATTTATTCATTTGAGAGAGCAAGAGAGGCAGGGAGCACAAACGGGGAGAGGCAGAGGGAGAGGGAGAAGCAGACTCCCCACTGAGCTGGGAGCCTGACGTGGGGCTCAGTCCCAGGACCTAGAGATCATGACCTGAGCTGAAGGCAGATGCTTAACCATCTGAGCCACCCAGGTGCCTGGATTAAATATTTTTAAAAGGACCCATAAGCATATAGGAGAAAATATAGGTCAGTATTCATTAATTCTGGGGTAAGGTAGGATATTTCAGTTCTATCACCAAAGGCAGAATCTATAAATATTTCTTTAGGAGTGTCCCTGGAC
Organism: Eumetopias jubatus; assembly: GCF_037043125.1. Lineage (NCBI taxonomy): Eukaryota > Metazoa > Chordata > Mammalia > Carnivora > Otariidae > Eumetopias > Eumetopias jubatus. The sequence continues at coordinate 70,273,863 of NW_028274812.1, forward strand.
TGCTTGCATCAGAATAACCTGAGGATGCTTATTAGAAATGTTTGTTTTAGGGCCTCATCCTGGACCTACATAATCAAAAACTCTGGGGCTGAAGCCTAGGAATCCAGTTTTTTGGTTTTTTTTTTTTTTTGTTTTGTTTTTTTTAAACAAGGGTCTTAGGTGACTTTTTATGCACACTTAAATTTGAGAGCTGCTGTCAAAAATTAAAATGTGTTCTCTGTTAGTGATAATAGTACCAGCTGCTATTAATGAGTGCTTATTCTTTGCCTGGGAGACATGATGGGAAACCATAAATGAATGAATGAAGAAATGAATGAATATAATCCTCATAACAACTGTGTAGTATGTGGTGTTTTCCCCATTTTACAGCTAAGAAAACTAAGTCTCAGAGAAATTAAGTAGTCTGCCCATGGTCACACATCTATTAAGTGTTTAAGCCAGATTTTCAATCCAGTTTCTGACTTCAAAGTTCACATCTCTAAGTTGTTGCTGCCTTGATTTCTAGATTAACTCGTGAAAATGAAAAAGGTTTTCTGTACTATAAAACATAACAGAAACAGAGCAAAATGGTTATTTGACAAGTTTGGACAAGTATTGAAGCATATGACAGATAAAAAATATATACAAGGAGGGGGCCTGGGTGGCTCAGTTGGTTGGCATCCAACTTTTGATTTTGGCTCAGGTCCTGATCTCGGGGTTGTGAGATTGCTCAGCACTCAGCTAGGAGTCTGCTTGTTTCTTTCCTTCCCCTGCTTGCTCTCTCTTTCTCTCTCTTAAATCAATCAATAAAATCATGAAAAAATACAAAGAGATTTTATAATCCAACTGGCAAAATATGGAAAACAATGAAAATGCAACTTATAAAAAATAAAATACAGATCGCCAAGAAACATGAAAAAATTTTTTTTCATTTGTTAACAAGAGATACAATTAAAATATAGTTGTTACCTTCCCCCATTAAATTGGCAACAATTTAAAAAATTAAAATGTCAAGGATTGGATATATTGGGTGCACTCATACATTGTTAATTAGAGTGTTAATTGGTACTACTCTGGAGAGACAATTTGGTGATATTTTTCAAGGTCTTCATAAGCATTTATATACTTTGACTTAGCAAGACTACATCTACTAATTCATTTTAAGGAAGTAGAGATGGACATAAAGATTTATGTGAAAGGAATTTCATCACAGCTTCATTTGTAATAAAAACTGGGAACAGTTTACATATTTGATAAAGCAGGTTATTTATAGAGTTTGCAACTGTTATTTAATAGAAGAAAAAGAACATGGGAATATATGCCATATAGTATTGTGATGTGTATGTGTGTATATATTTACATGTTCACAAGAATATGTATAACAAGTACACATATGTACACATACATTTAGGTGTGCATCCAGAAGATATACAGCCTAAAATCGCATTGTGGCCTTTATTTGAGTGACAACTGTTTTCTCATTTGAGAGAAATCATTATGGGGTAAATCCTAAATGTACTTGAAGAATTCAAAGGAAGGCAGTAAGTCTTAACATTCAGAAACAGATGTCATGATTTTAGAAAGATTAACACTCCTAGGTTTAGGAAGAGAAGTTGATCCTTGTTATAAATTGTCCAGTTGTATTGTTGGAGTTATTTTTATAAAGTTGACATATTTAAATCAGTTGCCGTCAGCATTTATTCTTCATGTCCAAATTGCTCCAACCTAGGGCAGTGGGAGCCCCTTCAAGTTGGTTTCTGTATTCTTTTGATATCACCCATTAGTTTTTGATGGTTTCCTTGTTTTCTGGCACATGATGTTTTCCAGACCTGGAATCAGTTATTTCTCTAAGGAGACTGGTTCCTTTTAGTGGTTCCTATTTAGACAATAGTATTTAGAGATAACCTTGGTGTTAGAGACCATTCTATAATTAAACACATTAACATTTCTGCAGTTAAACATATGAATATTCATTTACACCAAGTGGGAAAAATAGACTATAAATGTCACATCAGTTCAGGTCAGGTTTTGTCTTCAAATGATTTACCCAAAACCTTAATTTTTTTAGAGCTTTTTTTGGAAATTATATTAAAAGTAAGAGATTATGGAACTATAGTGCATTTGTTTGCATGTGCAGAAGTAACTGTCTTGAGAACAAGAGTTTTCCGGACTGAAGAAATTTAAAACAAATCTATGTTCAAAGAGAAGCAGCTGATTTCTTGGTAAATGATAAACTGTATAATAGATATATAACTGATGCCGCTAATTTCTTTAGGTGTTTCCAGTTATAAATATTGTAACAGATTTGTGAATATGTATTTTCATGAGTAGCATATGTTATTTTGGTAAAAAACTTTTTGTTTAATAAAAATATTTAAGATAACTTGGCATATAATAAGTTCTTAATATTTGTTAGTTTCCTTTTTTGTTCTTTTTTTTTTTTTAAAGATTTTATTTATTTATTTGACAGAGAGAGACACAGCGAGAGAGGGAACACAAGCAGGGGGAGTGGGAGAGGGAGAAGCAGGCTTCCCGCGGAACAGGGAGCCCAATGCGGGGCTGGATCCCAGGACACTGGGATCGTGACCTGAGCCGAAGGCAGCCGCTTAATGACTGAGCCACCCAGGCGCCCCTCCTTTTTTTGTTCTTTCTTTTGTTGCTTTTTTAGACCAGGGGGTTTTAGCCTCAGCACTATTGACATTTTGGGCTGGATAATTCTTTATTTTGGAGGGCTCTCCTGTGCTTTGTAGTATGTTTAACAGCATTCCTGGCCTCTACTCACTTGATGCTAGTGGCACTCTACCAGTTTTGACAATTAAAAATGTCTCTTGACATTGCCAGATGTCCTCTGGGAAGAAGCACTGATTTAGACTCATCAGATAAGTTTTTTTGATCCTAAAAATTAATTTATCTGACTAGTGAGATAGAAAGGAAATTATGTATGTTGAAATCAGGCTTTATTTAAAAAGATAGGTTGTCACTAAGCTTTTTTTTTTTTAAGATTTTATTTATTTATTTGAGAGAGAGAGAATGAGAGATAGAGAACACAAGAGGGAAGAGGATCAGAGGGAGAAGCAGGCTCCCTGCTGAGCAGGGAGCCTGATGCGGGACTCAATCTCGGGACTCCAGGATCCTGACCTGAGCCGAAGGCAGTCACTTAACCAACTGAGCCACCCAGGCACCCTGTCACTAAGCTTTTATAAATCACCTCTTCCTAATTGATATTTATATATCCAGAATGTTTGTTTCTATTTTTATAGCTCATCTTTCTCTCCTTTTGCTGGGGAGATTGTTTCTTCTATCTCTCTCTCTCTCTCTTTTTTTAAAGATTTTATTTTTAAGTAATCTCTACAGCCAACGTGGGGCTTGAACTTACAACCCCAAGATCAAGAATCGCATGCCCTACCTACCGATCCAGGCAGGTGCCCCGTTTCTTCTCTTGATTTGATTTTTAAAGAACTGTGGTTTTCCCTTAATATGTATGTTAGTGTTAATATTTTTTGATATGCTGTATAAATTTATTTTATTGTATTAGCTTACCTAGAAAATGAAGACAAATTTGAATAAGAAGTTGACTTAAAATAGTTAATAGTGAGCTAATCTTTATTTTTTAATCTATCTCTGTTTATTTATTTAAAAGATTTTATTTATTTATTTGACAGAGAGAGAGAGACAGGAAGAGAGGGAACACAAGCAGGGGAGTGGGAGAGGAAGAAGCAGGCTTTCCGCCGAGCAGGGAGCCCGATGCGGGGCTCGATCCCAGGACCTCATGACCAGGACCTTGGGATCGTGACCTGAGCCGAAGGCAGACGCTTAATGACTGAGCCACCCAGGTGCCCCTGAGCTAATCTTTAGATATATAAACATATAAACTGTGCTTTACTTGCCACTAGGTGGACCCATTCTCATAATGAACTGAGGAAAACTGAAAAATGTTCTTCCTTTTTTTGTTTTTTTAAACATTGAAGACCTATCATACTAAACTTGTAGTTAATGGCTTTTTTTTTTAACAACAAATATATGATCTTCCATATTTTTCTGCAGAGATTTGCTTTGATGAAGGTTTTTATAACAATTTCAGTTATCTTTAAAACTCCAGTCACCTATTCATGTTTTGAAGTATAATAAGACTAAAACTTTATGTATTTGTATAACAAGGAATATTAAAAGAGCTGTGGTACTTTCTTAATTTATATTTCATCACATGACTTAATCACTTAATTAGCAATTATTACATTTTCTATTCATAAAATATCTTGCTAGAGTAAAAATTAGAATGAAAAACAGTAGTGGTTTAGGTGAGAAACATATTTACAGTTAGAATATTTGTTTCTTACATTGGTCTGAAATACAAAGTAGAAGGAAAATTTATATGTTAGGTTTAGATTCATGTTGGGCAAAAAAATCTGTTTATAGCTAACTTTGTAATTTTTGAGGCCCCTTTTCTTAAAAAGCAACAGAGATAATGGAATTTATAGTTTCATGATTATAGTCATTTATTTCTAAGGGGTGTCTTTTCCTGTTCAAGGTTGATCTCTGTTTTTTATCTCTTCTTTAGAAACTTTATTTCAGTTGTATCCTTGTTATCAGTTATTGTCAACCTCTGTGATTTAACCAGGTCCTTCTCGGCCTGTAAACATATCTAAGTCTCTCATATTAAATGATAACCCCCCCCAAATCCCACACCTTCCTTGTTTTATATTTCCCCCTTCCTCTTCCCAGCTGATTTTTTGAAAGATGAATACTTGAATTCACTTATTACCGTTCACTACATTGCAATCTGGAGTCCTCCCCGTGCACTCTTAAACAAATCGTGACTTTCACTTCTAATTATTCTGTGACATTTAAACAGTTGCTTGAAACTTTTTCTTTTTTTGTTGTACATGACTCCATGTTCTCTTGACCCTATGGCAGTTTATTCTTTTTTATAAATAGTTTCCCCCCTTACTTATTCTTGAAACTTATAGTTTCCCCCCTTACTTAATTTTCTTCTCTTATTTTACATACCCATTCTTGGTGATCTTATCTATATACCACAGACTTCTTCCATAGTTCACTATGTGTTGATTATTCTTTAATCTGCAGTTCTAGGCACACCTCTTTTTGAAGCTCTTTCCTGTTTTTTCCAAATACTTTTAAGTCCCAAAAGAACCTTAAACTCATCACCAACTGTACTTATTACCTTGCCTATAAGACTGATGTAAACTCCTGTACTTCCTAAGCTAGTAAATGCTTCCACTGCCCACTTAGTCACCCATGTCAGAAACCAGAGACTCCTTTTATGTCTTTCCTCTCTGTGTTGACAGTCATTCACCCCTCAGATCGGAGATTCTGCCTTAAATGTCTCTTCAGTCTGCCTCCCCTCATTATCCCTATCACTTTGACCCTGTCATTCAGACCCTTATCTCACACATAAATTACTGGGATGGCTTCCTTACTGTTTTTCTTGCCTTCATTGTTGCTCCTTCTCTGTCTTCTGTTGAGCTGCCATTGGAGTGGGTTATTTATTTATTTTTTAAACATTTATTTATTTGCTTATTTATTTTAGTAACCTCTATACCCAACATAGGGCTCAAACCTACAACCCTGAGATCAAGTTGCACTCTTCTGACTGAGCCAGCCAGGTGCCCTGGAGAAAACATAATTTTATTGCCATGCTTAAAAATTTTTAATATCTTTCTATTGCCCTTAGTAATACTGTCTTTAGTATGGTACACAGGTTTCTTCAGGATATTGTCTTTTTCATTGCCTCCAACTGCATTTGGTATTACTTTCTTATTATACTCCATGCTGTAGCCATTCTGATTCATTTATAGTTTGCCATATGTGGTGTTTTGATTCATACATATTTTTATTTGCACAAATTGCTCCTGTCTGTAGTTCCTTTGTATCCTTGTTAATTGGGTGTTGTTCATTGACTTAAGGTTTTTATTCTAAATATTAATGATTATTTACTATGAATGTAGAAATAGGTGATTTGGTTTAGTTGATGGTAACTCTAAGATACTGGTTTTCAAATTTTTTTTTTTTTAAGTAGGAACAATTTTTTTGGAAAGAAATCTTACCCTGTTACAGAAATGAGATGAAAATGATATTTTATTGGTATACCTTTAAAAATATATCAGAAAATAAAAATGTATCAGTGTTACATTTTTGATAAAAATTGCTAAAAACAGGTGTTTTGGAATGTGTTTTAAAAGCCAATTGCAGGGGCGCCTGGGTGGCTCAGTCGTTAAGTGTCTGCCTTCGGCTCAGGTCGTGATCCTAGGGTCCTGGGATCGAGCCCCATGTCGGGCTCCCTGCTCTGCGGGAAGCCTGCTTCTCCCTCTCCTGCTCGTGTTCCCTCTCTCGCTGTGTCTCTCTCTGTCAAATAAATAAATAAAATCTTTAAAAAAAAAAAAGCCAATTGCAGACTTATATCAGCATCTCACTTTAACATCTTTTTTTTTATAGATTTTATTTTATTTCTTTATCTGAGAGAGAGAGAGCATGAGCAGGAAAAGGGGCAGAGGGAGAGGGAGAAGCAGACTCCCTGCTGAGCAGAGAGCCTGATGTGGGGCTCGATTCAAGGACCTCGAGATAATGACCTGAGCCAAAGGCAGATGCTTAACTGATTGAGCCACCCAGGCACCCCACACTTTATCATCTGGTTTTAAAAACAGTCAACATTATAATGAATTGCATTAATTTAAAATGTACAGTTTATTTTATTTTATTTTATTTTTTTAAAGATTTTATTTATTTATTTGAGAGAGAGAATGAGATAGAGAGCATGAGAGGGGAGAGGGTCAGAGGGAGAAGCAGACTCCCTGCCGAGCAGGGAGCCCGATGTGGGACCCGATCCCGGGACTCCAGGATCATGACCTGAGCCGAAGGCAGTCGCTTAACCAACTGAGCCACCTAGGCGCCCTTAAAATGTACAGTTTAATGATGTAGATACCCTTGAAACTACAACCAAGGTTCAGAGCATTTGCATCTTATGCTCCTTTGTGTCCATCCTCTCTTCAACCCTTAGTTGTAGATTAGGCAATCACTTTCTACTTTCTGTCATTATAGATTCATTTGCATTTTTTAGAAATTGTTTTAATTGAAATATATTTGACATGACATTGTGGAAATTTAAGGTGTACAACATGTTAATTTGATATATTTATACATTATAATATGATTGCCATTGTGGCAATAATTAGCACCTCTATCATGTTACATAATTTTTCTTTTTAGTGGTTGGAATAATTAAATTGTAGTTTCTTATGAAGTTTGATGAGCATAATACAATATTGTTGTCTGTATTCACTATGCTGTGCATTAGATCTCCAGGTCTTATTCACTACTCATTGCAAATTTGTGCTGTTAAGTAACTCTGTCTTGTACTCCCCCCCCGCCAATTTCCTGGTAACCACCATTCCACCATTTTACTCTGATTTTATGAGTCTGGCTTTTTTAGATTTCACATATAAGTAATATATGGTGCTTGTCTTTCACTGTCTGACTTATCTCCCTTATTTAGCATAATATGGTCAAGCTCCATCTATGTTGTTGCAAATGGCAGAATGTTCTTTCTTCTGGCTGAGTTCCATTACACACACCCCCCCCCCCGCCACACACACACCCACACCCACCCCACATCTTTATTCATTCATCCATTGATGGATGCTTAGGTTGTTTCCGTATCTTGGCTATTGTCAGTAATGCTGCAATAAACATGGAAGTGCATATATCTCTTCAATATCCTGTTTTCATTTCCTTTGGGTTATACCCAGAAGTGGAATTGCTAAATCATATGGTAGATCTATTTTTAACTTTTTGAGGAACCTCCATAATGTTTTCCATAGTGGTTGAACCAATTTACATTCCCACCAACAGTGTACGAGAGTTCCCCTTTCATCACATCCTTGCCAATACTTCTCTCTTGTTTTCTTGATGATAACCATTTTAACAAGTGTGAGGTGATATCTCATTGTGGTTTTGATTTACATTTCTCTGATGATCAGTGATGTTAAGTATCTTTTAATATACCTGTTGGCCATTTTGATGTCTTTAGAAAAATGTCTTTTGAGATCCTGTTTTTTAATTGGCTTGTTTGTTTTTTTGTTATTGAGTTGCATGAGTTCTTTACCTATTTTGGATATTAGTCTCTGATCTAATTTTGCAAAATCTAGTTTGCAAAATTTTCCTCCCGTTCTGTAGGTTGCCATTTAATTTAATTTATTTATTTGGGCAGAAGCTTTTAAGTTTGATGTAGTTTCATTTGTTGATGTTTGCTTTGGCTGTTTGTGCTTTTGGTGTCATATCCAAAAAACTATTGACAAGATCAGATTTAATTGGCTTGTTTTTTTGTTATTGAGTTGCATGAGTTCTTTACATATTTTAGATATTAGTCTCTGGGGCGCCTGGGTGGCTCAGATGGTTGGGCGTCTGCCTTCGGCTCAGGTCATGATCCCAGGGTCCTGGGATCGAGTCCCGCATCGGGCTCCCTGCTCCTTGGGAGCCTGCTTCTCCCTCTGCCTCTCCCTCTCTCTCTCTCTCTGTCTGTCTCTCATGAATAAATAAATAAAATCTTAAAAAAAAAAAGATATTAGTCTCTGATCTGATATATGGTTGGCAAAATTTTTCTCCCATTCTGTAGGTTGCCATTTAATTTAATTAATTTATTTGGGCAGAAACTTTTAAGTTTGATGTAGTTTCATTTGTTGATGTTTGCTTTGGTTGTTTGTGCTTTTGGTGTCATATCCAAAAAACCATTGACAAGTCGAGTAGTTTTTTCCCCTATGTTTTTTTCTGGAGTTTTATGGCATTGGGTCTTATGTTTAAGTCTTTGATCCATTTTGTGTTAATTTTTGTGAATAGTGTAAGATACGGGTCCAGGTTTATTGTTCTACATGAACACCATTTGTTGAAGAGACTTACCATTCCCCATTGAGTGTTCTGGGTTCCCTTATTGAATATTAGTTGACCGTATATGCAGGAGTTTAATTCTGGGTTCCCTCTTCTATTCCATTGGCTTATATGTCTGTCTTTATGGCAGTATCATTAATCACTACAGTTTTGTAGTATAATTTGAAATCAGGAAGTGTGATACCTCCAGTTTTGTTATTTTTCCTCAAGATTGCTGCTTTGGTTATTCAGGGCCTTTCATGGTTCCATACAAATTTTTGCATATTATAGACTTTATGTAAATGAAATTTATATATATGGACTTTTTTTGTTGTTTTTTGTTTTCTGCTTCTTTCACACAGGTTTTGAAATCATCCTCATTGTATTTATTAGTGATTCATTTTTATGGCTGAGTAGTAGTTACTGAATGGATATACCACATGTTTATCCCTTTACCTAATGATTGACTTTTGGGGTGTTTGCAGTTTTTGGCCATTATAAATAAAGTTGCTGTGGATATTAATCTTTATTTATGTCTTTGCACATATATTTTATTTTTCTTGGGTAAATAACTAGGATTAGAATGTCTGGGTCATGGGGCCCCTGGGTAGCTCAGCCGTTAAGTGTCTGCCTTTGGCTCAGGTCATGATCCTGTGGTCTGGGATCGAGCCCTGCATCGGGCTGCCTGCTCAGTGGGAAGCCTCCTTCTCCCTCTCCCACTCCCCCTGCTTGTGTTCTCTCTCTCTCTGTCAAGAAAATAAATAAAATCTTAAAAAAAAAAAAAGAATGTCTGGGTCATTTGATGTAGGTGTATGTTTAACTTTTTAAGAAATTGCCAAACTGTTTTCCAAAGTGGTTGTGTTGTTTTATTTTTCTACCAGCAGTGTATGAAGGTTTCAGTTCCTCTACATCCTCACTTAATTTGATATTGTCAATCTTTTTGATTTTAGCTATTTTAGTGTGTAGAGGATTGCATTATGATTTTAGTTTGCATTTTCATGATAATGATGTCGACTGTCCTTTCATGTACTTCTTGACCATTTGCACATATTCTTTTGTAGAGTGTCTTTTTAAATCTTTTGCCCAGTTTAAAAAATATTAGGGTGTTTGTTTTATTATTGAGTTGTAAGAGTTGTTACATATTCTGGATACAAGTCCTTTATCAGATATATGTAATGAGAATATATTATGTGATAGTGTTATTTTTTTCTTTCTTTTTTTCTTTTTAGAGGAAGAGAGAGTGGGGGAGGGGCAGAGGGAGAGGGAGAGAGAGAATCTTAAAGCAGGCTCCACGCCCAGCCTGCAGTCTGATGTGGGGCTCTGTTTCAGGACCCTGAGAACATGCCCTGACCCGAAATTGAGAGTCGGGACACTTAACCGACTGAGCCGCCCAGATCTCCACTTGTGTTTTTATTTTCTTAAAGACGTCTTTTGGGGCACCTGGGTGGCTCAGTTGTTAAGTGGCTGCCTTCGGCTCAGGTCATGATCCCAGGGTCCTGGGATTGAGCCCCGCATCGGGCTCCATGCTCAACAGGAAGCCTGCTTCTCCCTCTCCCACTCCCCCTGCTTGTGTTCCCTTTCTCCCTGTGTCTCTCTCTGTCAAATAAATAAATAAAATCTTTAAAAAAAAAAAAGACATCTTTCAAAGAGCAAACATTTACCATTGTGAAGTAGCCCAATTTATCAATATTTCCTTTTATTTTATGTTTTATCTAAGAAGTCTTTTTCTTACACTAAGGTTGCAAAGATTTTCTCCCATATTGTCTTCTAGAAGTTTTGTAATTCTAACTCTTCGTTTATTTATATATTTGATTTTGGTTACCCTCTATTAGGATGCTTTATATATACAAAGAGAAGAGTAGTTTGTTAAAATAAGACTATTAGTCTTAAGTGGCAGGATATCTTTCCATTAAACAGAGATAACAGGAAAAGCTTCTTTTTTGAGTTTTGCAGGAGAGTGACTTAAGTAATGTTGTCATGTTAGTAATGTCAACCAAACTGTTTTAATTACTTTTTCAAAGTAGTTAAAATGATTAGAAATGCAGTCATTTTTGGAACTTATGAAGCTCATTTGCAGCTTTTCAGAATATAGAGGTAGGACCACAGTAATCTTGAATATGTATGGAAAAACGGTTTAAGAAAAAATTCTTTTTTCAGGTTTCTCTCCTGAAAGTTTTACTTTTTTTAAAAAAAGATTTTATTTGAGAGAGAGAGATAGAGAGTATGTGGCAGGGAGGGGCTGAGGGAGAGGGAGAGAAAGTCTTAGGCAGCCTCCACAGTAGCACAGAGCTGGATGTGGAGCTTGATCTCAGGACCATGAGATTGTGACCTGAGTCAAAACCAAGAGTCCGATGCTTAACCGACTGTGCCATCCAGGTGTCCCCTGAAAGTTTATTTTAAATGTTATAAGTTAATGTAAAGATATTGTCAGTTGGTTTCTAAGAGAACTTCAAAGTAGTTTTATTTTTATTGTACTGTATATCTATCAGTTATTTTCTAGATCCAGTCAAGTGTTGTGTGTGTGTGTGTGTGTGTGTGTCCATCATTTAGAATTGTGTATTTGATAAACATACCTTCTTATTTAAAGTGCTTGGATTCCTTTTTTTTTTTTTCTAAGATTTATTTATTTGAGAGAGAGAGAGCGCGAGAGAGTGTGCACAGAGGGAAAGGGAGAAGCAGACTCCCCACTGAGCGGGGAGCCTGATGCGGGACTTGATCCCAGGACCCTAGGATTGTGATCTGAGCTGAAGGCAGACACTTAACTGACTGAGCCATCCAGGCATCCCTAAAGTGCTTGGAATCCTTTAGTTTTAAGAGAAATCTTTAGATCTTAGAGGTGATTTGTAACCAGTATTACAAATACTGGTTATTACAAATTGTAAATACAAATACTAAACTTCTTGCTAGTGAGATAAATTAGATTCTGAGAACTTAAACTGACAAGTTACTAATAGTTACAAGAGGGGGCCAAATTTTTAAAAATGTAGTTATTTTATAAAATCATTAAAATGTTTTGATTGCAGGTTGGAATTTTAAAGTAAAATGTGGCTTCTGAAGTAATATATTAATTTTAAACCAAAGCTGCTTTATTTTCTAGGTGTTCATTGTACCCATGGTTTCAATCGCACTGGTTTCCTCATATGTGCCTTTTTGGTGGAGAAAATGGATTGGAGGTATTTGTTTCTTGTTTTAATGGAAGAAGATTAGTAATTGATAACGAATTTTATTGATTTTTTTTTAGTTTTAGCATTTTATATTGCCAAATTTTTGGTGAAGTCCTGATTAATATTTAAAGTGGTTTTCATTTTAGACTTGATTAATCTTAGAATATCATTTATTACCTGGTGTTTTGTACTAAGTAGCACTTTAGTTGAATGTTTATGGATTTTCATATACTACATATTTTCTTTTCCAGATTTTTTTCCCACATATTCCAGAATTATCAGAGACAGTTTACTCAATGTTTTGTTGTTGTTGTTGTTGTATTCACCTTTGGAAGTTACTATTGTTGTTATTGTTCTTTTTTCTTTTCTTTTTCTAAGTAAGCTAGCTCATGCCCAACGTGGGGCTCAAACTTAAGACCCTGAGGTCGAGTTGCATGCTCTACTGACTAAACCAGCCAGATCTCCTTGTTCTTTTCATTTTTAATGATACTTTTTTTTTATAGCTGTTGAATATTAGGAAAAACTTGTAATGGTATATGGAGGAGGTATTTTTGGGACAGTTACTCTGTATGAACCAATCAAGCAAACATGTCTTTATTGAAGTGCCTTTTAGATCCTGAGAGATTAGAACCTTTGTCGCTTCAAATTCCTGAGCGAATGGGATATTATTACCTGAATTTTCTTGTTTACTGATTGAAGGTCATTATTTTTGTTTATAAAGCCTTTCACACAGTAGGTCCTTCTGTGAATATAATCAGCTGAAGTACATATATGATTCTGTATTTCCCTGTTCACACATCCTCTGGTTCTGTACTGCATGCTCTTCTAGCTCTGCCTTTCTGGCCTTTGAGGTGCTTTTGGCAGTAACCCCAGACTCCTGTGTCAGCCTGTGCTTTAGCCTCTCTCTGATGACCTTTGCTCTTATTACTGGGTCTGTTGAAAATTCATAAAAGTGAGCATGCTTTTACTTTTATTCATATTGCCATTTACATTTCTTTGATTTTCCCTAGAGTCAGATCTCAACCTTCAAGGCTTTATTTAAACTTTTCACTGACTTTACCCAGGTCTCTTCTGTCATTGCAGCTTACCTCTAGGGTTTAGGGAGTATCAGTGTACCTTATATTAAAGCTGTTTCAGAAGGAATTTGTCCTTTAATAGATTGAATGCCTTAGGCATGGGGAATAGGATTTGTCCATTTTACAAACCTATATTATACTTCATTTGGTGCCTGAAATAGAATGAGTGAGTTTTGATAAATCTGCATATATGAAGAACAGTGAGGAAATTCCCTGGTGTTTGTTTTCCATAGTATTGAAGCAGCAGTTGCTACTTTTGCTCAAGCCAGACCACCAGGAATTTATAAGGGTGATTATTTGAAAGAACTTTTTCGTCGCTATGGTGATATAGAGGAAGCACCACCCCCACCTCTATTGCCAGATTGGTGTTTTGAGGATGATGAAGATGAAGATGAGGATGAGGATGGAAGAAAGGAATCAGAACCTGGCTCAAGTGCCTCCTTCGGCAAGAGGAGAAAAGAACGGTTAAAACTGGTAATGTTCAAAAATATTCTAGTCTTTACTTTCTTCTCCTGCAGGCTTATTGAGATTTATGTGTTTGTTTAGCTAGATTTTAAAGTTATTTCATTCTGGCTGTTTTTAAAGATTCTTGGTAGCCACGAGTCTGCCCTTTCTATGGGAAAAGCTTGTTAATAAGCTCATTTTTGTTTTTTGGGGTGCCTGGGTGGCTCAGTCATTAAGTGTCTGCCTTCAGCTCGAATTATGATCCCAGGGTCCTAGGATCGAGCCCCACATCGGGCTCCCTGCCCTGTGGGAAGCCTGCTTCTCCCTCTCCCACTCCCCCTGCTTCTGTTCCCTCTCTCACTGTCTCTCTGTCAAATAAATAAATAAAATCTTAAAAAAAAAAAAAAAGCTCATTTTGTTTTTGATTCTTAGGTAAACCAAAGAACTCTTTGCAAAGTATTGGGAGATTCCAACTACATAGTGAAATTTTTTACTCATCCTTTACAAAATTGTCACATAGTTAAAATAACACTACATATAAATTCTGCTCCTTCCCATGGTTGGTATTTTCATATTTTCTGTAAAGTTGAAATGAGAAGACTCTTCTATGGACAATTCCCATTAATCTTCTTACTTCTATGGACAACTCCTATTAAAAGGCCTAACAAAAACCATTAGGAATTCTCTTCTTGGGAGGACAGGAGAGATGCTGAGAAGAAAAGTACTGATGGTACTTGTACATGCACAAATATATGGTATAGGCCAAAGGGAAAAGTTAGGGAAAGTGTGGAGATAATTAAATGTTAATGTAGTTAATTATTAAAGAATGTGGGATATCTTAGTTGATCAGTAAAGACTACAACTCATTAGTAGGCAGTGATTCACAGGCAAGGAAGAAAATGCCTTGTTTTTGTGTAAATCAAATGATATAGTCATTTGGGCTTTTTAAAAAAAAGTCCCTTGCTTGAAAAACATTATTTTAATATGTATTTACACATTTCAAACTTCAAGACTTGAGGCCACTGAAAAGTGTTAATTGCTTTGAGACATAGAAATAATTTAAAAAATAACTTATTCTCTTAGTCTAACTCATTGATTACTGAATCACATACCTAGAAAAATAAGACTCACATTCTAAGGAAAGACTAATAGCATAACATAACATAGCATAGAGGACTACTTTTTTATAGTATCATTTTTGTAAGGAAATTCAGCTATATTTTTTTAAGAATAACATTAACCCTGAGCATACGCTAATGTGTTTTTGCATTACAATATAGTATTTGAATGTGTAAAAGAGTTTAAAGCAGAGTTACTCTTTTGCAAAATGTGGTAAAAGTTTGCAGAGCCCCCCTACCCCCAGCAGAAGGTGTCTTAAAAATGACATTTATTTTATAATATCAAGTGCCATTAAATCTGTATAGTTGCAGATGAGCTTCAGCAGCATTAAGAGAGACGTAGCCAAGATGGGCATGTTTCTTTAGGGAAAATAAAGGACATTTAAAATAAATCCCCAATCTAGTTTCTCCTATTTTGTTTTGTCAGTTACTAAGAGGAGTGTTTTAAAAATTTCCTACTATGGTGGCATCTGGGTGACTCAGTTGGTTAAACGTTCAACTCTTGATTTTGGCTCAGGTCATGATCTTAGGGTTGTGAGATAGAGCCCCTCGTTGTGAGATAGAGCCCCTCATTGTGCTCTGTGCTGGGCATGGGCCTGCTTGGGATGCTCTCTTTCCCTCTCCTCCCAAAAAAATTCCCCACTATGATTGTGGATTTATCTATTTCTCCTTCTAGTTCTGTCAAGTTTTGCTTTATGTATTTTGAGGTGATATTATTTAGTTTATACAAATATGTGTAAAGGATTATTACATTTTAACCGTGTCTTCGCTTTTAGCATTAAAAATATCTGATGTTAGTATGATTGATTGCCCAAGCATTCTTTTGGATAATGTTAGTATGGATTATCTTTTTTCTATCCTTTTGCTTTCAGACTTTATTTATCTTTTTTTTTTTTAAAGATTTTATTTATTTATTTGACAGAGAGAGACACAGCAAGAGAGGGAACACAAGCAGGGGGAGTGGGAGAGGGAAAAGCAGGCTTCCTGCCGAGCAGGGAGCCCGATGCGGGGCTCGATCCCAGGACTCTGGGATCATGACCTGAGCCGAAGGCAGACGCTTAACGACTGAGCCACCCAGGCACCCCCTTTATTTATCCTTTATTTAAGGTATGTCTCTTATAGGCATTGCATTGTTGGGTTTTGTTTATCCAGTGAATAGTTTTTGCCTTGTTGGAGTATTTGGTCCATGTGCATTTATTTTACTGATATAATTAGATTTAAAACTTAATGGTCTTACTCCCCCACCCCTGGTATGTTCCTTTTTATCTTCCTTTCTTGCCTTCTTTATGCTTAATTGTTTCTATATCTCCCCAAGCCATTGCTTGTTAGTTATACATTCTTTTACTATTCTTTTAGTGGTTATTCAAGATTTTAGGATGTATCTTTGACTTGTTAAAATCTGGTATATATTAGTACTTTTGCTACTTTTTAAACAGTGCAGGAATCTTAGAACCTTTGGTTGCATTTACCTCTTCCTCCCTTTTTGTTATTATGTATTTTAATTCTACAAGTATTTTGAACCCCATAAGGTGACATCATCATCATTCATCATCATCATCATCACCACCATCATCATTTTATACGGCAAATATTCATTAGATAAACCCATATATTTATCCTTTTTGGTGCTCTTCTTTCTTTCCTGTATTTTTATGGTTCCATTTGGATAGTTTTTCTTCTAACTGAAGAGTTCTCTTTAGTATTTTCTTTATTGTGGGTCTGCTGCAACACATCCTCTCAGTATTTGTGTAAAAATGTCTTTTTCTTGCCATCATTTTGAAGAATGTTCTGGGTATAGAATTTTGGGTTGGCACTTTGAAGATATCATTCCATAATCCATTTCTATTAAGAAGTTGCTTCTCTGAAGCTAATTTCTTTTTGTTTTTGATTTTCAACAGTTTTACTATCATGTTTCTATTTGGAGTTTTCTTTGTGTTTATTCTATTTATAGTGATTCTTGAATCTATGGTTGGATTTGTTGTTAGTTATAGAAAATTCTCAGCCATTATCTCTTCAAATACTGGTTCACATCCATTCTTTTTCTCTTCTGGGATTCACCTAATAGACTCCCCCCACCTTCTCCTAATGTCTCTTATGTTCTTTTCTATATTTTCTACCCTTTTTGTTTTTTCATTTTTCAATGTGGATATTTTCTTCTGACCTGTCTTCCAGTTTACTAATCCTAGTTCAGCTTTTGTCTAAGCTGCTGTTAAATTTATCCGTGAAGTATGTAATTTCAGTTTTGGAATTTTCATTTGAGTTTTAAAATAGTTTTTAGTTCTTTGTTGGAATTCTTCATCTTGTCATTTAGGTTTTTGAATTTATGAATCCCAGTTATTTTAAAGCCTGTGTCAGATAACTAATTGATGTGGATCTCTTCTAGATCTTTAGTTTTTCTTCTCATGTCCTTTTGATTTCTAGTCAATTGTTTCTTCTTGGCACACCTGCATATTTCTGCCTTTTAGACAGTATATATGAAAAATTGTGGAAATAATTTGAGACTCTGCATCATGTTTTCTTCCTTCAGAGAACATTTACTTTTGTTCCTACGCAGGGTTGAGTAGGACATCTTAACTCAGTCAAGGATTGAATTGTTTAGAAACTAGTCTTCAGTTTTGGGGGGCTGGTTTCTTTTTGGTTCAACTTAATTCCTAGAGTGTAGCCCTTTGGAGATCCTAACTGAAAGACTGGAGAAATAAACAGGACTCTTCCTCCTTAGTGGCCTGAAACTCCAGTTTTTGTTTCCCCATTCCTGTGATAGTGCAGAGAGCTGTGTTCAGCTTTTTTAGCCTCTTACCTACCATTTTGGAAACAGTGCCTGTAGAGGAAAATCTATACCAGATGTGTAGCTCACCTTTCTGGGTTCCTTTCCTTCTGAGTTCTTGGCCCTTCAAGCCTTTACTGCCTTTCTACTTCTCCAGTGTCTTCAAACAGGTGCTTTTAACATTCTGTCTAACTTTTTCTCATGGCTGCAGAATTGATCTCAATGAGCTAGCCTGCCATTGCCAAAAGCAGAAATCTTTCCTTCTGTTTTGGAGAAAGCAGGTAGGTTTGATTTCAAAGTGGTTAGGTAGTTTTTTCCTCTTTTCAAATCATAACTTGTAAATTCTAAAATTATTATATTTTTTACTTAAATAAAAGTAGGTATACTTACATTAAAGAAAATTTGAAAACACAAGAACCAACTTATAATTCTTCAACTTTTGTTTTACTACTGGCATTTTGTCATTTTAGAAGAATTTCTTCCCATTTACCTATCTAATTTAAAAGTGTATGCAAATGGGGCACCTGGGTGGCTCAGTCGTTCAGCATCTGCCTTTGGCTCAGGTCATGATCTCAGGGTCCTGGGATCGAGCCCCGCATTGGGCCCCCTGCTCCGTGGGAAGCCTGCTTCTCCCTCTCCCACTCCCCCTGTTTGTGTTCCCTTTCTCACTGTCTCTTTCTGTCAAATAAATAAATAAAATCTTCAAAAAAAAAAGTGTACACAAATGACATAAAGATCGTTTTCTTTATAAAATAAAAATACAAACATCTAGAAGTATATAGCATGAAAAGTGAAGGTCTTTTCACTCCCACTCCAACTGCTCTCTACTTTTTGGCAATTCTAGATACTTATTTTTCTATGCATTTACATACATATATTCAATTTTGACTGTACTCTCTCCGCCCCTTTTTAATGTAAATGTATTTTTCTGCAGCTTTTTAAAAATTTTTTAATTTGGGTATCTTTTCTTAGTACATTTTTAACTACTTCATTCTTTTTAGGTAATACCAGAGGAAACAGTTTATATAAAGCAAACAGAATATTTCTTTGCAAGATGAGAGAAGATATCAAGTCATACAATAATGACAGACTATTATGAAAAATAACCAATTAGAGATCTTGGAAATGATAATAAAGAAGTCCCAAGAACTCAGTTAGGTGGGTTGGATAACAGAATGACGTTAGCCGTAGAGGAAATTATCAAGCTGGAAGATTTAGCTAGGAAATTCTTCCTGGATGCAGCACAAAAGGACAAAAGAAATTTGAAAAATAGTTTATAGAGTTAGGTAGTGATATATTTGAATGACTTAACAGTATGAAATGTCACAGAGGGGACACATACAAGGATTATTTTCTGTAATGCAGTAGTGCCAGGTCAGATTAGTGATTTTAAGAAGCTAATGGGAGGTGAGAAAATAGAGGCAGAATTGGGGACCCTCACTACCACTCCCACTTTTGGAGATTCACTAGGACTCAGTATATAGTTGTACTTGCAGCCAAGGTTTATTATAGCAGGTGATACAGCTGGATCATAAGGGAAAAAGACTAGTGGAGTCTGGTACATTCTGTATGTAGGCTTCCTTATGCTCTCTTCTTCTCATGAGGGGTCGTACAGAGCTCATTCTCTCAGTAGCAATGAAGATGCAGCAACATGTGTGATGTTCCTGCCTAGAGAAGCTCATTAGAGTCTTAGTGCCCAAGTTTTTACTGAAGGCTGGTCATGTAGGCAGCCTCTGCATAGTGTGTACCAAAATTTCCAGAATCCCAGAAGGAAAGCATTTGTTCAGCATAAGCTGTATTGTTTGTACGAATAGTCTAGACATGGTGAATCACCTTTATCAGTTGACTAAGAGCACTCTGAGAATCTTGTTCCCAGATGCCAGTCAGGGGCCAACCTTGTAAACAGTCCTGCTATGTTAACTTTTTTCTGCACACTAGTACCGACTATTCATTCAAGTAGTTTAGTTATGATCAAAAAGGTACAGTAGGGGTGATTGCTTGATGCAGATATAGTCAGAAAAGGCTTTTTAGTATGGAATGAACCCTGGAATATTTATTGCTTGTGGATAAGCGGTTAGTAGAATCAATGACCTTGAAAATAAAGATTGGGGAATAAATGATACAGCGATGTCTGAGGAAATGAAAGGGAAAGGAGTTCAAAAGCAGATGGAGAAATGGGTCTTTAGTAATTGGAGGGCAACCTCATCCATAGCACTGAAATTGTAATTTTTTTTCTCAGTGAATTTCAGCTGCATATGTGTGGGAGTAGAGAAGACTAATGGTAGGTTGATACAAGGTTGGGTATACTAAGTATGGCCATGATGGAAGGACAAAAGATTGAGGAGTGCTGAGGATATCAGGCAAAGAATAATTGAAGTAATCAACCATAGAGTCTAGGCTGAATAGAAAGTAAGGTCAGGATGGGGGCTGTTAGCCTGTGAAAAGAGAGGGGTGAAGGGATTGTTAGTCTTGGTAAAATAGAGCAGGGAGCAAAGTTAGGGTAAAAGAATGGCATGTTGGCTTTAGAACGTTGTAGGTACTCAATCAGTGTGAGTGGAATTGATGAATCAAAAGGTGGAGCAGCCTGGAGTGATGATGGTATGGCCATGGGGCAGGTTGTTCAAGTTAAGCAAAGGTGATGGTCATTGAAAATCAGATTACTGAACTGTGAAGCCTAAATCATTTGATGTGTCAGATTACCTCATGGATGTTGATGTTACCAATGTAATGATAGAAGTTAGCACAGTGGGAAATACTGTTTTTGATGAATGTGGGGAAATGACCAGAGGTCAGTACATGAAGAATAGAGTGTGTTACTACGTTAGACTCTCTGGTTGCAAGTAACAGAAATTAACTGAAACTAGCTTAAATAATAGGAAATTACTGTGAGCGTGTGAGTAGGACTCAAACCCAGGAATATAGCTAGATCTCAGGAAGGGCCTGGAGCCTGGACCTGGAAAGCTATTTAGAACCTAGTTTCTGCTCTTTGTTCTTATTTTCTCATCTTTGCTTTTCTCTCCTATTTCTGTTTCTCTCCTTTTGTGTCATAGATCTCACTAGCTTTGTCTTTCAAGACTGGCTCTTTGTTATTCCTTGTTTACCTGGGAGCTTATAACTATCCTGTATCTTCTGAGCTTACATGTTTTAATTTTAGCCACATGCAGAGACTCTCTGAATCCTAATTCCAAGTTACCAGAAGAGAGAATCTGGTCGGTTCAGACTGAGTTAGTGGTTTGCTTATGCTCCCATCAACTCTGGCTGAGTCGGATGTTATCTTGTAATGTCATATAACATGGTTGTTAGGGTCCCATCTTTGTGGATGAGAGGGCAGCTCTTAATGAGAGCTGTTGTGCCACCAACCACAGTGGATGTCTCCTCTACCACAGTTGAGTGATACAGCTGAATGGAGTTAGTCTAGATGGAAATGGAAGAGGAACTTTTGAAAGAGGCCACGAGAGCAAGTGAAAATATAGGAGAATGGTTTACACTACCCGCCATGGGACTTGGGCAGTGGGAGAATGAGTAGCTTTTACTTACAAGAGAAGTGGTCTCCTTGGTGGAGAGTTAGCTCTTAGTTAAGACATAGGGGATGGGGTATTCATGAAAAAGGTTGAGGTAATAGGGAAGGTTATTTATGAAAAAGAGATTCCAGGGTTTATATTGAAACTCTTTGGGAAGGTGATTGGTGATAAGATGAACCAAAGAGAAGGGGCTCTGAAGCAGTGAGGATAGGACCATCAGAGAGGAAAGATGACTGGAGACTTGATTTTGGGTGATATCAACAGTATGGTTGACAGGCATGAGAAGTATAGATATAGGTAATTGGTGAATTAATGGTTGGAAAACTTTCATTTTCCTGTTATTTCCATCTGAGTTGAAGATAGTTAACAGAGGCAGTCCAAGGGTGACTAATTTTTGTAGCTCCATCTCACCACAATGAATTTTGGTTTGAGACTTTATTTTTTGTTAGAGTTCCCCTTCCCTGACTCATATTGCTATGACTATGATTTGAAGCGATGGACTCCTTGTAGTGAATTCTCATAGTTCCATTTGGGTTTCTAAAAGTTGCACATGTCCTGTATTTGGCCCTCACATTCCTGACACCTTTGTTCATCTTTTGAGCACATGCTATTTTTGATTTGGAGGAGTATGACTTACAGTTATGTTGCTTGTTCCTTTGAATCAATGTCTGGGATCATCTCTTTGAATAAAATTGTTAATGCATTTTCTTCATTACCAAAATATCCTTGTTACACATAGCATACATACTTGCTCACTCATTCTCTTTACACATACACCTTTTACATATAATTTGCTCCCATCTTCTATAATAGTTTTCTGTTTCCCTCTAACTGATCACTGATTCCTTTTGTCCTTTTTGTGGTAGCCATATGAATTTCTATTTTAAGCCTGGCAGACTCTGTTAACGAAATACACTTCTTTCATCTTAAGCATACATTATCTTTTTTTCACTTTTGATATTTCTTTATTCCCACAAACTGAAATGGTAGTTTGTTAAAAAGTGGAAGTAAATGTCAGTGACTTTGAATCTCAATTATAGTATGTTTGAAAATATTTCCAGACTTAAGACATTGCTGTTTAGATTTAGTGATACTTTTTAAAATTACTATATAATTTTGAATAATATAAAATATTTTTGTCAGAAGAAACTTGTAATGACAGTGAACAGCAGATTAAGTTGAAAAATTACTAAATAGATGGGACACCTGGGTGGCTCTGTCGGTTAAGTGTCTACCTTTGGCTCAGGTCATGATCCCAGAGTCCTGGGATCGAGTCCTGCATTGGGCTTCTTGCTCAGTGGGGAACCTCCTTCTCCCTCCGACTGCCGCTCCCCCTGCTTGTGCTCTCTCTCTGAGATAAATAGATAGAATCTTTAAAAAAAAGTTACTAAATAGTATTTCTGTATAAAATACATTATGCTTACTGTTTTTAATGGGCTTATTTCTACCATTTTTTACTTAATAATATTGCAGAAGAAAGTAGGGGAACATAAAGTAAAAAAGAAATGGATGCTTTGGAGGAAAGATTAAGGAAGAAGAAATATAAATGGAGGAGAGGCATTTGCTAGATAGTTGGAGTTATCTTTTATCAACACACGTAATAATTGTTAAATATGTACTGAGGCTCAATATTTATTCTGTTAAATTAAAAAAATATTTAGTTTGTTCAGCTGCATAGAATTATTAAAATATTTCTATAGTAATATTGTGGGAAAGCACTTGGTTGAATGTTGATCATATTCCAATGTTTTAGTCCTTTTCATTACTTGTTAAAAAAAATAGTGTTGGGGCGCCTGGGTGGCTCAGTCGTTAAGTGTCTGCCTTTGGCTCAGGTCATGGTCCCAGGGTCCTGGGATCGAGCCCCGCATCGGGCTCCCTGCTCAGCGGGAAGCCTGCTTCTCCCTCTCCCAATCCCCGTGCTTGTGTTCCCTCTCTTGCTGTGTTTCTTTCTGTCAAATAAATAAATAAATCTTTAAAAAAAAAAGAAGTAGTGTTTATGTTTTTAGGAATAATTTATGCTAGTTGCCCTTGCTTTTCAGAAATTACTGATTTCTTAACTTCCCTCAGGAAACACATGCTCATGAGTGAAGCTTCTTCCTGTAAAACTTAAAAAAAAAAATCCTATGCTATTAGTACCTTCAGAATAAAGATGCTGAATATTGAACTCTCTGAATGCTTTCTCTTTTTAATTAGTATATATAGGATATAACTTTATAAGGATATTGCAGTTGTCTGAGTATCTGTTACTAAATATACTAAAAATATCCTATGAACCTGGTTCTTTTTCTCTTTCTTTAGTTATTATATTTAATGGTTGGATGGTTCTAAAGCAGAAATTTCAGTGGTTGGTAAAAAGAGGTGATGGTGTAACGCTAAAGGAATGGTACTCCTTAATCCTTTGGCTCATGAAGTCTTTAAAGTATGCTTATTTAAGGAAAACAGAGTTGATGACATATAACTGTAAAAAGTGATTCAGAATTAGGGTCAAAAAGTAGAACTAGTGTCTGCTGGATTGACTCAGGACTCTTCTAGATTTGACAGGGATGTATGTGGACCAAATACTGTGTTCTTTTTTTTCCTTCCCAAGTGGCTCAAGTTGCCAAATCTTTGCCAGAAGGTTGATCATTGCAGCTTGTAGACCATATTTTTTATTCCTTAATTACATTAACAGCTAGAGTTGTTTTATGGATTTTTCTTGATACTGATGCCAGCCCTTTTATGGGTCTGAAAGTAATTGTAGCATGAATCTAGACTGTATTTTTAGTCTTTAAAATTTCCAGGAGTGTTCTTTATTTATTTGATATATAAATTCTCCATCTGCTTCACTTTTCTGTGACATTTTAAAAATATGCTTGCTATGAAATACAATAAAACACTTTATGTAGTTCTGAGTTAAAAAATTTAGATTAAAAATTCAGTGATGAGTAATAGTGTTTGTTACATCCAATGACTGTAGTTAAGCCATTTTGTCTACTGTTATACTTTTTTTTTTTTTAAAGATTTTATTTATTTATCTGACAGAGAGACACAGTGAGAGAGGGAACACAAGCAAGGGGAGTGGGAGAGGGAGAAGCAGGCCTCCCGCTGAGCAGGGAGCCCGACGCGGGGCTTGATCCCAGGACCCCGGGACCATGACCTGAGTCGAAGGCAGACACTTAGTGACTGAGCCACCCAGGCGCCCCTCTACTGTTACACTCTTATTCTAGTTTACAAAGGTATATATTGTGTGGGTTTATCTCTTTAAAATCCATACTTCATCAGTGGTATAGCTCTCTCTGTCCCCAGTTAGAATCATTAGTAAATGGTATATAGTGTAGACCTGGGTTCAGATTCTATTTTTACCTCCTGAATAAACTACATACGGTCTCATTTACTTATTTGTAAAATAAATATAATCTACTTTAAGGAGCTGTTATAAGGATTAGAGAAAAAGTAGAATGTCAGATCCTCTGCCCAGCTCTAAGTAAATGGTAGGTAAGTTATTATTGCTGTTATTAATAAGTAGTGTCCATGGAGTGCTTTGACAATATGATATAGACATTGGGCTATATATATATATACATTGAAAAGCATATGATGGATTAAGGAAAGCAAGTGTACAATCCCAGGGGGTAGTTTATATAGCTTTCTGGAGCAGACCATTTCTGTTTCGTGTATTTGCAGACTTGTGAAAATAAGCAAATCTATCTCTCAGTCTGGTCTTTGTAAATAGATTTGAACACTAACAAAATATTTTTCTTTTCCTTTTATCTTAAGGGTGCTATTTTCCTGGAAGGTGTAACTGTTAAAGGTGTGACTCAAGTAACAACTCAACCAAAGTTAGGAGAGGTACAGCAGAAGTGTCATCAGTTCTGTGGCTGGGAAGGGTAATAAACATTTTCAAGTTTTAAATAAAACTTATTGGTACTCTGCAACATTTAACATTAATGCAAACATTGACTTAGCTTCTTTGCTCCTTGAAGTTTGAATATTTACCTAGAGTGCTTAAAAAGATACTAAACAAGAGTTTTTTTATCAGATTTTTCTCAAGACCAACAATTGAGTCAAAATTAGATTACTAGAAAAAAACAAAAAAAAAAACAAAAAAAATTAGACTACTAGACAGTTGAGTCAAAGTTAAATGACTCAAACATGTCTTCTTACTGGAATAGAAAGTTATTTTTGTCACTATTTAGTATTTGTTTTGTGTGTTTGATTCTGCTGCTGATTAATGTTTGGGTTGCCAATATCATTTTGCTAAGGGAGAAGAGGTGAGACTTGAAGACTTGACTGTATCTCATTTTCCAGTTTTTCTGTAATCCAGTTTTCTGAAACCTAGGAGAATCAGCTTCAATTATGTTTTGCCCCCTGCCATGACTTGAAAATATTTATCAGATATTTCGTGGGAGGGGATTCAGGAGAGTTCACTGCTCTAATCTTCTGCACTCAGGTCTTGGTGTATGGTCATTTCTGTCGGTCATTGCCATCTGTGGCAGAAGATTGTAGTACAGCTAGAACATGATGAAACAGGATCGATAATTGTTAAAAATTTCTAATATAAAGAACGGTTTGACTGGTACATACAGATCAGTTAGCCAGAAATAATTTTAACTAAAAGATGAAAATGATGATGAAGTAATACTGATTTTAGAATTGTGCTAAGCCCATGCCAGTGTACTTTAATCTTGACCTATATTTCTCCTGTTTTGTCACTTCTGGGCATCTTTTGAGCAGAAATTTGCCAACCTTGTAGAGTTATGCCAAGTTGGCAGAGTCATGATGGAGGAATATGGGGTCTAGAATAATGTAAGATAATTAAGGCAAGCAAGATTTAAACTTCTTCCTGAAGTAGATTTGTAAACATACCTACTTTACTATTAGATCATGAATATTAATATTTAAAAAGCCCAATAGTTACACTATATAGTGGCAATTAGAAACTTGTTAACTTGAATCTGAAATGTCTAGAAGATGATAGGTAATGTTTTGTTTGCATTCTTGGGAATGCTGGTATTCCAGTTGGCATTAATCTCATGATAGGGAGAATGTTGTGATAAATGTGTGACTAATGTGAGATTGGTTTAAGACGTATTGCTTTGTATGGATGCCAGCCATAATAGTAATAAAATGTTCTTCTTTAAGGTCTGGATTCCCTGGAGCACAGCCTGTTTCCATGGACAAGCAAAATATTAAACTTTTGGAGCAGAAGCCATATAAAGTAAGCTGGAAAGCAGATGGTACTCGGTAAGTTAGACTTCTAAATAAAGTTATACAAATAACTCTGATGCTTCAAGAATACTTCTTTGTTGTTAGACAAGGTTTGTACTCTTGGCAGTGTGAATTTCTGACTTGAACAGCAAAATAATCATGTTTCAAATATCATATAACTTTTGTTTTGCTAGTATTCTTAGTTATGTAATTCAGTTTCTCTCATTCTGCTAAATTTTTGGTTTCAGAGTTCTTTTTTGTTTTTGTTTTTGTTTTTTTAAAGATTTTATTTTTCAGTAATCTCTGCAGCCAGTGTGGGGCTCCAACTCACAACCCTGAGATCAAGAGTTGCATGCTCTACCTACTGAGCCAGCTGGGTGCCCCCCAGAGTTCTGTTAGTTTGATATAAGTCTGTACCAAATTTAAGTTTGAAAGTGTTTTCTCTTGACAATATTGTGCTTTTTGGTATGTCTCCTGCCCACCACCTTGTGTTTAGTGGTTGTTGAGCACTTCTGAAACTAACAGATGTGTTGTTAGTTTATAATCTAAAAATTACCAAGTCTCCCTGATATTTTGTTCCTTCGAATATTTTGTTCCTTTGAATAGTTTGTCTCTTGATCTTTGCTAATACTTTTTGTAATTTTATACACTCTTAAGGGTGTTGTATTCTTACAACAAAGCTTAGCTTCAGGTTTCATATTTTTACACTTTTAAATATTTATTAGTATAAATTTAATGTTTCCTCAGTATTTAACTTTTTTTTACTCTTTTGTAATCATATTTTCATAGTTTTGCCATATGTATTTTTTTATTTGGCAAATGTTCTAATAGTTGAAGTAATTATTTTAACAGATATTAATATTAGCTTTTTCCTATTAATTTTTTCATAATAATGAAAATGTTTCAAAATAATATAGCATTTATATAGTTAGTTTTTTTCCCCAGCTTTATTGAGATATAATTGACATATAACATTATGGAAGTTTAAGGTATACAGCGTGTTGATTTGATATACTTACATATTGCAAGATGATTACTGTTACCTAACACTACCGTCACTTCACATAATGACCATTTCTTTTTTGTGGTGAGAATATTTAAGATCTGGTGTCTTAGCAACTTTCAAGTATATGGTATGGTATTATTTACTGTAATCACTATGATATACATTAGATCCCCGGAACTTACTTGTTTTGTAACTGGAAGTTTATACCCTTTGACCAATTTCTCCCCATTTCCTCTACCTTCTTAGCCCCTGGTGACCACTGTTCTAGTCTCTGTTTCTGTCAGTTTGGTTTTTTTTTTAAGATTCCATATGTAAGTGATATCATATAGTATTTGTCTTCCTCTGACTGACTTATTTCACTTAGCATAAGGTCCTCAAGTTCCATCTGTGTTGTTGTAAATGGCAGAATTTCCTTCTTTATCATGGTTGAGTAATATTCCATTGTATTTATATAGCACATCTTTATTCATCTGCTGATGGTCTTTTAGGTTGTTTCCGTATCTTGGCTATTGTGAATAATGCTGCAATAAAAATGGGAATGCAGATATTTCTTTGAGATGCTATTTTCACATTTTAGTTTTTAAATGTTATTTTGAAGATGATATAGGTTGCACTTAATTTTTATGAGGAGGTTTTGAATGTCAAAGTGGCAATTACACCTTTTGTATTATGTTATCTTCATCAGCATTTTGCTTGTGGTGACCTTAAAAGATACATTTGAAGATATGGACTGGGGCAGATAGAACTTGATTTTAGTATTAGGTGAATATAATGATACTGTTTCAATATGATATGCTTTTTAGTAATTATATTTTGTTTATTTTTTAAAGATTTTATTTATTTATTTGAGAGAGAGAGAGAATGAGAGATAGAAAGCACGAGAGGGAAGAGGGTCAGAGGGAGAAGCAGACTCCCCGCTGAGCAGGAAGCCCGATGTGGGACTCGATCCCGGGACTCCAGGATCATGACCTGAGCTGAAGGCAGTCGCTTAACCAACTGAGCCACCCAGGCGCCCATATTTTGTATTTTTTTAAATAGGGAATATATCAAAATATTTCCTTTCATTTGTCTGTCTTTGTTGGAAATGGTCTTTCCTTTCAACTTAGCATTTTCTAGCTTTTTTTTGGGGGGGGTATTTCATAGGTAACACAGGTTAATGAAACAAAATTCAGAAAATAACATAAACAAAAAGAAGAAAATAAAATTAAAGAGTGATTTTATCACCTAGAAGTAACCATTACCATCATTGTGGTCTTGATTTTATTCTTTTGGTTATAAAGCAGTTATATTGGGGCGCCTGGGCTCCAATATATTGGCTCAGTCAGTTGAGCATCTGACTCTTGATTTCAGCTCAGTCTTGATCTCAGGGTCATGAGTTCAAGCACTGCATTGGGCTCCACACTAAGTGTGGAACCTACTTAAAAAAAAAAAAGCAGTTATAGTAATGCTTCGTATAGTGAATGCAAATAGTTAAATAACAAGTATGTTTTATATATGTTTATTTTTTCATATTATTTTGAATTTAAAAATGAACTAATCTAAAAATTAATATTAATACTTGATAAAATTTTAAGTAGTATAGAGACATAAAATGATAAAGTTAGGTTTGCCTTGTGTGCTTCCAGGAGTATTCATTCTACAAGGATGACTCTATAAGGATGGATACAGTTAGAGATTCAGATATAGACAATTTGGATAATGTGTCCCTTCCATGCCCTTCTCCTTATGAATGTATATTTTTGAAGGATAAATAAAAATTAACATTGTTGCTTATTTTCAGAATGTTAAAATTGTATTTAATTTTTTAGATTAGAGTGAGTTTAGAATCTATTATATTGGTAGTAAGAATTAGCAGAAGTTGGGAGCCTGGGTGGCTCAGTTGGTTAAGCGACTGCCTTCGGCTCAGGTCATGATCCTGGAGTCCCGGGATCGAGTCCCACATCGGGCTCCCTGCTCGGCAGGGAGTCTGCTTCTCCCTCTGACCCTCCCCCCTCTCATGTGCTCTCTCTCTCTCATTCTCTCTCTCTCAAATAAATAAATAAAATCTTTAAAAAAAAAAAAAAGAATTAGCAGAAGTTAAGTTGTTGGTGTGCATGTATATGTGTTTGTGTATTTTTTTTTTTTTTTTAAGTAGGCTCCATGCCCAGTGTGGAGTCCAGTGCAGGGCTTGAACTCATGACCCTGAGATCAAGACCTGAACTGGGATCGAGAGTCAAACACTTAACTGACTGAGCCACCCAGGTGCCTCGATATATAATAGCTGTGTAACAGTGTCTTAAGGTTTATTAATAGATATTTGGTATTGTAACAATGTTTTAGGTTTATTACCTACCTCTGAGTGGAGGAGTGAAAAAGGTGAGGAGCAAAGATGTGCATACTTAATACTTAATACTATACTTAATACTACAAATGGCCTGGGGATTTAGGAGTGAAGCAGAGTTTTGATCTAATGAGTTTTGTATTCTGAATATTTTTTACTTTCTACCTTGTCTTCTCCATAGTATCTAGGCTGTGATCATGACAAACCTTGGGCAAAATGACAGTCTATAAAATTTGTCATTTGTATTCCACCATCCTACTTTTGTTTATTTTCCCTTCTCTGCATTTGTATACCCCTTTCGTCATTTCTTCTCAATACTGTCAGACCTCTAAATGATTAGCTACAGCAATTTGAGCTAAGATCTTTCGATTAATAATGGAAATACCTCATTTCTCATGGAACCGTGCTCCACCAAAACAAAAGGGGAACTTTTAAGTCTTTATTAGAATACCTGCTCTGTGTTAGGATACTTTATTCTCTGAGGAAAAACATTGATGTGAGATAATTTTCTGGACCAGTGCAAAATCTTTTTTTTTTTTTTTTAAAGATTTATTTATTTATTTATTTGAGAGAGAGAGAATGAGAGATAGAGAGCATGAGAGGGAAGAGGGTCAGAGGGAGAAGCAGACTCCCTGCTGAGCAGGGACCCCGATGTGGGACTCGATCTCGGGACTCCAGGATCATGACCTGAGCCGAAGGCAGTCGCTTAACCAACTGAGCCACCCAGGCGCCCATGGACCAGTGCAAAATCTTTCGTAAAGTAGGATTTAAGGCCAATAGCATGTGAGAGGGACTTTCTGTGACTTGTAGGGGGAAAAGAGCGTCAGGGAGCTGTAGAATGGTCTAGGAGCCCATGGACTTAGAACAACAGATTAAAAACCATGAACCCTAGACTCTATTTATTTACTTATTATTTTATTTATTTGTTTTTATTTTTTAAAATTATTATTATTTTTTAAGATTTTATTCATTTGAGACACAGAGATACAGAGAGAGCGAGACCACGAGCAGGGGGAGAGACAGAGGGAGAGGGAGAAGCAGGCTGCCTGCCGAGCCAGGAGCCCGATGTAGGGCTCGATCCCAGGATCCTGGGATCATGACCTGAGCCAAAGGCAGACGCTTAACCATCTGAGCCACCCAGGCGCCCCTAAAATTATTTTTAATTAACATATAATGTATTACTGGTTTCGAGGTACAGGTCTGTGATTCATATATATATATATATATATATATATATATATATATATATATATGAATACCCAGTGCTCATTATGTCACATGCCCTCCTTAATTAATTAATTTGTTTTTAAAAGATTATATTTATTTATTGGCATGACAGCATGAGCGGGTGGGGGTGAGTGTGGACAGAGGGAGAAACAGACTCCCCACTGAGCCATTATTAGCCTGACATGGGGCTTGATCCCAGGACCCTGGGATCATGACCTGAGCTGAAGGCAGACACTTAACCAACTGAGCCACCCAGGCACCCCTATTATTTTTATTTTTTTAGGTAGTCTTCACACCCAACATGGAGCTTGAATTCATGACCTTGAGATTAAGAGTCGTATGCTCAGGGCGCCTAGGTGGTGCAGTTGGTTAAGTGTCTGACTCTTGGTTTCTGCTGAGGTTGTGAACGCAGTGTCCTGAGATTAAGCCCCTCTCTGGCTCTGTGCTTGAGATTCTCTCTCCCTCTCCATTTACCCCTCCCACTCATGCTCTCTCTTACTCTCTCGAATACATGAATAAGTCTTAAAAAAAAAAGGTTTATGCTTACCAAGTGAGCCAGCCAGATGCCCCACTCCCTTTTATTTAAAGCCATGTTGTGATAGAGTGTGGGACCTCTTTTTATTATCCGTATTCCATGGTTTATTGGCTCTTTATTTATTGTATCTAGCAACAGTATTTAGATCAAGGGATCTCTGAAATTGAGTGTAATATGAGACCTGGATAGAGTTAGCAATAAAAGGTATTGCCTAGGAATTTTGATTAGCCTGGCCAAGGCCTGGGGGCAACAGTGGCAGTTTTGACAGGAATCTCTTGCAGATTCTAAAACATAGGGACTATGTTTTAGGGACTATTTCCTAATTATAAAGCCAAATTATATAGATAGAGATACAGAATTTCTTAAAAATAGAACAGTGAGAAATTTGTATTAGTTATATAGGTGAATTGATTAAACACTAAACCACTGTAGTCTCAGAAACAGGTGAAATCATTTTGTTTAATAGAATATTTAATAATTGTATGTCTTATATTTCAGTAAAATCATACTTTTAGAAATGAGATGTCTCCTTCTATCACAGCACACTATTTCTGTCATGCACTTTTCATTATCAGAAGTTACTTTTTACTTTCTAATTATTTTGCTTCTGTATCTCCTACTATATTGTAAGCGTCACAAGATCAGGGAGCAAGTCTGTCTTTTGTACCTTTATATCAGTGGTAATCAGCAATACCTTATACTAGTAGATAGTGAATGATTTGAATGAGTGAATGAATACTACTGGCAGTGTTTTATGCTCTTGAGAGATACGTAGCTTCTGTAGATTGCAGTTTTCATTTTTTATACTTTTCCTCTAAAGATATTTCCTGATCTTTTGGTTCACTGAATGGATTGAGAAGGGAAGAAAGTCGTATTAGAAAAACTGTACTGAGGGAGGGGCGCCTGGGTGGCTCAGTCATTAAGTGTATGCCTTCGGCTCAGGTCATGATTCTGGGGTCCTGGGATCGAGACCCGCATCGGGCTCCCTGCTCAGTGGGAGCCTGCTTCTCCCTCTCACGCTCTCTCTCTCTCTCTGCCAATTAAATAAATAAAATCTTAAAAAAAAAAAAAAGAAAAAAAAAGCGTCTGCCTTCAGCTCAGGTCATGATCCCAGAATCCTGGGATCGAGCCCCGCGTGGGGCTCCCTGCTCAGTGGGAAGCCTGCTTCTCCCTCTCCCACTCCCCCTGCTTGTGTTCCCTCTCTCGCTGTGTCTCTCTCTGTCAAATAAATAAATAAAATCTTAAAAAAAAAAGAAAAACTGTACTGAGAAGTAGAAAGAGCACAGGGATAGAAGTTGGAAGACTTAGTTTTAGATCTGTCTTTATCCTTTACTGCTGAATAAGGTGCATAGTTGGTACCTCTGGGTGGAGATTGGGAGGCCACATTTTCACTCGTCCTCCAAAGCTGTACCAAGAGCTTGCAGGGAACAAAAGCTCCTGAGAGCAAATCCGAGCAGATTGCTTAGCCCGGACTGACAAGGGCGGGGCAATTCTGCCTCTGGGCAGAGACATTTGGGAACCACGGCAACAGGCCCCTCCCCCAGAAGATCAGCACGAACAGCCAGCCAAGACCCAGTTTACTGATCAATGAGCACGGGAGAATTCAGCGCTAGGGGAATACTGCACATAGAATTCATGGCTTTTTTACCATGATTCATTAGTTTTTCAAAGTTAATTTTTTTAACTTTCTTTTTTGAATTTTTCTTTTTCCCTTTTTCAACCAACATCTTATCAATCCCTTTTTTAAAAAAAAAATTTTATTTTTCATTTTTAGTCATATTTTATCCCTTCATAGTAGTTACCCTTATTTTTAGCATATATATATAAGTTGTTCTCTCTTTAAAATTTTGAGATACAGTTTCTTCTAACAGATCAAAATATACCCTAAATCATTAGTGTATGGCTTTGTTCTAGTCTCCTGCCTGATCACATTCTCTCCCTTTTTTTTCTTTTCTTTTTTTTTTTAAATCTTTCTTTTTTCAAACAACTTCTTATCATCAATTCCTTTTATAAAATCTTTTATAATTTTCATCTTTACAGTCATCTTCCGTCCCTTCATTGTATCAACCCTTATTTTGTACATATATGTCTGTCTTTCTTTAAAATTTTAGGAGGCACTTTCTTCTAACAGACCAAAATACGCCCAAAATCTAGTGTGTGGCACTGATCTATGCACTGGCCTGATCATATCTAATCATATTATTTTTTTGTTTTTTTCTGTTTTTGTTTTTATCTTTCTCTTTTTCTTTTTTTTTCCTCTTTCTTTTTTCTTTCTTTCCCTTTCTTTTCCCCTGGTTTCAGGTTTTTTCTGATTTGTTTAGAGTATATTTGCTGGGGACGTTGTTAACCTGTTAGCATTTTGTTCTCTCATCCATCTGTTCTCCTCTGGACACAATGACAAGACTAAAAAAATCACCTCAGCAAAAAGAACAAGAGGTAGTACCGTCTGCCAGGGACCTACTCAATACGGACATTAGTACGATGGCGGACCTAGAGTTCAGAATCATGACTTTAAAGATACTAGCTGGGCTTGAAAAAAGCATGGAAGTTATTAGAGAAACCCTTTCTGGAGAAATAAAAGAGCTAAAATCTAACCAAGTCGAAATCAAAAAGGCTATTAATGAGGTGCAATCAAAACTGGGGGCACTAACTGCTAGGATAAATGAGGCAGAAGAGAGAATCAGCGATATAGAAGACCAAATGATGGAAAATGAAGCTGAGAAAAAGAGAGATAAACAACTACAGGATCATGAGGGCAGAATTCGAGAGATAAGCGATACGTTAAGACGAAACAACATTAGAATAATTGGGATCCCAGAAGAAGAAGAAAGTGAGAGAGGGGCAGAAGGTATATTGGAGCAAATTATAGCAGAGAACTTCCCTAATGTGGGAAAGCAAACAGGCATCAAAATCCAGGAGGCACAGAGAACCCCTCTCAAAATCAGTAAAAATAGGTCAACATGCCGACATATAATAGTAAAACTTACGAGTCTCAGAGACAAGGAGAAAATCTTGAAAGCAGCTCGGGAGAAGAGATATGTAACCTACAATGGTAGAAACATTAGATTGGCAACAGACCTATCCACAGAGACCTGGCAGGCTAGAAAGGACTGGCATGATATCTTCAGAGCACTAAACGAGAAAAATATGCAGCCAAGAATACTATATCCAGCTAGGCTGTCACTGAAAATAGAAGAGAGATAAAAAGCTTCCAGGACAAACAAAAACTAAAGGAATTTGCAAACACGAAACCAACCCTACAAAAAATATTGAAAGGGGTCCTCTAAGCAAAGAGAGCCTAAAAGCAGCATGGACCAGAAAGGAACAAAGACAATATACAGTAACATTCAGCTTACAGGCAATACAATGGCACTAAATTCATATCTTTCAGTAGTTACCCTGAATGTAAATGGGCTAAATGCCCCAATCAAAAGACACAGGGTATCAGATTGGATTAAAAAACAAGACCCGTCGATATGCTGTCTGCAAGAGACTCATTTTAGACCCAAAGACACCCCCAGATTGAAAGTGAGGGGGTGGAAAACCATTTACCATGCTAATGGACACCAAAAGAAAGCTGGGGTGGCAATCCTTTTATCAGACAAATTAGATTTTAAACCAAAGACTGTAATAAGAGATAAGGAAGGACACTATATCCTACTTAAAGGGCCTATCCAACAAGAAGATCTAACAATTGTAAATATCTATGCCCCTAACAAGGGAGCAGCCAATTATATAAGGCAATTAATAACAAAAGCAAAGAAACACATTGACAACAATACAGTAATAGTGGAGAACTTTAACATCCCCCTCACTGAAATGGACAGATCATCTAAGCAAAAGATCAACAAGGAAATAAGGACTTTAAATGAAACACTGGACCAAATGGACTTCACAGACATATTCAGAACATTCCATCCCAAAGCAACGGAATACACATTCTTCTCTAGTGCCCATGGAACATTCTCCAGAATTGATCACATCCTAGGTCACAAATCAGATCTCAACCGGTACCAAAAGATTGGGATCGTTCCCTGCATATTTTCAGACCACAATGCTTTGAAACTAGAACTCAATCACAATAGGAAAGTCGGAAAGAACTCAAATACATGGAGGCTAAAGAGCATCCTACTAAAGAATGAATGGGTCAACCAGGAAATTAAAGAAGAATTAAAAAAATTCACGGAAACCAACGAAAATGAAAACACAACTGTTCAAAATGTTTGGGATACAGCAAAGGCAGTCCTAAGAGGAAAGTATATAGCAATACCAGCCTTTCTCAAGAAACTTCAGAAAGGTCTCAAATACACAACCTAACCCTACACCTAAAGGAGCTAGAGAAAAAACAGGGAATAAAGCCTAAACCCAGCAGGAGAAGAGAAATAATAAAGATCAGAGCAGAAATCAATGAAATAGAAACCAAAAGAACAGTAGAACAGGTCAACGAAACTAGGAGCTGGTTCTTTGGAAAAGAATTAACAAGATTGATAAACCCCTGGCCAGACTTATCAAAAAGAAAAGAGAAATGACCCAAATCAACAAAATCATGAATAAAAGAGGAGAGATCACAACCAACACCAAAGAAATACAAACAATTATAAGAACATATTATGAGCAACTCTATGCCAGCAAATTAGATAACCTGGAAGAAATGGGTGCATTCCTAGAGATGTATCAACTACCAAAATTGAACCAGGAAGAAATAGAAAACCTGAACAGACCTATAACCACTAAGGAAATTGAAGCAGTCATCAAAAATCTCCCAAGAAAAGCCCAGGGCCAGATGGCTTCCCAGGGGAATTCTACCAAACATTTAAAGAAGAATTAATACCTACTCTCCTGAAACTGTTCCAAAAAATAGAAATGGAAGGAAAACTTCCAAATTCATTTTATGAGGCCACCATTACCTTGATCCCAAAACCAAAGACCTCATCAAAAAAGAGAATTACAGACCAATATCCTTGATGAACATGGATGCAAAAATTCTCACCAAAATACTAGCCAATAGGATCCAACAGTACATTAAAAGGATTATTCACCACGACCAAGTGGGATTTATCCCTGGGCTGCAAGGTTGGTTCAATATCCGCAAATCAATCAACGTGATACAATACATTAACAAAAGAAAGAACCAGAATCATATGATCCTCTCAATAGATGCAGAAAAAGCATTTGACAAAGTACAGCATCCTTTCTTGATCAAAACTGTTCAGAGGATAGGGATAGAGGGTACATACCTCAATATCATAAAAGCCATCTATGAAAAACCTACAGCGAATATCATTCTTTTTAAAAAAATTTTTTTTTGTTATGTTAATCACCATAAATTACATCATTAGTTTTTGATGTAGTGTTCCATGATTCATTGTTTGGGCATAACACCCAGTGCTCCACGCAGAATATGCCCTCTTTAATACCCATCACCAGGCTAACCCATTCCCCCACCTTCCTCCCCTTTAGAACCCTCAGTTTGTTTTTCAGAGTCCATCGTCTCTCATGGTTCGTCTCCCCGTCCGACTTACTCCCCTTCATTCTTCCCCTCCTGCTATCTTCTTCTTTTTCCTTTTTCTTAACATATGCGAATATCATTCTCAATTGGGAAAAGCTGAGAGCTTTTCCCCTAAGGTCAGGAACGCAGCAGGGATGTCCACTATCACCACTGCTATTCAACATAGTATTAGAAGTCCTAGCCAGAGCAATCAGACAACAAAAAGAAATCAAAGGCATCCAAATCGGCAAAGAGGAAGTCAAACTCTCACTCTTTGCAGATGATATGATACTGTATGTGGAAAGCCCAAAAGACTCCACCCCAAAACTGCTAGAACTCATACAGGAATTTAGTAGAGTGGCAGGACATAAAATTAATGCACAGAAATCAGTGGCATTCCTATACACCAACAACCAGACAGAAGAGACAAATCAAGGAGTCAATCCCATTTACAATTGCACCCAAAACCATAAGATACCTAGGAATAAATTTAACCAAAGAGGCAAAGGATCTGTACTCAGAATACTATAAAATACTCGTGAAAGTAATTGAGGAAGACACAAAGAAATGGAAAAACGTTCCAGGCTCATGGATTGGAAGAACAAACATTGTGAAGATGTCAATGCTACCTGGAGCAATCTACACATTCAATGCAATCCCCATCAAAATACCATCCCCTTTTTTCAAAGAAATGGAACAAATAATCCTAAAATTTGTATGGAACCAGAAGAGACCCTGAATAGCCAGAGGAATATTGAAAAAGAAAAGCAAAGCTGGCGGCATCACAATTCCGGACTTCCAGCTCTATTACAAAGCTGTCATCATGAAGACAGTATGGTACTGGCACAAAAACAGACACATAGATCAGTGGAACAGAACAGAGAGCCCAGACCTGGACCCTCAACTCTGTGGTCAACTAATCTTTGACAAAGCAGGAAAGAATGTCCAATGGAAAAAAGACAGTCTTTTCAACAAATGGTGTTGGGAAAATTGGACAGCCACATGCAGAAGAATGAAACTGGACCATTTCCTTACACCACACACAAAAATAGACTCCAAATGGTTGAAAGACCTGAACGTGAGCCAGGAGTCCATCAAAATCCTAAAGGAGAACACAGGTAGCAACCTCTTCGACCTCAGCCGCAGCAACTTCTTCCTAGAAACATCGCCAAAGGCAAGGGAAGCAAGGGCAAAAATGAACTATTGGGACTTCATCAAGATAAAAAGCTTTTGCACAGCAAAAGAAACAGTCCACAAAACCAAAAGACAATTGACAGAATGGGAGAAAGTATTTGCAAATGACATATCAGGTAAGGGCTAGTATCCAAAGTGTATAAAGAACTTATCAAACTCAACACCCAAAAAACAAATAATCCAAT
The DNA here is from genome assembly GCF_037043125.1 of Eumetopias jubatus. Lineage (NCBI taxonomy): Eukaryota > Metazoa > Chordata > Mammalia > Carnivora > Otariidae > Eumetopias > Eumetopias jubatus. The sequence continues at coordinate 70,311,948 of NW_028274812.1, forward strand.
CAAGAAATGGGCAGAAGACATGAACAGACATTTTTCCAAAGAAGACATCCAAATGGCCAACAGACACATGAAAAAGTGCTCAACATTGCTCGGTATCAGGGAAATCCAAAAGAAAACGTCAATGAGATACCACCTCACACCAGTCAGAATGGCTAAAATTAACAAGTCAGGAAACAACAGATGTTGGCGGGGATGTGGAGAAAGGGGAACCCTCTTACACTGTTGGTGGGAATGCAAGCTGGTGCAACCCCTCTGGAAAACAGTATGGAGGTTCCTCAAACAGTTGAAAATAGAGCTACCCTACAATCCAGCAATTGCACTACTGGGTATTTACCACAAAGATACAAATGTAGGGATCTGAAGGGGTATGTGCACCCCATTGTTTATAGCAGCAATGTCCACAATAGCCAAACTGTGGAAAGAGCCAAGATGTCCATCGACAGATGAATGGATAAAGAAGATATGGTATATGGGCACCTGGGTGGCTCAGTTGGTTAAGCGACTGCCTTTGGCTCAGGTCATGATCCTGGAGTCCCGGGATCGAGTCCCACATCAGGCTCCCTGCTCGGCGGGAAGTCTGCTTGTCCCTCTGACCCTCTTCCCTCTCTTGCCTCTCTAGCTCTTATTCTCTCTCTCTCAAATAAATAAAAACTTTAATAAAAAAAAGAAGATATGGTATATATACACAATTGAATATTATGCAGCCATCAAAAGGAATGAGATCTTGCCATTTGCAATGATGTGGATGGAACTGGAGGGTGTTATGCTGAATGAAATAAGTCAGTCAGAGAAAGACATGTATCATATGACCTCACTAATGTGAGGAATTCTTAATCTCAGGAAACAAACAGGGTTGCTGGAGTGCTGGGGGGTGGGAGGGATGGGGTGGCTGGGTGATAGACATTGGGGAGGGTATGTGCTATGGTGAGCGCTGTGAATTGTGCAAGACTTGAATCACAGATCTGTACTTCTGAAACAAATAATGCAATATATGTTAAGGAAAAAAAAAGAAGAAGATAGCAGGAGGGGAAGAATGAAAGGGAGTAAGTTGGAGGGGGAGATGAACCATGAGAGACAATGGACTCCTAAAAAGAAACTGAGGGTTCTAGAGGGGAGGAAGGTGGGGGGATGGGTTAGCCTGGTGATGGGTATTAAAGAGGGCACGTTCTGCATGGAGCACTGGGTGTTATGCACAATGAATCATGGAACACTACATCAAAAACTAATGATGTAATATATGGTGATTAATATAACAATAAAAAATTAAAAAAAATAATGAAGATACAGAATATTCTGTTGTTCTAAAGGTTTTCTCCTCTCCTTTTATAAGACTATCCCTTTTCTGCCACTGGCCGTAGTCAACTAGTCGTTTACTTTTTGTCATTATCAGATTCCTTTGCATTTGCTAGAATTTTGTATACATGGAATCATATAGTGTGTACTCTTGTGTCTGACTTTATTCTCTCAATATAATGATTTTATAATGATTCCAAAAACCCGTATATTAATTAGTAACAATTCCTTTTTATTGAATATTATTACAGTATATGAATGTACTATGTTTATTCACCTGTGATTGATATTTGGCATGTTTCTGGTATTTGGCCATTTTAAGTGAAGTTGCTGTGTACATTTGTGTGCAAGTAAGTCTGTGTAGAGATGTTTTCATTTAAATTTTTTCTTTGATGGTTCATACTTTTTTTGTTCTAAGAAATATTTGTTTTCTTCAAGGTTGCAGGATTTTTTCTTAAATTTTTCTTCTAGAAGTTTTATACATTGAGCTGTGATACATTTTGATTTAAGTTTTGTATATGTGTTAGGTAAGGGTCAATGTTAATTTTTTTCCCCAACGAAAATCAGTTGTTCCAGTATCATTTACTATAAAAGAGTATCCTTTTTTCATTTAGTTGTCTTGGCACATGTGTTGGAAATCAATTTACCATATATCTGTTGTTGTATTTCATGTTTTATTGACCTATGTGTCTGTCTTTACCATAATGTCTTGACTTCTTTAGGACTGTAAGTTTGGAAATCAGGTAGTATAAGCCTTCCAGCTTTGTTGTTTTTTAAAAGTTGTTTTAGTTGTTCTAGATTGTATGCATGTCTCTGTAAATGTGAGAATCCACCTTTTAGTTTCTCTGAAAAAGCCTGCTAAAATTTTGATTTGATTCGCATCTAATCTACATGTAACAGTACTGAGTGTTCCAACCCATCAACCTGATATATCCCTCCATTTATTTAAGTTCTCTTTAATTTCTCTCAGCAGTGTTGTGTAGCTTTAACTGTAGAGATCTTGCATGTCTTTTTTATAATTTTAAAAAAGAACCTATGTTTTGGTATTGGAGTTAACTGCCTGTTTGCATGTGGCCCTGAAAAGGAGGCCATGTAAAAAACTTGGAAATTGTTGCTTGGAAATTAAAATGGAAACACCTAATATCTACTGAAGTCAAAAGGAGGTTCCTTGCTTTGCATTCAGAAGTACCATCTCCTGACAAATAGCTTCATGCAGTATTATGAGGATACTAATCATTTGTGCATGTTGATACTGTACTGGCAATCTTGCTGAACCCTCTTGTTAACTAATAACTCACTACTTTTGCTAATAGTGTGACTAGATTTTTTGAATTTACTATGTAAGTAATATTGGAAAGTATTTTTCTGTTTTCAGTCTTAAAATTAGTACTTGTATGTGTGTGTGTTATGTGGTATTAGACTTCTAGACAATGTAGAATTAATTATATGGTATTGGGTAATGTCACATTTCTAACTTCAGTGGGGATAGTTCTCAGTTTTAGTGTTAAGTATGATATTTGCCATAGGTTTCACCATACAGGCTTTATCTAGTTAAGAAAATTATTAGTCCTCGTTTGCTAAGAATTTTTATCATCATCAAATTTTATTATATGCATTTTTAGTGTTTATTGAGCTAAGTCATAGGAGTTTTTACCTTTAAACTGTTAATTTACTTGGTGTAGTGAATTACACTGATAGATTTTCTGAAGTTGAGCTACTTCTTTTCCAATATGGTGTTGGATTCAATTTGATGGTTTTTTGCATATATGTTTGTAGGTGAGATTGGTCTGTATTTTTTTGTACTCTCTCTGTGTGATTTTGATATGTAGATTGTACTAATCTTTTAAAATGAATTGGAGATCTTTTCTTTTTATCTAGAACATTTATGTAAATCAGGGAAAATGTGTTACTCTTATAAAGTTGTAAAAAGATTAAATGAGGTAATTAAAGCAATTAGTATACTGTTTAAGCATAAGTCATTAGATGAAAGAATACAATATTTAATGAGATAGCATAAACAAAGTGTAATATATCCAGGGAACTTGACCCATGGGAGAATTCCAAGGGTAGAATCTAGAAAAATAATCTGTATTGGTCATAGTAGAGTTGCAGAGGAGGGGAAAGTCTGTTATAGTTGTGTGTAAATTCATTATCAGCAGAAGTGATATCAGGGTATTGCAGATGCAGTTGGAATTGAATTGTTATGAAATTGTGAAATACTGCCTTTTCACAGATTCTGAAGAATATTCTGGGAGAAGATAATTAGAACTTTTATAATAAAATTTCTCTGTGTAGTTAATTAGCAGAATTTGTAATGCAGTAAAAAGAAATGTGTCTTCAAAATTCATTCATTCAAAATTAATTCCAACATCCATTTGAAAATGAAGATTTAGAACTATGTAAACATTTTAGAATTAATCTCAAATTTTATTTCCCCCCTCAAATTTTACTTTAATTCCTTCTTTTTAATCTGGAGATTAAATAGTATAAATTTAATTTCAGCTGTTTCTGAATTATTATCAAGGTAAAAGCCAAATTACTATTTTTTGTAACTACTATTGTCATGAAGGTAGCAAAGTAGAAGATAATAGCTTAGGCTATTTTGACAATAGGAAAAGTATAAGGTTATGGGAATAATTTGTAATAGAAAAGCAAAAGCCTTTATTCTTTTTTTTTAAGATTTTGTTCATTCATTTATTTTAAAGATTTTATTTATTTTAAAGATTTTATTTATTTATTTGACAGAGAGAGACACAGTGAGAGAGGGAACACAAGCAGGGAGAGTGGGAGAGGGAGAAGCAGGGCTCCCATGGAGCAGGGAGCCCCTATACGGGGCTCGATCCCAGGACTCTGGGATCATGACCTGAGCGGAAGGAAGCCGCTTAAGGACTGAGCCGCCCAGGAGCCCCTATTTTTTCTTTATTTTTCATATTATTATTTACAGACCCTTGTGTCAAGTGCTGACTTTCAATAGGTTGTAGCAAGGGGGCTGTTCTGCTACCTACGAAACCCCCGACCCAGAAGCAGGTCGTCTACGAATGGTTTAGTACCAGATTGCCCAGGAAGGTATTTTGTGTGACGGGTGAGGGGGCCGCCCCCTTTCAGGCTTCGCCGGGTTTCCTGGAAAGAGGGGCTCTGCGCACCCAACCCAAGGGACGCGCAGTGGGGCATGCCACGCCATGCGGGACACTGGGGGGCCTGCCAGTGGGGATGGTGGGGACTGGCTATCCAGCACCAACCGAGGCTCCAAGGTGGTGCCGTATAGCTACGCGGGGGTGGGATACTGACTTGGAGGCATAAAACATCTTGCCAAAACACCAGGAGCTTACCAAGGAGCTCCCCCTTCCTCCCCCCTCCTCCCTCCCTCCCCCCTCCCCTTCCCCTCCCCTCCCCCTCCCTCCTCCCCCTCCCTCCCCCCTCCCCCCTCCCCCTCCCCCCCTCCCCCTCCCTCCCCTCCCCCCCTCCCCCTCCCTCCCCTCCCCCTCCCCCTCCCTCCCCGCCCCTCCCTTCCCCTCCCCCTCCCTCCCCCCTCCCCCTCCCTCCCCCCTCCCCCTCCCTCCCCCCTCTCCCTCCCTCCCCCCTCCCCCTCCCCCTCCTCCCTCCTCCCTCCTCCTCCCTCCCCTTTCCCCTCTCCCTTCCTTCCTCCCTTCCTCCCTTCCTTCCTTCCTTCCCTGCCTCCCTCCCTCCCTCCACCCAATGTGGGGCTTGAACTCATGACTCTGAGATCAAGGGTCACATGCTCTACTGACTGAGCCAACTAGGCACCCCAGGATTTTTGTCTTTTTAACCATTGTGTCCCCAGTGCCTAGAATAGTGCCTAGCACATGATAGACACTCCGTAAATATTTATTGAATGAAGTGATCAGTGAAAAGCTGCTAATGTCTTCACATGAAAGATACGGGAACACAGTGGTTGTGAAATTTTTAACATTTAAAAGATTACAACTCCATGTCACATTCAATTTCCAAACAAAAATGTAAACCATTTAGCAAAAGAAAAAAGTATATTTCAAGGAAAATGATACACTAGGACAGAATTTAAAGCTAGATTTAAGAAACAACTACTTTTGTTTGGATTTATGTAATAAAGGGATGATCTGTTCCCATAGAGTTGTTGTAAAAGGATTAAACGAAGTAATTAAAGCACTTTGCATTCAGTAGATAGTTGGTAGAGAAAAGATAGCAATATATGCACATACTTACCTTCTGACTTAACATCTAATACATACACACACATATAGAAGCATACCCTGCTTTAAGAAAAATTGAATTTGTAAGGTAAATATGGGACTTGGATTACAAGGGGAATTATTGCAGGAATTAAAAAAAAGCCACTTAGGCATTTATGGAAATGTAATTTATAGTCAGCTTTTTATAACACATCTATTTAAGTAAGCAAGATACATTTACATAATGCTTCTTGGAAGAAATTGTAGACGGATTCATTCTTTCTGAACCCTGGTCTGGGAATCCCCTTTTTTCATCCATTCAGAAATTACACTGAAAGCTCATACCTCAAGGGTCTGTCAAGTGTCAAATGGATCAGGAGTGCTTAAGACAGAATCCCCAGCTTTAAGTTTTCATCTAATCCAAGGTTCAGCAAATGTTTTTTGTAAGGGTCAAATAGTAAATATTTTTAGTTTTATGGACCATGTTGTCTCTGTCTCAACTATTTGTACTCTGCCATTATAGCACAAAGGCAGCTATATTCTGGTATTCTTACATAAACAAATGAATGTAACTGTGTTCCAATAAAACATTATTTACAAAAGCAGGTAGCAGGCCACATTGGGCCTTTGGTTCAAAGTTTGACAATCCATGATCAAATATATTTTCCTTAAAAGACTATCTTACATCTTAAATGTGCTTTCCTTTTTTTATGAGAAAGTGTAAAAGTGATGAAAACATAAGTTTAATGTGAAAATATTTTTGTTTTAAAATTTGGTAAATTATAAGAGTTGAAATAAGTTTCTCTTCCTGTTAATTGTAAGTCATTGGTAAGCTCCTGGTATTTTGGCAAGATGTTTTATGTAAGTAACTCATGAAATGTATGAATTTGAAAGGAAAATTAAGCCTTTTTTTTCCCCATAAAAATCATGTCTCATGCCTTTGTTGTAATAGAGTCTTCCATGTGTGGTCATGGTATATATGTCCTGATAACGTACTTAGTGACTTATAGAAATAGCTTTTGTATGGATAATAAACTAATTATAGTATGTTCAGGTAGCTTCTATATTTGCTGCTATAACGATTTTTATACAGAACCGTGTAATTAAGGTAGTTGGTAGCTTGCTTGGGTCCCTTGGTATGTATGTCATTAATGATGTTTGTAGCAGATGTTTATTCTGATGACTGGAGCTGAATGTTCAGACAGGAACAGTGAGGATAAGGTAATGAGACGCTAGACCAGAAAAGTCTTACAAGCTGAGAAGAATATTAAAGAGGTTTCAGATGTCTCTGGAATAATTTTCAGTGAACTACAAACAAAACCAAAATATGTTTTACGCTGTTTAGGAACAGAATGAGTAAATCAACTTATGATCAATTAAGTTATGTGTATACTACTTTAATTTAGATTTGTTCACTTAGCTATTTTTCAGTTCCACTTGAGGGAAGAGGTTAGAGCAAATATAAATTTCTCTTTAATTCTGTTTTTCTCTTGACTGCCAAGCAAATTGTTCCTTATAATATGTAACATAAGAATTTTGAATATTGGTATTAATAAGAATTTATCTCTTATTTACTAAGAAGTATTAATTATAGCCATAAAATTTTTGAACTGTTTTAGGGAAACTTAGAGTTTTGTGGAAGGGTCTAAGGGGCCAGAATCCAGAAAATAAGGTATTTGCTTCAGTTGTACAAGTAGGTAGTGGCAAAATCAGCCATACAACTCTGGTCTTCTGTTCTGTAGCTTTTTTCTTTATTGTTCTGTATTCTAGTATTTGGGCTTTTAAAGTTTGGTTTATCATAGCCTTTTCTTATTATACAGATGACTAATCTTGGGGCTTACTAAATGTTTAGCATCATACTTCTGGTGATAAGCAGAAACCCTTAGAATGTAGAACAGATTGTATCACTTATAGACTCCAGCCCTGTTTTTTACAGTAGTTTCATTGGAACCTACTGGGAGGGAGCCAGGCCAGTTTTCGTGCAACTGGGAGGGATACAACAAATGCTATGACTCCTGTGTTTCTCTTTGATCATGGAGAAGGGAGAGTAACAAAGAGTGATTAGAGGTCAATCAGAAACAGTGTTTAATGATCTGAAGCTGTAGTTTATATCTGGTGGTAAATTGGTTAAGAAAGAAAGTGGCAGAACTCATTTTACTCCTTTAAGCCCAACTCTTACTTGGAGCCCCACTATATAAAATAAGTCAAAGTGGTACCACTTTTGTTGTTGCACATTTCCAGAGAGCATGTGGGGTTGCACATGGTGGTCTCTAATGTCATGATGGGACTTCTTAGGGCAACAAACACCACTAGGTATGTGGGTCACATTACCATCATGATTATATTACCATATAGGATACTTTTATAAAAAAAAAAATTTAGAGATCCGAATTCATTAGGCCTTGCTTGGTTTGGAGAATATGCTTTGAAAAGCACCCAAGTTGGTTCCGATTTCTAGCCAGGTTTGGGAGCTACTGATCTTAGCACCTTGTGGAATACAGTGTAAAAATCAGTGATCTGAATCAGAGTAATGTTTAGCCAGCCATTGAGTTGAGGATATGGCTGAGAATTTGATCATTAATTGATTAAAGGTCATGCATATAAAATGCTTAGTACAATGTTCAGTAGATGTTAGTTATTGTCATAGCTAAAGACTCCTTGGAAAACTATTTTTACATGGGAACCAACATTTTGTTTCCTAGAGTCCACTCACAATTCTCTTAGGGTGTGGTGTAGTTACTGTACAAGAAGAAAACTAGGTATTGGTCAAAAAAAGTCTAATATCTTAAAACCCGACTTTTGAAATAGATAGCAGCTAGTCACATCCTTACCATTTACTAATGGATAAAAAGATCCTTTAAATATTATTCTTTGGTTAAATGCTAAATATGAGTTATTCTTAATTAATAGAGATATTGTGTCTGAAGTGATACTTAAAAATAAAAATCAAGTGAATTCAATACCTGTTACCAAATCTGACTGAGAACTCTTATAGCTAAACAGATAGAGGTAAAACCTAAGTTGCAAACATAGGTGCAGCCCCAAGGTGGAATTTGCAGTTGCCCATATTCCAGGGGTAGCAAACATCTGGAACTTTGAAATATTAAAGAAAAAAAATCCTTTTTTTGGTTAATATTTCTTAAGTAGATATTTTATTTTATTATTTTTTTAAGATTTTATTTATTTGACACAGACACAGCGAGAGAGGGAATACAAGCAGGGGGAATGGGAGAGGGAGAAGCAGGCTTCCTGCTTCAGGTTTCCTGGTCAATAGATATTTATTGAACATTTACTATATGCCAAAATTAGAACTAAACTGTATGATTATTTTTATATAATTTTTTTATCTTAACATGAGCATTTTCCATTTTTAAAGTATACTTTTAAAAATATTGCTTAATTGCTGTCAAGATAAAATTATTTGCTTTCTATTGAGGCATTTAGACTGTTTTGTTTTTTTGTTAGAAATAACTGTAATGATCTCTTTATACCCATCTTTGTATAGGTTATGATAAATATAGTACTTTGATACTTAAAGTACTTAGATACTTAGATAAAGAGTATAGAAACTTATGAAGTCCTTGATATACTTTGCTAAAGGCTGTGTGGTACACCCCAAATGCCATTGCCTAAAAGAGCCCATTTCACTGCATCCTTGGCAGTTTTTGGTAGTTTCATAAATAATGATGTAGCCAAGTTGATAAGGAAAAATAAAATTTTGTTATAGCTTTAATTAGCGTTTTTTTTTTTTAACGTTAGTGTGGTTGCTGGAATTTATTGTGTATTTTGGCTATAGTAACATTTTTTTAGCAAAAATTTTTTTTTAACAGGTAACACTTGTTGAGTTCTTATGTATACTAGACATTGTTCTGAGTACTTAACACAGAGTATCTTTCTCATTTAATGCACACACTCTATGACGTGTAGATACTGTTATTATCCTGGTTTTATGAATTAGGAAAATGAGGTACATAAAGGTAAGTATTCCAAACCTGTATTATTATTTAAGTAACAGGACTGGGATTTGAATGCAGGTGGTGAGGCTGCAGAGCCTAGGATCCTTACCACTGTACTGTATTATAAACATATTTCTTTTTTTCTATATTGCCAGATGATATATTCATTATTCTTTTTTCAATATCTCTTTGGTTATTTTTACTATTTTATTCTTATAGGTGCATTTTTGTCTTAGTTCATACTCTGATATTGTCTGCCTTAGAAAACATTATATAGGGAGATTAAAAGTTCTTCTTGTGAGAAATTTTATCCCACTCCTTGGGATAATCAGTGTTAAGAGTTGGATGTTTGGTTCCTGTAGACATTAGATACATTCACCTACCTCTCTGCTACCTTCTTCTCTCACTGCCTGATCCTCCATAAATGGGATATGATAATACTGTTCTATTATAAGTAACCTATAGAAAAACTTTATCCATTTTCCTCATATTGTTTTGTGATGGTAATTGGAATAGCATTGCAACTTTCACTCAATGGGAGAATCAATATGTTTGCAGAAATAATATTTTTTTGCTTTACTAGGTAACTATTAAGTGAGTATAGGCTTTATAAGGTGTCAGAGACAATACAATACACTGTAGGAAAACAAAATGAATTCCTCCCTGAAGCAGCTTTAAGGTACAAGAGTTGTCGTAAAACTGAATAGTACAAGACAGAATAAATAAGAGAGATACCAAAGCGCTACTAAGGAGCATTACTTGATATTCCATATGAAATATGAGTGCTCATTGTGATTTTAGGAGTGTAATATTGGATGTCCTAGATGGTTTTGAAATTTTGATAGTGGAATAAATAAGAGATACAAACACGGTTGTTATTTAGTATTGAAGAATGCTGCTGACCAGACTGAAGAACATTTGCCCTCTACCCCTGTTGTAGCTCTGGAGCTGTCTATTAGAGGAGATATTAAATGGATTTCATACTTATTTTTTCACAATTCCATCATATTTTCAGGACTGATTATTTGCTCAAGTGCTGTAGTCTGTTGTGTGATTATAGAAATGGCAACTACTAGTTTGGGTATAAAAGGGAAAAAAAAATCTGTTCCTCTTTGTGAATCAATGAAAAATTGTTGAAAGAATTATAATTGATTTTTAAAGAATGCACATTATATACAAATGAAAATTGGAAGTAATCAGCCATGTCAGGAACAAATGCAAAATAAAACAAACTTTTGGAATATTTCTTTTGATCTTTTCTTTTTATGAAGACTGATTGCTTTATAAAAATCAAAATGATTTTCACATCTCTGTGTCCTTTTGATACACGGTGTTGCCCAAACCATTGTAAGTGGCTTTTAAATTTTATTCCAGATCAAGGCAAATCTGAGCAGTGGATGTGGCATTACTCTCTGATGGAGGACCACTTAAAAGGATACAGTATTTTACATATTTAATTTGTGTGACTGAAGTTCTAAAAAGCATAAGCTGTTACATTCATGATAACTAATGCAAATGAATGTATCATTTGATTTTATGCTTTGAAGTCTGGTAAAGATACTCTATATTGTCATTATGAACAGAGCTACTTAATCTAAAAGTAACTGATTAAAATAACTGAGAGGCTTCTTACTTATAGAACTGGTAGATTCATGAGATTCCTTTACAAGGATTGGAACTAATTACCTGATTTGTGTAATGAATAATAATTTTTCGGTATTCCATTATACTGAAAGCTTTTCAAATCCTCTTAATTAGGTCAAGATCAGTGAATATGTCTGTACCTTACTAAACCTTTTCCATTATTAGTAGTTGTGACTTTTTCTGATTTGGACTTGATATTTCAGTAAAAATGTCTCTTTTTGTCTTGTGATTCTAGTTTTATAATAATGAAAACAGCAGTGTTTTTAAAACGTTTTTTTTCCCATTATAAAAGTAATTTGTATTCATTATAGAAAACTTAGAAAATGAAGATAAGGAAAAGGACAAAAATGAAAAACATCTGTAATCTCACCATTTAGAGATGGTTGCTGCTTACATTTTGGTGTGTATGCTTTTAGACCTTCCTCTCTTACATGTATTATTTTGTTTAGTTAAATGAAAATATTCCACAGTATTTTTCAGTGTGTTTATGTGCCAAGTACCATTTTAGGTGCTGGAAATTTACAGTGGTTCCTGCTATAATGGAGCTTTTATTAGGTGAACTATGTTTTCAACATAACTGTTTAGTATCTGTGATTTATAGTTTAGTAATCTATTTTTACTTAATCCATCCTAAATATTTTTCCATTTCATTAAACATTTTTCTCTTAGATGACTAAAAATAAAATAATTTCTTTATTAAGGTAATACTTGCTCATGGTTAAAAAAATAATAACTGGAAAGCTTATAATGTAGAGGACTAGAATCTTTCCTCAGTCTTTCCTTGTCTCCATCAGTCAGTCCTACTCACTAAAGGCAACCACTTTTAACCATTTCTTGTTTTTACTTATCCTATGCTTATCCCTAGATCTCTAAATCAAATGATTATATCTCTGTTTATTAATCAACTTTAGGTGAGTTCTTAGAGTGGTTATGGAAGATGTAGCTCAACCAAAATCTTTGTTCTTACCTTTCCTTCTGGCTTCTCATCCTAGTTATACTATTATTGTTAGTTCTTTATTGATCAAGCCTGTATTTCTAATCCTACTTTCGCTGTTCTGATAACCCCTATTTAGTGTTTGTTGACTCTTCATATTATAAGGTGAGGACTTTAGAGTTCCCTTGTCTTCACCTACCCCTGTTATGTCAGCTCTAACTTTAATATTGTCAACTTCATTTACATTTACATGCTGTTTGGTAAACATAGTTAAAGAAAGTTTTTTAAAGATTTTATTTATTTATTTGACAGAGAGAGCACGAGAGAGCACAACAGAGCACAAGCAGGAGGAGCGGGAGAGGGAGTAGCAGGCTCCCTGCTGTGCAGGGACCCCAGTGCGATGTGGGGCTTGATCCCAGGACCATGGGATCAAGACCTGAGCCGAAGGCAGATGCTTAACTGACTGAGCCACCCAGGGGCCCCTTTAAAAATTTTTTCTTAAGTCTGTGGTTGAATTGAAATAGTGTGAATACTTAAAATGTTTTCACTGGAACTATTTAGATTATTGGGAAGGATTACCTCTGTGCAGTGTTTTTGGCACTTCTCCATCTATTTCTTGTTGACCAGAAATTTATTGAAATAGTTCATCTGCTGATTCTTTTCCCTTCTTCCCTTATCTTCATTGTTCTATGTTGCATTAGTTATCTTTTGCTACCTAACAAGTTACCTCAAAGTTGCCCTCAAAATTAGCAGCTTGAAACCAGAAACATTTATTATCTCCTAGATTTTGGGAGCAATTTAGTTGGGGAGTTCTGGCTCTTAGGAGGTTGCCTTCAAACTTCCCCAAGCCTGCTGTCATCTCAGGGCTCCACTTCTGAGCTCACTCATGTGATTGATGGCAGGTCTCAGTTCTTCACTGGCTCTTGGCCTGAAGCCTCTGTTCCTTGCCCTTTGGGTCTGTCCATAGGCTGTGTGTGTGTGTGTGTGTGTGGGGGAACAACACTTTTTTTCTCTCCTCTTAGATTCATTGTTTGGGGGCCTGTGAATTAAACTGACTAAAGACCTAAAAGAAAAAAACAAAGTTTATTCATATACATATGAGAGTGCATGAAAGAAGTGGCTTGCTAAAAGACTAAAGTCAGGGGTTTATATACCTAACTTAATAGGGGAAAGGAGTGGGGAGGAAAGAGTGCTACAGGAAGAACAAAAGGGTTTCTTTGAGAAAGGCAAATGGGTTTTTAGGGCAACAAATGGGAAATAAGAAAGTTTATAATGTTTTGTTTATGCTGGGGTGAATGGTCTTTTCTGTCTTCTTCATGGCTGTAAATCCCCCCACGCCCCCTCCACCTGAGGATTTAAGACAATTTCATTCTCATTCTCGTTTTCTCGTTCTTGAGAGTGAATCTTCTCTGAAGAGGGAATTTATGGCAGCTTTACTCCCAGAAGTTTCTGCTTTTAGTTGGATAAGGGAAGCTCAGAGGAAGCTTCATTCTGCATCTGTTGAATCTCAAATGTCTTTTAGCTTGAAATAATCATACTAACTCTGGGGTTCCAAGTGGGTCCCTACAGCTGCTTGAGTATCTTTACCACATGGCAGCCAGCTTCACCACAGAGCAAGTGATCTGAGAGAGAGTGGTTACTGCAAGATATCCAAGATGGAAACAGTAGTCTTTTTATAATCTAATCTCAAAAATGACATACAGTCACTTTTGCCATATTCTGTTTGTTGGAAGTGAGATACAAATCTAGCCTTCACTGAGGGGAGGGAAATTAAGTTCCACTTCTTGAAGGGGGTGGGGGAGAGTGTCAAAGAATTTGTGGACTTGTGGTCATATTTTTAAAATCACCAGATGGCTATGTATGTATGTAAAAAAAAAATTTTTTTTTTTATTTTAATAGTGTCTTGGGAGTTAAAGGACTCATACTGGATCTCTATATTCCATTTTATAAATGTAATTTATTTGACAAATCCTGTATGGTTAGAAATTTAGATTGTTTTGAAAATTTTACCTTTATAATAGTACTGTGATAGTGTTATTCTAGATAACTTTTTTATGAGTAATTATTCATCTGATAGTTTGTTAAAATTATTGCTATATTCTGTATGCTCTAGAATACATTTATGGGAATATACACATATCTTTTTTAAAGTAAAAAACTTCTAGTTTATTAAATATTTTTGTAGCATTTTCTGCAGAGATATTTTAAGGACTGTGTTCTGAACTAGTATATTTTAATGATTTATTAAACAGATTCATCCCTGAAAAAAATTTTTCCTGTCACTTGTGGTTTAGTTTTGGCATTTTATGGCTTCACTAGATGGCAGCAGAGGACCACTTTTTAATTCAGCCTGCTTTTGTGAAGCAGTAGAAGTAGTACCCAGTACATTGTAACATCAAATACATACCAAAATATTAGTTTGGGATTATTAAGAATTTAGTAAGGATTAGGGGGTTCACACATACAAGAATATTGAAAGCATAGTAGTTTTGATGATGTTGACATATTCTTTTGTGCATTGCATCTAAATTATATTTGTAGGTGACTGTGTAGTGTCATTTTGGAAGTATTTTTGTAAATAAGATTAAACCATATTAAAATCCCTGAAAGTATTTTGTCTGCTTCAGAAAACTGCAGTGTTTTTATGTAGGAATCCCAGAGAGTAAAAGAATGATGTGAAGAAGATTTTCTTTTATTTCATGTGGGCTTTTTGCTCTCAGTTGTCAGTATTGGGAGCAAAGGAGTCTAATAGAAAAACTTATGCTCGAATACAACTCCTTTCTTAATTTTAGGTAATGAAATTTATGGTCCGAGGATAGAAAAGTTATTTGACTTGTGTGTGGTATATGAAGAATAGTGCTTTTGACATATGTGCTCTAATTATATTTTAGGGAAGAAATTTCTATGACCATATGTTTTTTTCCTTTAAAAATCATATATAGTATTTTTAGTTTCTTGGGGAACTATATTCAGTTTTTGCGTGTTTCTGGTAATTTGGTTTCCAAAAGTTTGCATTAGTATCTGTGAACTAGTTAAAGAAATTGAAAATGAGTAATGCTGACAGCTCTTTTTAAAATTGTGAAGTCTGATTTGAAGATTTTGTAGGCAACCCATCCTAGTACACCACGTCTCTGGCTCTCAGCCCAGCTCTAATGTTGCTGTTGTTGCTGATATTTTTGCTGGCAGGTGAGCTTTCTTGGACAGATTTTATTTTAGCAACATTTTGGAATTTAGAAAATTTAATTTTTAAAATACTTTTGCATGGGCAGAGAACCAAGTTTTGTCTCCTCATGAATTATTTAGAATGGCATTTAAGCCTTTTATGTCTTATATTAGCCTAATGATAAAAACTTGTGGCTGGAGGTACAGAGTACAGTAAATAACAATAACAAATAAAATTGCTGCTTAAATTATAACTTCAGGCAACTGCACGGTGAGTCTCTTCTGTGATCTGGGCTTGGTAGTTGCCTTAGTATTATGAATATTATATTTATTTTTGTAGCCTTAGTATTTAGCTTCTTGTATTTAGTATTTGGCTGTTGAGATTGGTGCATCTAGAATATCTCCTGGTACTTTTATATGAACGTGAACAGAGACTAGTGGAAGCCAGTTAATTTCTAATAGTGTGCTCCATTAAGCATTATTTATTAATAAATGAAGAAATTAAAAATAATTTAGAACTGGTGCACTTAGATATAATTTTACTTATTACATTTTCTCTATGTGCATGTCTTTCTTAAAAATACCTTAGTTGTGCTATTAGCCCATTTATAAATTAAAAAAAAAATACTTGAGGATCTTTATGGTAAAGTATAATATGTGTGTGGAAAGTAAAAGCATTATAGATTAGGTCTTTCTCTTTTGCTAAAATAAATAACAAAATATTCGTTGTTCTAGTAAAAATAATATGAAAATAAAAAGATGTTGCTTGCTTTAAAGACAATTCCTAATTTTTGACATATTTTAAATGGTAGCTGTTCTGACCAAATACTTAGAGCTACCAAATAAAATATTTAAATGTGTGGTCACTTTCAGTGACAAAATTTTGAGAAGAAAATTAGTTTGTACATATTTAAAAAAAAAAGAAAATTTAAGACCTGGTCAGGGGGTACCTGGCTGGCTCAGTCAGTAGAACTATGCCTCTTGAGCTTGGGGTTGTGAGTTTGAGCCTCATGTTGGGTACAAAGATTACTTAAAAATAACATCTTAAAAAAATATTTTATTTATTTCTTTATTTGAGAGAGAGAGAGCGAGAGAGCACAAGCAGGGAGAGAGCAGAGGGAGAGGGAGAAGGAGAAGCAGTCTCCCCCCTGAGCAGAGAGCCCATTTAAAAAAAAAAAAGACCTGGTTCATGCCCTTAAATGGGTTAAACTCTAATTGCTTTATTAACATGGGAATGCCTGAGAGCACAATATGAAATATAATTGCATGTAAATGACATGGCATAGGAACATAGGAGTTCTTAGGAGGAGGATGACTACTGAAGGTTGAATAATATGGGCAGGAGGAGGGAAACAGCCTGAGCTGGACAGTGCTGACTAATAATTGGTGATAAATCCAGAATCTATGTAACTTCTGGTCACTGGGCAGGTAGGTGCTTAGACCAAAGGAAGAGAATTGTTACTACTGGTACCTAGTTAAACCTTTTCTTTTTATTTTTAAACATGTCAGAGTTTTAATGATTGCTAAGCCTTGAATCTCTGATTTAAATTTTGCCTTAATGTCAACTCCTACTTCTTGAATTATTCTTAGGAATTTGTAAGGTAGGGGATCCTTTATCTCCTGTATCTCAGTCTTCTCGAAGTTTAAGGCCACCTGGAATTGCTGAGTCTGTTGATTAGCCCAGTGGCCTTTGAGGGACTTAAAAGAGCTGTGTTTGAAATAGAGAGTGGCAAGAGTGTTTTGCATAGTGATTTAGAAGGCAGGGAAATGAACAGTTGCTGTGGAAGGGAAAGCAGGCTAAACTTTGATGAGTGGAAGAATAAAAGAAAGGGGGTGATGTCACAGCTGACCTTACCAAGATATCCCCAAGGGGTTATCCTGCAGGGGGCACTGGAAGACCCTGTAGTAATTTGCCCCCCAGTGGCCCCCCAATATTTTATTTCCTATTTTCAGTTATTATTCAAGGGTTATGAGGTGAACTTTTTTGGAACTCAGTAAAAGCTTTTACTAAAAGTAGATTATATTAGCATTCATTCAGTCAGTCTAGACAATAATTAGTTTCAAAAGTTGCATAATATAAAATATGAAAACTAGAGGACTGTGATTGGGACTAACTTGTGATCATGCATAGTCTTTTTCTTCTCTTTCATACTCCTCTTTGTCCCTTTTACTTGAGTTAACATTAAAATAAGAATATTTCTATAGCTAAGAAGAGAGGAAAAATCTATTTGAATGTAACTTTTGGACAGGTGCTTTCGTGAAAGCTCCTTTTCTCCATGTTTTAAAACATTTTTAATTTTTTTTGTTTGATTTTATCTGTTTGGCTTTTCTTTTTTTTTTAAATTCAATTGGCCAACATATAGCACATCATTAGTTTTTGATATAATGTTCAATGATTGATTAGTTGCATATAACACCCAGGGCTCATCATATCACGTGCCCTCCTTAATGCCCATCACCCAGTTACCCCATCCCTGAACCACCTCCCTTACCACAACCCTCAGTTTGTTTCCCAGAGTCCAGAGTCTCTCATGATTTGTCTCCCTCTCTGATTTCTTCCCATTCAGTTTTCCCTCCCTGTCCCTATGATCCTCTGCACTATTCCTTATATTCCACATATGAGTGAAAGCATATGGTAATTGTCTTTCTCTGCTTGACTTATTTTCACTTAGCGTAATACCCTCCAGTTCCATCCATGTCGATGCAAATGGTAGGTATTCATCCTTTCTGATGGCTTAGTAATATTCCATTGTATCTACGAACCACCTCTTCTTTATCCATTCATCTGTTGAAGGACATCTTGGCTCCTTCCACAGTTTGGCTGTTGTGGACATTGCTGCTATGAACATTGGGGTGCATGTGCCCCTTCTTTTCACTACATCTGTATCTTTGGGGTAAATACCCAGTAGTGCAATTTCTTGTCGTAGGGTAGCTCTACTTTTAACTTCTTGAGGAACCTCCACACTGTTTTCCAGAGTGGCTGTACCAGCTTGCATTCCCACCAAAGTGTAAGAAAGTTCCCCTTTCTCCACATCTTTGCCAACATTTGTTGTTCCCTGCCTTGTTAATTTTAGCCATTCTAACTGGTGTAAGGTGGTATCTCATTGTGGTTTTGATTTGTATTTCCCTGATGGCAAGTGATGCAGAGCATTTTTTTTCATGTGTCTGTTGGCCATTTGTGTCTTCTTTGGAGACATGTCTGTTCATGTCTTCTGCCCATTTCACAACAAAGGAAAGAACCAGAGGCAATGTTCTCTGCCACAGAGGTAATTGATATGGATATAAGTAAGATGTCAGAGATGGAATTCAGGATAGCAATTATAAAGTTATTAGCTAGGCTTGAAAAAAGCATAAATGACAATATGGAATCTCTAAAGGCAGAAATGAGATCTATCAGGCTGAACTTAAAAATGCTATGAATGAGATGCAGTCTAAATTGGATGCTCTAACAGCTAGGGTCAATGAGGCATAAGAGAGAATAAGTGATCTAGAGGACAGGCTGATGGAAAGGAAGGAAGTTGAGGAAAAGAGAGAAAGACAACTAATAGTCCCTGAAGAAAGGCTTCGAGAATTTAATGATGCCTTGAAGTGAAACAATGTCAGAATTACCAGGATCCCAGAGGGGGTGGAGAGAGAGAGAGGGCTAGAAGGTATATTTGAGCAAATCATGGCTGAGAACTTCCCTAATCTGGGGAAGGAAGCAAGCATTCATGTCCAGGAGGCAGAGAGGACCCCTCCCAATATCAATAAAAATAGATCAACACCCCGACATATAATAGTGAAGCTTGCAAATCTTAGAGCCAAAGAAGCTATCCTGAGAACGCCTAGGGAGAGGAGGTTCCTTATGTACAGAGAGAGGGACATCAGAATAACATCAGACCTATCCACAGAAATGTGGCAGGTCAGAAAGGGCTGGCAAAATATATTCAGGGTACTAAGTGAGAAGAACATACAGCCAAGAATACTTTATCCAGCAAGGCTGTCATTCAGAATAGAAGGAGAGATAAAGAGCTTACAGGACAGATAGAAACTGAAAGAATATGTGACCACCAAGCCAGCCCTGCAAGAAATACTAAGGGGGATTCCGTAAGCGAAGAGAGACCCCAAGAGTAACCTAGACCAGAAAGTAACAGAGACAATCTACAGAAACAGGGACTTTACAGGCAATACAATGGCACTAAATTCATATCTTTCAGTAGTTACTCTGAATGTAAATGGGCTGAATGCTCCAACCAAAAGACGCAGGGTATCAGATTGGATAAAAAAGCAAGAACCATCCATATGCTGTCTACAAGAGACTCATTTAAACCTAAAGACCCTCCAGACTGAAAGTGAGGGGTTGGATAACCATTTACCACACTAATGGACCTCAAAGGAGAGCTGGGGTAGCAATCCTTGTATCAGATTTTAAAACCAAAGACTGTAGTAAGAGATGTAGAGGGACACTGTGTCATACTTAAAGGGTGTATCCAGCAAGAGGATTTAACAGTTGTGAATATCTATGCCCCCACCGTGGGAGCAGCCAATTATATAAACCAATTAATAACCAAAGTAAAGAAACATATTGATAATAATACATTAGTAGTAGGGGACTTTAACACCTCACTCACAGCAATGGACAGATTATGTAAGCAGAAGAAACAAGGGCTTTGAATGACACACTGTTTGGCTTTTCTATTTTCGTTTGCAATTTGAGTGTTGAGGGTAGTTAGAGGTTCTGTAATCCATCATTTTTCATCATTTAATGTGCATATGAATCACCTGGGGATCTTGTTAAAATGTAAATTCTGATTAGGTAAGTCTGGGGTGAGGCCCAAGATTCTGCATCTTTAACAAGTTCCCAGGCAATGCCGGTGCTACTAGTCTACGGACCACACGTTGAATAGCAAGACTCTACTCCATTTTCTCGGGATATTCAACAGCCCATACCTCATTAGCAGTTGGTGGGCTTTTATTTTTTAATGTGACAAAAAAGTCATATTTCTTAGTGTAGGAAATATTTAAAAACCAGGAGAAAACCCTCTTTTCCTCCTAATTAAATGGCAGCTCATTTTTAATAAGTAGCCAGCTTTATTCATCTTGAATCTTTAAGATGTACTATAAGATTTTGTCTTTTAAATGTATCGCTTTTGAGGATTTGAAGAAATTGATTTTTTTCAACTATGTTTGTGTCCACTTACTGTTTTGGAGTGCTTACATTTTGGACTTTGGGTGACCATTGAGAAACAAATTTAAGTGAACTTAGAAGGTATTAAAAATATCTGTATTAAATTCAGATCTAGTTCTTGAGGTAGAAGCTTCTTGCTATAGAAGGGTAAATCATGTTTCTGTTTATGTAAAGTGACTATTATTGTGTGCTTTATTTTCAGACATACATGAACTGGAGGAGGTAATATAACCAGATAAGATGGTAGCGTCTGTATAAATACTTTTTGTTTTTACTTTCATTTGAATCCAGCCTGGTTTTTCTTACACCTTAAGTGCTATTAGGATTGTTGCAGGGCTGGAGGTGGGGTAAATATGTATGTATGCTCACATATGTGCACCTGCTACTTGGGTGAAATGGGACGATGTAAGAACCCTTGCACCCCTTTAAGATTCCATAATTTTCTAATTCTTTGTAGTTTGGTGGAAAGGAGGAGGGGGGCGTACTGTAGTCCACTGAAGTGGCAATTAGTAAGATGCATATTGCTGGTAGCAAATAAAATCAGTCCAGATTTGATAGTTTTTTCAGTAGTTGAAAGTTATGCTTTGATATTCTACTTGTTGAATTTACCTAAACTTTGTTAATTAGTTGATTTTGTAAATTGTACATAGGAGGGAACTTTATCAGTAAGCTCTTATTTTATGATAATTATGTTTTTTGTGGGGGGGCATTGGTAAGGGAAATATGAACCTAGGTAGGTTTAATTATAATTTTAATTTATGCTGTTACTAATTTTCATTTTAATGAGCTAGATTGTAGAATCAAAACATGATAATCTATTATATACAAAAGCTTTTGGAGTTATTGTATATTTATATGTACCATTATTGTCAGTAAATCTTATGAGGGTGTTTAAATACAGTGGAGTGTTTTAGGCCCAGGTTTGTTTTTATTATTCAAGTGTTTAGAAAACAAGTTCCTAAGTAGATTGAGAGATCCACTTGATTTAAGTTTTTTAATTTTGAGTTCTGTTTTGAGTTATTGCTCATTCAAGTAGTATAGCTTCTGGTTTTACAAAACTGGGTGACACCTCTTCATGGAAAAATGAATTAAGTAACTATTTATTGTAGTTGTTGTCTGCTTTTGTGTGAATACACTGATAAGCTTGAGTTTGTGGACTGTGGGTAACCTATGGTTTATTCTTCTACATTTCAAAATTTGTGTTTATTCATTTCTCTCTTCTCTCCTTGGAAGGGTTGTCTTCTTTCCTGTCCACAAAGTTTTTAAACTAATCCTTTCTGTTTTATCCAAGGATTGTTTTGTCAATAACCTCAATTCTTTTTTGGAGTGTGTAAAATACTAGTTGTAGTATTTATAATAATAATATCCAGCTTTAAGTACTATATTTCTTTAGATATAATAACAATAGCTGACATTTAAAAAAAGATTTCATTTATTTTAGAGAGAGAACACGCAAGCAGGGGGAGGGGCAGAGAGAGAGAATCTTAAGCAGACTCCACGCTGATGGCAGAGCCCAATGTGGGGCTTGATCTCAGAACCCTGAGATCATAACCTGAGCTGAAACCAAGAATTGGATGCTTAACTGACTTGGTCATCCAGTGCCTCAATAGCTGACATTTTATTACCATGTGCCAGGCACTGTTCTGAACCCTTCATGTGGTAACTTGCTTAAAATTCTTTCTCTTTTTCTTTTCTTCTCTTTTTTTTTTTCCTTAAGATTTTATTTATTTATTTGGAAGAAAGAGAGAGTGTGTGCATGAGCGGGGCAGGGGAGGAGCAGAGGGAGAGGGACAAGAAGACTCCCTGCTGAGCAGAGCCAGATGCTGGGCTGGATCCCAGGACCCTGGGATCATGACCAGAGCTAAAGGCAGATGCTTAACCAACTCAGCCAACCAGGCACCCTAGTTCTTTCTCTTTTTCAATTATTTTTATTGTTGTATATATAATATAAAATTTAGCATCTTAACCATTTTTAAGATCAGTGGTATTAAATACATTCATAATGTGTGCAAACATCACTACCTTTCTAGAACTCTTTTCATCATGCAAAACTAAAACATTATATCCATTAAATGATAGTTTTCCATTCCCCTCTTAGCCCAGTGCCTAACAACCACCATTCTACTTTCTGTTCCTCTGATTTTTATCACTCTAGGTACCTCATATAAGTGGAGTCATCCATTATTTTGTCTTTTTGTGATTGACTTATATCCTTAGCATAATGTCCTTGAGGTTTATTTGTATTGTATCATATGTGAGAATTTCCTTTTTAAAGGGTAAATAATATTCCACTGTGTACCACATTTTTTTTTTAAGATTTTATTTATTCATTTATTTATTTTATTTGAGAGGGAGAGCGA
The DNA here is from genome assembly GCF_037043125.1 of Eumetopias jubatus. NCBI lineage: Eukaryota > Metazoa > Chordata > Mammalia > Carnivora > Otariidae > Eumetopias > Eumetopias jubatus. The sequence goes on from NW_028274812.1 coordinate 70,334,633, forward strand.
GAGAGCACAAGCAGGGGAGAGGGGTAGAGGGAGAGTGAGAAGCAGACTCCCTGCTGAGCAGGGAGCCCTATGTGGGACTCGATCCCAGGACCCTGGGATCATGACCTGAGCCGAAGGCAGACGCTTAACCGACTCAGCCACCCAGGCGCCCTATACCACATTTTCTTATCCATTCATCTGTCAGTGGACACTTGGGTTGCTTACACAATTTAGCAGTTGTGAATAATGCTGCGATGAAATGAACATGGGTGTACTACTTCACTTAATTCTTTCAAGTACCTTGAGAGGTAGAGACTTTTGATGAGGAAATTGAGTCTTAGAGCAGTCAAGTGATTTGTGCAAAATCACAGAGCTAAGAAGAGTCTGTCTGGGATGCATGTTCTTAACTATCATAGTAGACTCCCATGTATTTTAGGAGAAGATGGTATAGTAGTACAATACCTAGGCTTAGAAATAGGCATGCACACAATTTCTGAGCTGTACAAGGTGGCAAAATGAGAAAGGGATAAAGAAGTTGCAAATCTAAAGTTAAAGCATATGCTTAGGAGTTGGACAGTTAGAATCATAATATTTGATGAGATTTTTGTTTCTAATCTGTCTGCCTATTTTTTTAGAGATCTAGATAGCAAGCACTGTTGAGTCTGGTAATATAGGCTTCCCAAAGCCCATAATGATAACATTTGTACCATTGACATGTGTAAACAAAGTAAACAGATTAAATCATATTTTTAATTGTTGGGTCCAACAAATTTGCTCTATATCTTATTATACACTTGATTATTTGTATTACATATCATTAGTTCTGTGGAATGGGAGGGAGAAATTTAGAAACTGACAGTGGGCCTTACACTTTTCGAAACTTTTATAGTGTTGATTTTTAAGCTTTGCACAACACTCTAAATCTTGCTGGTTGAAGGGGGTGTCTTGAAACAGAAACATCTTTATTTGAAAATTATTAATATCTGTTAATAGAAATAAGTGCACATATTTTAATGAGAAAGCTTGGAGAAGCTGTGATTTTTTTTTTTAATGGTAGATACCCTCAGGTCTTCAAGATTTACTTGTGATGAATTACCTAAATTGAAAAAAAAGAGTCATTTGATGATTTTTCCATAGACTTGTTTTACCAAGTACCGAGCTTAAACAAAAAAAAGTAGGTGAACAGAACATAGTAGAAAATTTGCTGTATAAACAACATATAAAACAAAGATGGCTTATGCTTAGGTAGAAGACATTTAAATGTTGGTGAGTTGTTTAAGTGTTCAGTGGCATGCTACCGGCTTGCCATTTAATATACAATTAACATTCTAAGATCAAAGGCTGGTTAGACAAATTTGACAATTAAATTGGTGGGGAAGTGAATGGGCTTTGCAGTTTAAAATTAAATAATACATGTTGTCTGTTTAATTATTGTTGTGTGTATGTAAGTGATCACTTGATAGAATGAAGCTGTGGGCTTCACCACAAAACCTTAATCACATCTGTTTCATGGCCTTAAATTTATGTGATATGAGGATTTAAAAAAGAGCTAATCCTTTTGAAGAAGATTGCTGTGCTTATAGAATCAAATCAAAATAAAATTACTTGTTGGGTTGGAATCTTTTATAATGCTGAATGAAAGTTTTGAGTTTTTGATGAGAATATATGGAACTATGTCTTCATTTCAGTGACTGTTAACAGTAATCAGAAATTTTGAAAAGGTGAGGTGTTGGTGGTGGCGGCATTACTGTATGTGTGGGTGTTCTCTTTAATTTGTTAATGTGAAAATAAGAATGACCTTAATGTAATTTCTTTGAATTTCTGGAAGATGAAATAAGGTAAAGTTGCACTTGTCTTTCAAATAGTTTTTCTTCTTAAGGGTTGAAATACAATTTTTGTCACATAAAACAGGTAAATAGCTATTAGTTTGAAAGGAAAGTTCATGTGTAGGATTACATTGTTTTATCATCAAGTATTGTTGCTTTTGTGAAAGTGATGGGAACAGTGATTCCTAAATTCATCCGAAGTCTCTCTCTGAGATTCCTGAACTTATTTTGGTAGACTTTAGGCTGTTTCTGTAGAATTCTAGTCTAAATGGCAGTTGGGTTGTCAGCCGAGGCTATAAAGTTTGCTTGATTACTAAGGTAGCTACGTTACTGTGTATGTCAGCTGTGAAAAATGACAAAAGGTACTGTTCCAACACTGGTAACTAACCAAACTATAATTGGAACAAATGCAGGAAGTTTATAAAAAACACTATTTTGACTAGTTTAAAAATTCTGTTGGGGAAAACTGATTTGCTTTTACAGGATGAGGAAGAGAGAGTATGATGGAGATTGTGAAGGGGACTCTGTGATACTGATTATTTTGTGTAGGTGGATTAAAATCTTAATGACTTTTTAATTTTGCTTGATACAGATGTGTTACTAGCCTTGATAAGAGTTTTCTTAGGCTCATTAATGGAACTAAGTGAATGAGGTGAGAAAGAGGAAAAATGTCTTTTTATTTAAAAAAATGGTAAAATAGATGTAATATAATTTTTTTTAAGAGTTGAAAAAAACAGAAAAAAATTGGGTTAAAGGAGACATGGATATACTTTGCAAAAGAGATTACCATAGATAAAATTTACTGAGTGGTGAGCTAGTGAGAGAAAAAGGCAAAGTGTGCATAAGTTCCCACAGGGAAGGAAGAAAGCTGGTGTTTGGCAAGTCAGCTGTTCTTGTATTGTTTTTAGAATAAGGTGCAACAGGTGTTGGTGGGTAGGGGGCAGAGGCTGACCACCTGCTCTTATGTCAGGCAGGTTTATAATTGTATCTGGGGAAGTGGCTCTAAACTGAATTTTCTTTGTAAGAAATTTTAGTATACCTGAATTTATTCTGTATAGTTTCACAACCTTGAGAATTAGGTTTCAGGTACTTGCGTGCCAGTTTTTTTGGTAATAGAGATGAGAGGGAATATAGCTGGTATAGAGGTTTGGCCATGCGTTCTTATGAGAGAAAAGGTAAAAAGGGAAAGTAAACTCTGGGCTTAATGTTATATACTTATCTCTGTTGAAGGACAGGAAATAGATGGCATGTCTCTTGGCATGAAATTATTATGTAAAGAGCTAGTATCATGTAACCCTTGGTATTAAGGGTATGTTGGGGAACATAACAGGTTACATCATAGACACATTTAAATTACTTGAATTTACCTGTTATACAGTGGGCACAAAGGAAAAAAAAACAACAACAAAACCCGGCATATCTATTAGCATTACATTGACTGAAGGCAGTAGAAATCAACTTTGGCTAATTTAAGGAAAGCAAGAAATTGGAAGGCTCTTTGGAGAACCAGTCTGGGAAAATGGGTAGGAATCAAGGGCAGCCAGGTACCAAGGACCAGAGCGCCAAGATCAGGCACAGGAACACTGAGTAGGAAGCCACCACTGGCACTTGCTGACAGTGACTCTGCTGTTGCTCTGAATAATTTTTCAGCTATTCCTGTGCCTCTCTGTTACTCACTGAACTTAAAAGTTTTGGGAAGGGAACATTTGATTGTCTGGTTTAGAACCTGAGCCTATTTCTAACCTGGTTGCCAGGAGAGGCCTTTCCATTTTCAGTGTGGAAATGAAAATTTCCGTATCCGTATTTAAAACATGATATCTGTCACTTCTTTTTTTTTTTTTTTTAATTTTATTTATTTATTTGAGAGAGAGAGACACACAGTGAGAGAGGGAATACAAGCAGGGGGAGTGGGAGAGGGAGAAGCAGGCTTCCCACTGAGCAGGGAGCCCGATGTGGGACTAGATCCCAGGACTCTGGGATCATGACCTGAGCCGTAGGCAGACGCTTAACGACTGAGCCACCCAGGCACCCCGATATCTGTCACTTCTGCCAAGCCAAACCAGTTACTCCTTCCTCCATAAATGCTTCATGGCTCAGTAAATAAGGTACACCCAGTTACTTATGCCAGAGGCTAGGAAGTCATCCTTGACTTCTGCTCCTTCAGCCCCCTGTCTAATCAATAGCATATTGTCCTGTCAATCTGCCTCTTAGAATGCCTTGAGTTTATCCACTTACCTCTAAGTAATCTTTGCCACTTGTAGTCCCACTTGGTATACAACAGAAGCTTCCTAATATCTCTGGTCTACCCGTTGGTTCTTACTCTGTAGGAGTGTACATTATGTGGGAGTGAACTTTAAAAAATGGGGGTCAGATTATGCTTTTTTCTGCTAAAAGCCTTTCAGTGGTCTGCCTTTTATTTACCTATTATTTCTCAACTCTGGTCTACCCTTTTAAACCATAATGGGACCCCGGGGCTCTGCAAACTGCATTTCTCCCTTGCCAGCTTGCTTCCTGTTAGGTTTTACCACTGGGACCCTTGGGGGGCATTTGGTAGATAAGAGAAAGGACTTCTGTTTCTAGTTTCTTTATACCTCCAGCAGCCAACGATAACCATCACTTCATGCTCCAGCTTCTTTTGGCACTCCCCAGCACCAGCCCTGCTGCTCCCTCTCCCAGGTACCAGCTTCTGGGTGGTGCATTCTAGATAGATGGAGTGCCACTTGCATTTCTTCCTCACTGACCCTCCACTGGGCTGTGTCCCCTTAGCAGTTTGAGCATCCTCTTCTCTGTGCCTCCTCCATAGGGATTCAAACTTGAGTTGCAGGGCTCCTCTCAGAGGCCAAGGTATCAGCCATGTGGTGCCAACTCCTTAGAGGTTTGAACACCAAACTCCATGGACCTCCCCATTCTCTTCCAGTCATAGCCCCATAATACCCTTCCTCCAGGCTCCTAGCTTCTCATAACACACCTCTTCCAATTTTGTTCCCCCAGCCCTTTGGTGATGGTAGTACTTACTATAGTTATTAATCTCTTGATTTCCTTAGCCTTCCCTTTTTACCTTTTCAGCTTTTCAGTATCTGTGTAGCCAGGTTCCTATATTAAATCAGTGCTTGAATTACCCATATGGTTTCTGTTTGTCTCATTCAAGGGGTTTTCCATTTTCTAGTAATAAAGTAAAAAAAAAAAAGATTTTCATTAATTCCTAAGTTTGGAACTACTTCTCTAGTCTCAAGCCATACCATTTCCTCTCTCTCTCTTTCTTAGGGGTGGGTAGGGGAAGAAGGAGAGAGAGAATCTTAAGCAGGCCCCACACCCAGCGTGGGGCCCCACTCAGGGCTTGATCTCATGACCTGAGATCACGACCTGACCCAAAATCAAGAGTCGGATGCTTAACCAACTGAGCCACCCAGGCGCCCCTCCTCTTTTTCTCTTTATGCTTCAGTATTCTGAAGTGTTTTTAGTTGCCAGAACAAGCGCATTTGGTTTTTGTTTCAAAGATATTGCACCTGGTAGACTGTACCAAGCTCTGATTGTCAGCACCCGCACCTGCCTTTCCTTCACCCTCCCACCCAATAGCAGTTGCTCCGTTAACTCCTGCATAATGCAGGCCAGAGGCAGTATACCGTAGAGGTTGTGGAGATACGCTGTTGTCTAGGTTTTAATATCAGCTTTGTTATTTTGCCAGCTTTATGACCTTAGGCAAGTTACTTAATACATGTTTCAGTTTCCTCATCTGGAAAATGGGGATAAAATTTTACCTACGTGGTAGGGTTACTGTACGGCTTAAATGTGTTAATGTAAAGTACTCTGAACACTGCTCCGTGTATAGTCATTGCTCAGTAAGTGATAATAACCTGCTGTTATTATCAGGTACGTGAGATTCCCTCTGGAATACCAAAGGATCTCCACACCTTTTGTATGCTCCTGTAGCGTCATATACTTCACCTTTTCAGTATTTAACTGTGTTTGGGGTATTTGTTTAGTGTCTTGCCAGCATGTAATGGTATATGGGATAGTTGCCTTTTTTTTTTTTTTTTTAAAGCATCTGGCTGCTTTCAGAGACTTTGGAGTGATGTGGAATATTTTTACATTCCTTATCTTCTCTCCCTAACATGAAAAAGCTTCTTATTTTTCATAGCTATCATATAACAAAAGAACACATGATTCGGAATGACTGGAGTTGAAACCAAAAAATCATATCCCAGAAACTTTTGTTCCAAAGCCTGAATATTTATGTGCAGAAGAATCCCTGAATACCAACTGTGAAATAATTTCTTTGGTATCTCTGCAGATGCAAGCTGTGTTTCCCATGAGCAATCCTTTATATTGAATTCTATCTTCTAAAGCCTTTTTTTCCCTTGGTCTTTTAAATCTGTTTACAATAGGGGTGCCTGGGTGGCTCAGTTGGTTAAGAGTCTGCCTTTGGCTCGGGTCATGATCTCAGGGTCCTGGGATCAAGCCCCACATCTGGCTCCCTGATTAGTGGAGAGTTTGCATCTCTCTCTCCCTCTACCCCTCTCCCTGCTCGTGCTCATGCTCTCTCTCAAATAAATAAAATCTTTAAAAAAAAAAATCTGTTTACGATAAGTGTACATAGACAGTTTTTTCTTTTAATATTCTATTTGAAGTCAAAAGAAAGGTCTGATAGTAAGAGATATACATAACACATATAAATATAATGTGTTAAAGTATGAATAGGAAATTAACAATTATGACAGGAAAAACAAATATGCCATACCCTGGGATTGAATATTTATTCAATTTCAACATTAATTCTGAGCTTCTGAGCAGCCAGTGAAAAGGGAAATACAATTTTTGTCATGAGCAGAAGAGGCAAACCATTTCTTTTTTCTGAATTTTAAAATGTACTAGCATAATTCTCAAATTGTGAATGTAGAACACTAATTCTGCTGAATACTGTCAGGATTAAGTTTAAAGATAATGGGCTAAATAAGATAAACAGACTTCTCTTTTTTCTTTTGTTAAAAGTTTTTTATTTTAATTCCAGTGTAGTTAACATACAGGTGTACAATAAAGTGATTCAACAATTCTAACATTACTCAGTGTTCATCGAGATAAGTGTACTCTTTAATTCTCACCCCCTATTTCACCCATCCCCTCATCTACTTTCTCTCTGGTAACCATCTGTTCTCTATAGTTAAGAGTCTGCTTCTTGGCTTGTCTCTCTCTCTCGCTCCCCCCCCCTTCTTTTGTTTGTTTTATTAAATTCCACATATGAATGAAATCATATTTGTCTTTCTCTGACTGACTTATTTTACTTAGCATTATATACTGTCTAGCTCCATCCAAGTTGTTGCAAATGGCAAGATTTCATTCTTTTTTATGGCTGGGTATTATTCCGTGGTGCGTCAAACACACCACATCTTCTTTATCCATTTGTTTCAGTGGACTCTTGGGCTGCCTCCATAATTTGGCTATTGTAAATAATTCTTCAGTAAACATTGGGGTATGTGCATCCGTTAGGCTTAGGGTTTTATATTCTTTGGGTAAATACCCAGTAGTGCCATTAGTGGATTGCAGACTAGTTCTATTTTTAATTTTTTTTTTTAAAGATTTTATTTATTTGTTTGAGAGAGAGAATGAGAGAGAGAGAGAGAGCATGAGAGGGGGGAGGGTCAGAGGGAGAAGCAGACTCCCTGCTGAGCAGGGAGCCCGATGCAGGACTCGATCCTGGGACTCCAGGACCTGAGCCGAAGGCAGTTGCTTAACCAACTGAGCCACCCAGGTGCCCTATTTTTAATTTTTTGAGGAACCTCCATACTGTTTTCCAGAGCAGCTGCACAATTTGCATTTCCAGCAACAGTGCAAGAGGGTTCCCCTTTCTCCATATCCTTGCCAATACCTGTTGTTTCTTGTGTTGTTGATTTTAGCCATTCTGATAGGTGTGAGGTGATATTTCATTGTAGTTTTGATTTGCATTTCCCTGATGATGAGTGATCTTGAGCATCTTTTTGTGTGTCTGTTGGCCATCCGTATGTCCTCTTTGGAGAAATGTCTGTCCGAGTCTTCTGGGCATTTTTAAATTGGATTGTTTTTTGGGTGTTAAGTTGTATAAGTTCTTTATATATTTTGGATAGTAACCCTTTATCAGATATGTCATTTGTAAATATCTTCTCCCATTCAGTAGGTTGTCTTTTAGTTTTGTTGATTGTTTGCTGCATTGTGCAGAAGCTTTTTATTTTGATGTAGTCACAGTAGTTTATTTTTGCTTTTTTCCCCCTTGCCTCAGGAGACATATCTAGAAAAATGTTGCTATGGCCCATGTCAGAGAAATTGTTGCTTCTGCTCTCTTCTAGGATTTTGATGGATTCCTGTCCACATTTAGGTCTTTCATCAATTTTGAATTTATTTTTGTGTATGGTGTAAGAAAGTCGTCCAGTTTCATTCTTTTACATGTAGCTGTCCAGTTTTCCCAACACCTTTGTTGAAGAGACTTTCACCCATTGCATATTCTTGTCTCTTTTGTTAAAGATTAATTGACCATATAATCATGGGTTTGTTTCTGGGTTTTCTGTTCTGTTCCATTGATCTATGTGTCTATTTTTGTGCCAGTACCATACTGTTTTGATTACTACAGCTTTGTACTATGACTTGAAGTATGGAATTGTGATGCCTCCAGGTTTTTCTTTTTCAAGATTGTTTTGGCTATTTGGGGTCTTTTGTGGTTCCATACAACTTTTAGGATTATTCATTGTAGTTCTGTGAAAAATGGTGTTGGTATTTTGATAGGCATTGTATTAAATCTGTAGATTGCTTCTTTCATCGATGTTTTAGAGTACACTTATCAGTTCCAGTAGTTTTTTGGTGGAGTCTCTTGGGTTTTCTACATAGAATATCATGCCGTCTGCAAATAGTGAAAGTTTTACTTCTTACCAATTTGGATGCCATTTACTCCTTTTTATTGTCATAAAGAGACTTCTTATATGTTTTCTCATAACCTTAAATGTTCCTAACATGTATCTTGACTTTCTAAAAGAAAGGTAGTGTTTCCCTAATTCATTTTGCCATAAAGTAAATATTAAGCTTTGCAAAGTACTGGCCTAAGTCCTTGAACAACATGATGGATTAAGTCTTCAGTACCATTTTTTTAAAGAGTTTATTTATTTGAGAGAGAGAATGAGAGACAGAGAGAGAGAGCATGAGATGGGGGAGGGTCAGAGGGAGAAGCAGACTCCCCGCCAAGCAGGGAGCCTGATGCGGGACTCAATCCCGGGACCCAGGATCATGACCTGAGCCGAAGGCAGTCACTCAGCCAACTGAGTCATCCAGGCGCCCTCTTCAATACCATTTTTACAGAAGGTATCACAATTGCTTTTTATTTGACCTTTCCTCCTGTTGACTTAAATGTTCTTTGAAACACAATCCAGGGGAAGGCTAAATTCTTCCAAGAAATCTAGATTCTCCCTATCCACCAGGAGTTGCTGCTTTTGAAAAGCATGTGCAGGAATGCTTTGGGAGCTAAGTATTTCTGTTGTCTGCCAGCCAGCTGACCTGGCAGTTGGTCTAGGAGTCTCTCAGAGGCGCAGTCATTCTAGACTGAGGCTGATTTTATTTTTCCTAGTGTAACCTGACTCTCCAGGACCCACACCTGCTAGGGCTACTGCTGTTTCAATATGTAGCAAGGGCCTGAGCTCTCCACCTTCTCTCCAGGGGCCTGCTGGGACTAATTTTGAAAACACTAGTAACAGCATGCTTCCAGTTTAGTCCCCAGGTGTAAGCTCTTTTGGTCTTCTTTGCTGCTCTTCAACCTGTTTGTCACACATTTCTTGTACCTTAATCAGCTCTCCCATTTCTTCTCTCCTCTCCTAAACATGTCTATTTGCTATTTAGAACACTTGTTTATGGGGAACAAATTATCCTCTGTTACATTAACCTCTGCTATGTTAACTTCCATCTCTTCATTTAATGTTTCATTTAATGTTTCTTCTACCCCCTAGCCTTAACTTGATTGAGGTACATCTTTCAGTTGTTGCTTCTTTTTTCTGAAATATCTTGTGGACATGAGGTTGGGCAAGACCAGTTAGCATTCTCTTCCATTTTCAGTGGTACATCCAGACTATTATTCCTTCACTCTTTCAATTAACAGCAAGCAAGAACAACTTAATAAAATAAAATTCTGTTCTTTTGGGTCTTATGCTTTTAACGTTCTTACTTATTGCTGTCAGTTTTCTCTCATTTGAAGATTTTGGTACCTGGATATCATCTTCATTTTCACCTCCAATCTTGCCATTATTCATTTGGTAGCATAGCCTATCCATCTGTAATTTCCTCAACTTGAATTCATTTGGACTTTATTTTTATATATAGTGTGAAGTACACCTCCTTTCTTGGTGATCCACTGATGGGGAAGCAGTGATGGTAACTTGATCATTTGAGGGAATGATGCATATTAAAGTATATAAATCCCCCCATAAATTGATTGGCTCTAAGAAGATAAGGGCTGATAAAAATTCTCAGGAATGTTTAAAATGTTTAAAATGTTTTGTGTTTAATGTTTAATATGTTTTAAAATTTTAATTTTATAGGAATGAATGAGAACTGTCTTGAAATGGTGATACTCTGGCTATATCATAATCTTGAATCAAAGAGAGGGGTTAGCTATTTTGCTAACTGTAGTGTAGTAGAAAGAACATTGGATACTTTGAAGTCCAGCCATTTGCAAATCAATTACTTTCTCTTTTTTCCTACTGCAAAGTGGAGAGTAATAACTAATTCATAAAGTTGTTGGGCTAATAAAGTGCAATAATTGCATATAAGTGTATGTGTGTTTTGTAAACTTTGATGTTTAAGATCTAATAAAAATTAGAGAACTGGGGCGCCTGGGTGGCTCAGTCATTAAGCATCTGCCTTTGGCTCAGGTCATGATCCCAGGGCTCTGGGATCGAGCCCCGTGTTGGGCTCCCTGCTCAGCAGGAAGCCTACTTCTCCCTCTCCTACTCCCCTTGCTTGTGTTCCATCTTGCTGTGTCTCTCTGTGTCAAATAAATAAATAAAATCTTTAAAAAAAAAGAGAGAGAACTATTCTCTCCTAACGTGGATCATAAGGTTGGACTTCAACGTCACATTGTCTCCGTAAAAAAACTTTGATTTCTCCATACCCTGTGTGTTTTTATAGGAAAAAAAATTCCTTTAAAAAAGTATTTGTTATTTATGGTACTTTAATTTGAATGATAATTGTTGGGGTTGGGGGACTCCAGGGTCATTATTCTGTGCAGCTATTATAAGTCTAAGGAAAAATAACTTATTTCTTATGACCCTATACTTGAATTATACTGTTAATATATCCTTTTAATGTTTCATTTACAGGTATATGATGTTGATTGATGGCACAAATGAAGTTTTTATGATTGATAGAGATAATTCAGTGTTTCATGTTTCAAATCTGGAATTTCCATTTCGTAAAGATCTCCGTATACATTTATCAAATACTCTCTTGGATGGGGTAAGTCTTATTTTTTTTTTTTTAATTAGACACTGCTATTTTTCTTTTTCTTTCAAGTAAATATGTTTTGTTTTTTTTTCTTAGTGGGGAGGGGCAGAGGGAGAGGGAGACAAAGAATCTTAAGCAGGATCCATGTCAAGTGTGGAGCCCGAAGCGGGGCTCAGTGTCACAAGCCTGAGATCATGACCTGAGCCGAAATCAGGAGTTGGAAACTTAACTGACTAAAGGCTCCCTTAAATGTATATTTTTATTAATTCAATAGGAAACTTATAATCTAGTTTTTTAAATATTTTTTTGAGGTATAATTGACATATGAAGAAAGTAATCCAGTTTGTTATTAGGTGTTAAATTTTATTTATCTCTTACCTTCACTTACTCTCACTTGATCATTGTCTTGGCTGTGAGAATAAGTGAACAAAATTAAATCTTTATTTGTTTTTTTTGCTCTTTGTGATTGAAAAAATAATTCTTGTTGAAAAGACTAATTTTATTGTTTTACTTGTCAATTGAATTTTAATTACGTGATACAACATATCACATTTCCCCTTGGCTTTTTAGCTGTAAGGACTAATAGTTCTTGTTTAAAGAGAATCATGCCTTTGAAAGCAACCTATACTTTTTTTTTTAATGATTTTATTTATTTGACAGAGAGAGACACAGCGAGAGAGGAAACACAAGCAGGGGGAGTGGGAGAGGGAGAAGCAGGCTTCCTGCTGAGCAGGGAGCCCGATGCGGGGCTCGATCCCAGGACTCTGGGATCATGACCTGAGCCGGAGGCAGACATTTAACGACTGAGCCACCCAGGCGCCCCAACAACCACTATACTTATACATTTGAATTTTAAAACCTGATGAGAACTCCCCCCCCTTTTTAAAGATTTTATTTATTTATTTGACAGAGAGACAGCGAGAGAGGGAACACAAGCAGGGGGAGTGGGAAAGGAAGAAGCAGGCTTCCTGCTGAGCAGGGAGCCTGATGCAGGGCTTGATCCCAGGACCCTGGGATCCTGACCTGAGCCGAAGGCAGATGCTTAACGACTAAGCTACCCAGGTGCCCCTGAATTTTCCCATTTCAGAAAATATATTTAATAATCATAAAATTACTTGATTAAAAATATTTTAACTTTCTCCCATATAAACAGGTTTCTTCTCAATTCTGAAAATACCTGTTCATTGTAGATAAAAATTAAAATACTTTAGAATATGAGGAAAAAGCTGGTAAAAATCACCAGACCTACTATTGGAGTAACTTCTATTACCATTTTGATGAACATTATTCCAGACTTTTCTCTGTGACAGTGTTCAATCTATCTCCGTTCCTGTGGAATGTAACATTCATATTAATAATAGCAACTCAGAACATAGGTTCTTTAGTGTAGTTGGGTTCCTTTATAGTCCAATAAGATTCTGAATAATCGTGAAACCTCTGCCTTGGTTGAAAATGAGCGCTCTGGTGAAATATGTACACACATTTATAGTTAAATATTTTGTATGAAAAGAACCAAATGGTACATGTGTTTTGTAACTTGTCTTTTTCCCCCCATGTAGCAGTTTGGTTTGGATGTCTTTCTCACATAAATGTTTGAATAGTATACCATTGTATATGTAAACACCATAGTTTGGGGTATCCAAACTATCTTGACTGTGAAAATTGTGGTGGATGGTCTTTAAAACTATGACCCATCTCCATAACCCAACCTCAACCTAATGAATTAGACTCTCCCAGGGACAGAGTCATCTGTACTTTTAATAAGTGCCCAAGTGATTTGATTAGATTTGATTTGATTTGATTTTTTAAGATTTTATTTACTTATTTGACAGAGAGAGACACAGCGAGAGAGGGAACACAAGCACAGGGAGTGGGAGAGGGAGAAGCAGGCTTCCCGTGGAGCGGGGAGCCCAATGCGCGGGGCTTGATCCCAGGACCCTGGGATCATGACCTGAGCCGAAGGCAGAAGCTTAACCGACAGCCACCCAGGTGCCCCGCCCAAGTGATTTTAATCAGGCAAATTTAAGAAATAGTTCTGTAATTTATTTAACCAGTCTTCTTTTGGTATACATTTTGATTTTTTTTTTTAATTGGAAGACACTTGAATGCATATCCTTATACTTTTTTCCTTTCACAATTGTGCAATTTTTTTAACAATTTTAACAATTTTAATTCAGTTAATTAACATACAGTGTATTATTGGTGTCAGAGGTACAGTTCTATGATTCATCAGTCTTATATAATACCCAGTGCTTGTTACATCACGTGTCCTCCTTAATGTCCATCACGCAGTTACCCTGTCCCTCCACCCCTCTCACCTCTAGCTACCCGCAGTTTCCTATGATTACGAGTCTCTTATGGTTTGCCTCCCTCTCTTGTTTTGGCTTATTTTTTCCTCTCTTCCTCTATGGTCCTCTGTTCTGTTTCTTAAATTCCACATATCATTAAGAACATGATAATTGTCTTTCTCTGATTGACTTATTTCGCTTAGCATAATACCCTTTAGTTCCATCCATGTCATTGCAAATGGCAAGATTTCATTATTTTGATGGCTGAGTAGTATTCCATTGTATATATATACCACATCTTCTTTATCCATTCATCTGTTGATGGACATTTGGACTCTTTCCATAGTTTGGCTATTGTGGACATTGCTGCTATAAACATTGGGGTGCAGGTGCCCCTTCTGACACTACATTTATATCTTTGGGGTAAATACCCAGTAGTGCAACTGCTGGGTTGTAGGATAGCTCTATTTTCAACTTTTTGAGGAAGCTCCATACTGTTTTCCAGAGTGGCTGCACCAGCCTGCATTCCTACCAACTTGTTAATTTTAGCCATTCTGACTGGAGTGAGGTGGAATCTCATTGTGGTTTTGATTTGTTTTTCCCTGATGCCAAGTGATGCAGAGTGATGTCAAGCACTTTTTCATGTGTCTGATGGCCATTTGGATGTTTTCTTTGGAGAAGTGTCTGTTCATGCTTTCTGCCCATTTCTTGATGAGATTATTTGTTCTTTGGGTGTTGAATTTGATAAGTTCTTCATAGATTTTGGATACTAGCCCTTTATCTGATACATCATTTGCAAATATATTCTCTCATTCTGATTGTTGTCTTTTGGTTTTGTCAACTGTGCAAAAGCTTTTTATCTTGAAGTTGCAATAGTTCATTTTTGCCTTTGTTTCCCTTGCCTTTGGAGACGTGTCTAGCAAGAAGCTGCTGCAGCAGAGGTTGCTGCGTGTGTTCTCCTCAAGGATTTTGATGGATTCCTGTCTCACGTTTAGGTCTTTCATCCATTGTGAGTCTATTTTTGTGTATGGTGTAAGGAAATGGTCCAGTTTCATTCTTTTGCATGTGGCTGTCCCAATTTTCCAGCACCATTTATTGAAGAGTCTGTCTTTTTTCCATTGGATATTTCCTGATTTGTCAAAGATTAGTTGACCACAGTGGTGAGGGTCCATTTCTGGGCTCTCTATTCTGTTCCATTGATCTATGTGTCTGTTTTTGTGTCAGTACTATACTGTCTTGATGATTACAGCTTTGTGATATAGCTTAAAGTCCGGGATTGTGATGCCCCCAGTTTTGGTTTTCTTTTTCAACATTCCCCTGGCTATTCGGGGTCTTTTCTGGTTCCATACAAATTTTAGGATTATTTGTTCCAGCTCTGGGGAAAAAGTTGATGGTATTTTGATAGGGATTGCACTGAATGTGTAGATTGCTCTAGGTAGCATAGACATTTTAACAATATTCGTTCTTCCAATCCATATTGCATCTTTGGTTAAATTTATTCCTAGATATCTTATGGTTTTGCATGCAGTTGTAAATGGGATCGATTCCTTAATTTCTCTTCGTTCTATCTCATTGTTAGTGTATAGAAATGCAAGTGATTTCTGTGCATTGATTTTATATTCTGCCACTTTGCTGATTTCCTGTATGAGTTCTAGCAGTTTTGGGGTGGAGTCTTTTGGGTTTTCCACAGAGAGTATCGTGTCATCAGGAAAGAGGAGGGTTTGACTTCTCTGCTGATTCGGATGCCTTTTATTTCTTTTTGTTGTGTGATTGCTGAGGCTAGGACTTCTAGTACTATGTTGAACAGCAGTGGTGATGGTGGACATTCCTGCCGTGTTCCTGAGTGTAGGGGAAAAGCTCTCAGTTTTTCCTCTTTGAGGATGATATTCACTGTGGGCTTTTCATAGATGGCTTTTATGATATTGAGGTATGTACCCTCTATCCCTACACTGTGAAGAGCTTTAATCAAGAAAGGATGCTGTACTTTGTCAAATGCTTTTTCTGCATCTATTGAGAGGATTATATGGTTCTTGTCCTTTCTTTTATTAATATAGTGTATTTGGTTGATTGATTTCTGGAAGTTGAACCACCCTTGCATACCAGGAATAAACCCTACCAGGTCATAGTGAATAATCCTTTTTTTTTTTTTTAAAGATTTTATTTATTTATTTGAGAGAGAGAATGAGAGATAGAGAGCACGAGAGGGAAGAGGGTCAGAGGGAGAAGCAGACTCCCCGCGGAGCAGGGAGCCCGACGCAAGACTCGATCCTGGGACTCCAGGATCATGACCTGAGCCAAAGGCAGTCGCTTAAACTGACTGAGCCACCCAGGTGCCCGTGAATAATGCTTTTAATGTACTGTTGGATCCTATTGGCTAGTATTTTGGTGAGAATTTTTGCATCCATGTTCATCAGGGATATTGGTCTGGAATTCTTTTTGGTGGGGTCTTTGTCTGGTTTTGGGATGAAGGTAATGCTGGCCTCATAGAAAGAGTTTGGAAGTTTTCTATTTCAATTTTTTGAAACAGCTTCAGGAGAATAGGTATTATTTCTTCTTTAAATGTTTGGTAGAATTCCCCTGGGAAGATGTCCGGCCCGGTTTCTTGTTTTTTGGGAGATTTTTGATTGCTGCTTCAATTTCCTAGCTGGTTATGGGTCTGTTCAGGTTTTGGTAGGTTCAGTTTTGGTAGTTTATACTCTTTAGGAATGCATCCATACCTTCCAGATTGCCTAATTTGTCAGCATATTGTTGCTCATAATATGTTCTTATAATTGTTTGCATTTCTTTGGTGTTGGTTGTGATCTCTCCCCTTTCATTCATGATTTTATTAATTTGGGTCTTTTCTCTTTTCTTTTTGATAAGTCTGTCCAGGGGTTTATCAATCTTATTAATTCTTTCAGAGAACCAGCTCCCAGTTTCATTGATCTGTCATACCGGTCTTTTGGTTTCTATTTCGTTGATTTCTGCTCTAATCTTTATTATTTCTCTTCTCCTGGTGGGTTTAGGCTTTATTTGCTGTTCTTTCTCCAGGTCCTTTAGGTGTAGGGTTAGCTTGTGTATTTGAGACCTTTCTTGTTTCTTGAGAATGACTTGTAGTGCTACATATGTCTCTCTTAGGACCACCTTTGCAGCATTCCAAAGGTTTTGAGCAGTTGTGTTTTCATTTCATTTGTTTCCATGAATTTTCTTAATTCTTCTTTACTTTTCTAGTTGACCCATTCATTCTTTAATAGGATGCTCCTTAGCCTCCATGCATTTGAATTCTTTCCAACTTTCCTCTTATGACTGAGTTCCAGTTTCAAAGCATTGTTGTCTGAAAATATCCAGGGAATGATTCCAGTCTTTTGGTACCGGTTGAGATCTGATTTGTGATCCAGGATGTGATCTATTCTGGAGAATGTTCCATGTGCACTCGAGAAGAATGTGTATTCTGTTGCTTTGGGGTGAGATGTTCTAAATATATCTGTGAAGTCCATCTGGTCCAGCGTGTCATTCAGACCCTCATTTCCTTGTTGATCTTCTGCTTAGATGATCTGGCCATTGCAGTGAGCGGGGTGTTAAAGCCCCCTACTATTATTGTACTATTATCAATGTGTTTCCTTGATTCTGTTTTCAATTGGCTTATATAATTGGCTGCGCCCATGTTAGGGGCATAAATACTTATAATTGTTAGATCTTCTTGTTGGATAGACCCTTTAATTATGATATAGTGTCCTTCCTCATCTCTTATTCCAGTCTTTGGTTTAAAATCTAATTTGTCTGATATAAGGATTGCCACCTCAGCTTTCTTTTGATGTCCATTAGTATGATAAATGGTATTCCACCCCCTCACTTTAAATCTGGAGGTGTCTTTGGGTCTAAAATGAGCCTTTTGCTGACAGCATATTGATGGGTCTTGCTTTTTTATCCAATCTGATGATGCCCTTTGTCTTTTGATTGGGCATTTAGCCCATTTAGTGTCACTATTGAAAGACAGGAATTTCGTGCCATTGTATTGCCTGTAAGGTGACTGCTACTGTATATTGTCTCTGTTCCTTTCTGGTCTGTGTACTTTTGGGCTCTCTGTTTGCTTAGAGGACCCCTTTCAATATTTCTTGTATGGCCGGTTTGGTGATCACAAATTCTTTTAGTTTCTGTTTCTCCTGGAACCTTTTTGTCACTCCTTCTATTTTGAATGACATCCTAGCTGGATAAAGTATTCTTGGCTGCATATTTTTCTCATTGAGCGCCCTGAATATATCATGCCAGTCCTTTCTTGCTGCCAGGTCTCTGTAGATGGGTCTGCTGCCAATCTAATGTTTCTATCCTTGTAGGTTACAGACCTCTTGTCCTGAGCTGCTTTCAGGAGTTTCTTTGCCTCTGAGATTTGTAAGTTTCACTATTATATGTGAGGGTGTTGACCTATTTTTACTGATTTTGAGGGGGTTCTCTGTGCCTCCTGGTTTTTGATGCCTGTTTCCTTCCCCAGATTAGTGAAGTTCTCCACTATAATTTGCTCCAATATTTTCTGCCCCTCTCTCCCCTTCTTCTGGCATCCGAATTATTCTAATATTGTTTCGCTTTATGGTTTCACGTATCTCTCGAATTCTCCCCTTGTGATCCAGTAGATGTGTATCTCTCTTTTTTCTCAGCTTCTTTTTCTCTATTATTTGGTGTTCTATATCTTTAATTCTCTCTTCTGCCTCATTTCCTTAGTAGTTAGAGCCTCCACTTTTTTGATTGCATCTCATTAATAGCCTTTTTGATTTCGACTTGGTTAGATATTAGTTGTTTATTTCTCCAGAAAGGGATTCTCCAGTGTCTTTTATGCTTTCTTCAAGCCCAGGTAGTATCTTTATAATTGTTTTTCCGAACTCCTGTTCTATCATCTTGCTATGTGCGTATTGATTAGGTCCCTGGCATTCAGTACTGCCTCTTGTTCTGTTTTTTGAGGTGAATTTTTCGTCTTATTCCGTCCAGTGAAGAATAGCTGAACAAGAGGACAAAATACTAAAATGGCAACAACGACCCCAGAGAAATATACTCTAAGGAAATCAGAAGAGACCTGAAACTGGGAGTGGGGGCGGGGGGGGGGGGGGGAGAGAAAAGGAAAAAAAGAATATGGCAGACAGGTGAGCAGAATAGAGCATACACTGTATTCCATGTGTATCTTGGTCTTTTTTTTTTTTTGAAAACTAGATCCCAAAATTGTAAAGAAAGAAAAACTTATATATGTACAAAAATAAAATTAAAGGCAATGTAAGGATGGAATGTAATTATGAATTTGGAAATTAAAAGACAAGGAAAAAACAAAAGAGAATAAAAAACCAACAACAACAAAATGGAAGGGATTAAACGGACATATGAAGAGAACAGAGCAGTACACTCTCTCCTGTGTGTATTTTGGTCATTTTGCTAGAAGAAACTACATCTCAAAATTGTATAAAAAGAAAAACTTATTTATACAGAAATAAAATTAAATACATTGAAAAATAGAATGTAATTGTAAAGATGAAAATAAAAAAGACTTTAACAAAACAAAACAAACAACAAAAAAGAAGAAAATAAAAAACAACATAAAAGAGAATATGATCAGACAAGTGAATAGAGCCATACACTACATTTTGGGTATATTTTGTTCTGTTAGAATCCCAAAATTTTAAAGAAAGAAAAACTTATATATATATGTGAAATAAGATTAAGTATAATGAAGGGTTAGAATGTAAAAAATGAAAATTAAAAAAGATTTTAAAAAGGAGTTGATATAATAAGAAATTGGTTGGAAAAGGAAAGAAAAAAAATTAAAGTTGAAAGACTAAGGAATCATGGAAAAAAAGCCACGAATTCTATGTGTATTCCCCTTGTGGTGGAGTTTTGCAGTTCTCACTGATCAGTAAAGTTGGTCTTGGCTGGATGTTCTTGCTGATTTTCTGGGGGAGGGTCCTGTTGGGATTGATTTTCAAGTGCATTTGCCCCAGGTGGAATTGTATCACCCTTGCCAGGGGGCCTGGCTAAGCAGTGCTCAGGTTTGCTCTCCGTGGCTTTTGTTCCTTGAAGGCTTTCCACGCAGCTTTAGAGGATAAGAATGAAAATGGCTCCTTCCAATCTCTGCCCTGGAGCCGAGAACTCTGGGCCCCACTCCTTAATGTGCCCTCAGAGTAAAGTGTCAATCACTCCTGTGTCCCTGGTCTCCTTCCCACTCTGTGCTCTCCTGGCCTGTGACTCAGCATTTCTGTCTCAGGCATATGACCCTGTTTTGAGTCTCCAAAGCCTGTAGACAACTGGAGCATGCTCCCCCACCACTCCTCCCTGGGGGAGGAATGGGGGGTTTTGCCGGTTCTGCCACTTGTTGGGCCCCTGCTAGGAAAACAGTAGCCTGACTGTGTCGCAGTTTGTGGTGTATGGCAACCCCAAGCTGACAGCCCACTCCTGAGCTCACTCTTTGAAGCCGGCTTCACCGCTCCAATACCTGGGAACTCTGCCTCACTCAAGCATCCCCAGTCTTCCTTTGACCCCAGGGATCCTAAGATCGCACTGTCTCAGCGAGGGTTCCATCCCCCGCTTAGCCATCTGAACGATGTCTCTCACTGGAGCAGATTTCTAAAAGTTCCAGTTTTGTGCTCTGCTGCTCTGTCACTTGCTGGTAGCTGGGTGATGGAATCTCCTTCCCCCTGGGGTCTCTCTTCCCATATATCGCCTCAGACTCACTTCTCTGCCCCTCCTACCTTGCAGAAAGTGGTTGCTTTTCTCCTTGTAGGGTTGCAGCTATTCTTTTCTTTGATTTCTGGTTGAGTTCTCAGGTGTTGGGAATCATTTGATACCTGTCTAGCTGAATTTCTGGGACCAGTTGAAATTAAGGTTTCCTACTCCTCAGCCATCTTGTACTCCTCCACAATTGTGCAATTTTTATAATAAGAAGATTCTTAGAGGTGAGTTTATAATGTGTATTAAGAATCTTTTGATTGCAAGTAACTGAAGTCCAACTTAACGTAACTGAGGAAAAAAAGAACTTGATTGGCATAAGTAATTGTTTCAGCTTGGCCTGCTTCAGGTTGGATCTGGGGCCTCACAGGATACTGGCCAGGCTCTGTCATTCTCTTTCTTTGCTTGTTTGTTTGGTCTCGTTCTTCATGAAGACTCTTTCACATGAGAGGCAAGTTGCATTGTAGTGTAAGCAGAAAGAGAACTTTTTCTTCCGACATCCTTTTGTCAATCCCAGGGAAGACTCCAAAGGGCCTTGCCTGAGTTACATACTTATGGAAGAATGACAGTGGAGGCCAGGCACTCATTGGTAGTACTATAGCTTGGTGTGTAAGAGGAGTAGTGCTCCTAAGGAGGGGATGGTAATAGCTCTACCTTGTTAAGTATGCTACGTTTGAGGGCGTGCCCACTGTACTGCACTGACAGGTATAATTGGTACCCTTCTTTCCAGAAAGTTTGAACCTATGCACAAGTCTACCAACCATATTTAAAGAATTTGTACACTGTCTTAAACACTGGGTTTTGAAAATTGAATATTTTCTAATTTGATGAGAGAAGGAATTCTTTTCTATTTTATAGGACAGTATAGCTTAGTAGTTAAGAGCTCTGACTCTAACTGTTGGTGCCTATTGGCTGCATCAGTTAGTATATGAGAGATTTAAATAATTTATTCAGTAGTGAAGGGAGGCTAAAGACAGTACTTAGATTTTGGTGCTGTTGTGAAGATAAATTTGGATAGTTTATAAAGTGCTGATACTAGTGTCTGACAGAGTAAATAAATGTTTACTTTTTTTCCATTTATGTGAATTGTTAATGAGGTTTAACATTTTGTTACTTCCTTATGATTTACTCTATTTCTTCTGTGAGTTGCTGGTTCAGATCCCTTATATGTTTTTCTGTTGGGTGTTCATCTTTTTCTTACTGATTTATAAGAAATTTTTGTCTATTAGGGTATTCCTTTGTGATACATATTTTGAAAAAATGTATTTTACTTTTTTGATGTTTTTTGTGGCACAAATTTAAATTTATATAGGAATTTCGGTAAAATTATGAACATTTTAGTTTTTAATATTTGGCTTTTGTGTCATTTTAAAAAATTTTTACTTATTTTTCTTCCTTTTGTTCATATTTTTACTTTAGAATTATTATAATACTCACCTGTATTTCCTTCTAGTATTTCTGTGGTTTTATTTGTATATTTAAATATTTGATCTACCTGAAATACATTTTGATAAAAGGAGTGGATAAGGGTATGATTTTATTTATTTCCAACTGTCTAAACTGTTGCCTCAACACCATTCTGCTAATCTATTTTTCCTTTTTAATTGGATATATAATTTTTATTGTATAGTGGATTTCCTTATATATCATTGTTTCTTTCTTGATTTGTTTTCTCATTCTATTGGTATTTTGGTCTTTCAGTGGTAGTTTTAGATTGATTTTAATACTTTGAGTTAAGCATACAGTTTAATGTTTGGCAGTCCAAGTGCATCCAGTTTCCTGGCTATTCTGAGGTTTGCCACTTGCTCTCTTTAGCTTTTGGGTGAATAGGCTATTTGATTAAGAAGTTAGGTTATACTTCATGTGCAAATCTATACAACAGTAAGCTTATACTTTGCAGAGTAATCTCTGGTAGGCTTGCCTTCAGACCATTCATCTTTCTCTTTGCTGTTTTTGGTTGTATGTTTTTTTTTTTTTTTAAAGATTTTATGTATTTATTTGACAGAGAGTGAGAACAAGAACACAGGAAGGGGGAGTGGGAGAGGGAGAAGTAGGCCACCCACCGAGCAGGAGCCTGATGTGGGGCTTTATTCCAGGACCCTGGGCTCATGACCTGTGCCTAAGGCAGATGTTTAACGACTGAGCCACTCAGGCACCCGTTGGTTGTATGGTTTATCTCTTTGCCACACATTCACTGCCTTTCTTTGAGGGAAAAAGGGACTCTACATCTTTATTATAACTTCTCACAACTGCAGGTCTCCTTTCTACAGAGATACTACTTACCTACATTTTTAAAATTTCTAACCTTTCTTCAATGTTGTATCTTTTTCATGAGCCAGATTGAATTATATGTGGCTAATAATTCTCTGGAATTTGTACGAGAATGATTTCTTGTCTTAAGGTGAAATTTGCTCCTCTTTCTGGTTTTTATCCGCTATTGGATAGGAAGTGGCTTGTGAATGTTTATTTAAATTCTCAGTGATAGGATGATCTTAATGAAAACCACATGCATAAAATATGTATTTGTTTAACAGAGGGAATATCACTTTTCAAGTGTTTTGAATGCTTGTGGCCCCTATCCCATGTGCTTTGTTTTTATTTACCAGCTAGACATTGGAGTATGCAAACCAGAAGATGGAAGACTGATGGGAGAATAGGCTGCTTGAATTAGTCACTTCTGAGATATAGTTTGTGGTGATGAGAAGGTTCAGGATGTGATCTTAGGGAGGTTGAGAGGTTGAGAGGTTGAGGTCGTGTGAAGAAGGGCAGTGGAAGTAAGATCAAGGAAAATGATTAGGTGGTTCCTAGTGAGTGATGGTAGGAATCCAGATTGAGAGGATGATTATGAACCAGGTAGTAAAGATTAGAAAGGAAGATAGAAGGTCGTATAGTTGGATGTAGTGGCAGAGACCGAGCAGAGTAAATAGAGTCACAAAACAAAGAGTACTGTGTACTCTGTGGGGCTGTAGTAAAATGTCATTTTGTAATAAAATGACACGTATATATACATAAACATTTGGAACATATATGGGTGTGTGTCCCCAGTGGTTGACACAGCCACTATGTAAGGTTGGAAGCGTTGTGCACTGCCTGTCTCCAGTGTGCTCCATTCTCGTTATAGTTCGTGTGACTGGCACCCTTGGAGTTGCGCTGTTTGTAAACTGCACAGTCAGTGTGGCAGCTCTGCTAGTGAGTTCACGGGAACAGCAAGAACATTTTTGTTTTTGTTACTTCATTTAAGATACAGTTTTTCAGCATTATAATCAGTAAAATGAAAGGAAGAAAAACGCTTTAAGTTAAAGCATTTGCCACAGCTTAGCATAGTTTATCATTGAACTACTATTTTTTGAATGCCTTTCATGTTCAAATTGCTATGCCAAGAGTGCAGAGGGGTGAAAAAAAGGCCTCACCTTTGAGACTTTTTACTTCATTTAGTAGGGGTGGAGAAAAATTGGTAGTGATGGAGGAGACCTTCAAATGAAACAGTACTTTGACGATTGGTATTTTAAAAGTCCAGTGGTGGTTTAGAGGAGAAATAAATTAAATCTAGTTAGTTTGGAATGAAAGATGTTTTATAGAGAAATTGGCATTAGATACGGAAAGATTTCTTTAGAAAGAGATTTTTGTTGGACACGGCCTGAGGGCATTCCAGGTAGGAAATAATGCTTAAAAATTAGATGTTTAACCATCTGCAGATTTAACTGAGCAGTACTATTTATCTTCACCCCAAACTTGGACAAATGAAAGCTGCATAATAGACTCTTGCTAAGTTTTAAAATAGCAATATGATTCATGATGTCAATTTACTTGGGCCAGAATTATAGTTGCCATATCTGTTTTTCCAGTTAGTTAATTAAAACAGTCCTCTGTAGTTTCCTGTTTCTTCTACATTTTCATTTGCAAATTGTTTTTGTAAAATTCCAAATCCAAGAATAACTCAAACTACCTAATTGTCTGGCTGTCAGATGTGAGCATTGAAGCTTTTGTTTTGCTCTCTAAATTATGTTCTTTGACCCACAAAATGTGGAAAATAGGAGTTTAGAAATGTGGCATTAATTCATTTGAAACAATCAGTGAAACTCAGTTGATTTTATATTGAGGCTAAGAGGAGAATATAACAGTTAATCACCAAAGTTAATAGGAAGAATCTTGGGAAAATGACATGTCTTTTCAACTGTTAATGTTTTTGTAAAGGAATATGCATACTCATTTTTAAAATTTTAGAAAGTCTGTACATCATAAAGTAGAAAAATTCAACTGTCAAGAAGAGGTTACATTTTAACATTTTGTTGTATTTTCTTTCAGTCATTTTGTTGTGCCTATAGTTACAGAATGTATATAATCAATATGCTGTGTATCTGGGGTTCCATCATTTTCCTTCATTCTGAGGAACTGATTTTAGAATTTTTTAAAAATTTAGTTTTATTTTTAAAAATTGAAATATGATTCATGTACTATAAAATTCATCCTTTTAAGCTGTATAATTTGGTAGTCTTTAATATATCACAAGATTGTACAGCCATTACTGCTATCTAATTCCAGAACATTTCATCACCAGGGTGGACTATGATAATTAGAATCAAGTGGGAGATGAGCTTTTGAGCTTTGAGATGAGCTTTGAAGGTCTACACGTTTCCAGAGAACAATTAATTACTTCCTCTCATTAAAACCCTTCAGTGGTTCCCCACTGCCCATATCATGAAACCCAAACTACTAAACATAATATTCTTTTTATCTGGGCCATGCTTATATCTTTAGCATTGTCTTTGATTGTGAACCCTTAAACCATAAGCTCCATCTGTACTGAGTTTTGGACAGTTTACTCAAAACCACCATTTTTCATGCCTTTGTAATACTGTTTGGCTCATTTACTGTCCTGCTAGGAGATATCCACTTGTATCTTTCAGGATTTGACTAATAGGTCACAATGTCTTATTATCAAATCTTTCTCTTATTCTTCAATTAGAAATAACTACTTGTTAAGCTTATACCATATGTCCTTATTTGGCTGAAATAGTGTAGGTTTACATCTGTTGTCTTGTGTAGTTATTAATAGGAATCTGTTTCATTCTCAGAAGTATTCTGATACAGACAGTAAGCTGCATGGTCACTCTATATAGCCATCTATCATTAAAACTAGAACTCTTCATTGGACCCAGCTACTTATGTATTTTCTTCTCTTCCTGGGACTCTCCTTTGAAGGTAGGGATTGTATGCTTAATTCTGCAGCATTTAGGGCTGTGTCTAATACATAGTTTGGGCTCAGGAAATATTGGATGGATAGGTAGAAGGGTGGATACCTGAGGACTTCAGAAAAAGAAAATGGAATATAGAAAAGTTAAACATGCAGGATTTTTTTTTTTTGTATTTTTTTCTTTCTTTTTTTTTTAAGATTTTATTTAATTTATTTGACAGAGAGAGAGAGAGACACAGTGAGAGAGGGAACACAAGCATGCGGAGTGGGAGAGGGAGAAGCAGGCTTCCTGCTGAGCTGGGAGCCCAGTGAGGGGCTCGATCCCAGGACCGTGGGATCATGACCTGAGCTGAGGGCAGACACTTAACGACTGAGCCACCCAGGTGCCCCTTTTGTTTCTTTTTTTAAAAAAATTTTTTATTAACATATAATGTATTATTTGTTTCAGGGGTACAGGTCTATGATTCATCAGTCTTACACAATTCACAGCGCTCACTATAGTACATACCGTCCTCAGTGTTCATCACCCAGCCACCCCATCCCTCCCACCCCCCTCCACTCCAGCAACCCTCTGTTTCCTGAGATTGAGAGTCTCTTATGGTTTGAGATTAAGAGATTCTTATTAAGAGTTCCTCTCTGGTTTCATCTTGTTTCAGTTTTCACTCCCTTCCCCTATGATCCTCTGTCTTATTTCTCAAATTCCTCATATTAGTGAGATCATATGATACTTATCTTTCTCTGATTGACTTATTTTGCTTAGCATAATACCCTCTAGTTCCAGCCATGTCGTTGCAAATGGCAAGATTTCATTTTTTTTTTGATGGCTGTGTAATATTCCATTGTATATATATACCACATTGTCCTTATCCATTTATCTGTTGGACAGGCTCTAGGCTCTTTCCATAGTTTGGCTATTATGGACATTTCTGTTATAAACATTGGGGTGCATGTGCCCCTTCGGATCACTACATTTGTATCTTTGGGGTAAATACCCAGTAGTGCAATTGCTGTGTCATAGGGTAGCTCTATTTTCAACTTTTTGAGGAACCTCCATACTGTTTTCCAGAGTGGCTGCACCAGCTTGCATTCCCACTAACAGTGGAAAAGGGTTCCCCTTCTCTGCATCCTTTCAACATCTGTCATTTCCTGACTTGTTAATTTTTGCCATTCTGACTGGTGTGAGGTGGTATCTCATTGAGGTTTTGATTTGGATTTCCCTGATGCCGAGCGATGTCGAGCACTTTTTCATGTATCTGATGGCCATTTGGATGTCTTTGCAGAAATGTTTGTTCATGTCTTCTGCCCATTTCTTGGATTATTTGTTTTTTGGGTGTTGAGTTTGATAAATTCTTTATAGATTTTGGACTAGCCCTTTATCTGATATGTCATTTGCAAATATCTTCTCCCATTTGGTCGGGTGTCTTTTGGTTTTGTTGACTGTTTCCTTTGCTGTGCAAAAGCTTTTTATCTTGATGAAGCCCCAATGGTTCATTTTTGCCCTTGCTTCCCTTGCCTTTGGCGATGTTTCTAGGAAGAAGTTGCTGCGGCTGAGGTCAAAGAGGTTGCTGCCTGTGTTCTTCTCAAGGATTTTGACGGATTCCTGTCTCACATTTAGGTCTTTCATCCATTTTGAGTCTATTTTGTGTGTGAAAGAAATGGTTCAGTTTCATTCGTCTACATGTGGCTGTCCAATTTTCCCAACACCATTTGTTTAAGAGACTTTTTCCATTGGACATTCTTTCCTGCTTTATTGAAGATTAGTTGACCATGGAGTTGAGGGTCTAGTTCTGGGCTCTCTATTCTGTTCCATTGATCTGTCTGTTTTTGGGCCAGTACCATACTGTCTTGATGATTACAGCTTTGTAATAGGGCTCAAATTCCGGAATTGTGATGCCACCAGTTTTGCTCTTCTTTTTCAACATTCCTCTGGCTATTCGGGGTCTTTCCTGGTTCCATACAAATTTTAGGATTATTTGTTCCGTTTCTTTGAAAAAGGTTGATGGTATTTTGATAGGGATTGCATTAAATGTGTAGATCGCTCTAGGTAGCATAGACATTTTAACAATATTTCTTCTTCCAATCCATGAGCATGGAACGTTTTTCCATTTCTTTGTGTCTTCCTCCATTTCTTTAATGAGTGTTCTGTAGTTTTCTGAATACAGATCCTTTGCATCTTTAGTTAGATTTATTCCTAGATATCTTATGGTTTTGGATGCAATTGTAAATGGGATCGATTCCTTAATTTCTCTTCGTTCTATCTCATTGTTAGTGTATAGAAATGCAAGTGATTTCTGTGCATTGATTTTATGTCCTGCCACTTTGCTGATTTCCTGTATGAGTTCTAGCAGTTTTGGGATGAAGTCTTTTGGGTTTTCCACATAGAATATCGTGTCATTGGGAAAGAGTGAGGGTTTGACTTCTTCTCTGCCGATTCGGATGCCTTTTCTTTCTTTCTTTCTTTCTTTTTTTTTTTTTTAAAGATTTTATTTATTTATTTGAGAGAGAGAGAGAATGAGAGAGAGAAAGCATGAGAGGGAAGAGGGTCAGAGGGAGAAGCAGACTCCCTGCTGAGCAGGAAGCCCGATGTGGGACTCGATCCCGGGACTCCAGGATCATGACCTGAGCCGAAGGCAGTCGCTTAACCAACTGAGCCACCCAGGCGCCTGAGGATGCCTTTTATTTCTTTTTGCTGTGTGATTGCTGAGGCTAGGACTTCTAGTACTATGTTGAACAGCAGTGGTGATAGTGGACATTCCAGCCGTGTTCCTGACTGTAGGGGAAAAGCTCTCAGTTTTTCCCCTTTGAGGATGATATTCACTGTGGGCTTTTCATAGATGGCTTTTATGATATTGAGGTATGTACCCTCTATCCCTACACTGTGAAGAGTTTTAATCAAGAAAGGATGCTGTACTTTGTCAAATGCTTTTTCTGCATCTATTGAGGGGATTATATGTTCTTGTTCTTTCTTTTATTAATGTATTGTATCACACTGATTGATTTGTAGATGTTGAACCAACCCTGCAGCCCACGAATAAATCCCACTTGGTCATGGTGAATAATCCTTTTAATGTACTGTTGGATCCTTCTGGCTAGTATTTTGGTGAGAATTTTTGTATCCATGTTCATCGGGGATATTGGTTTGTAGTTCTCCTTTTTGATGGGGTCTTTGGTTTTGGGATCAAGGTAATGCTGGCTTCATAAAATGAGTTTGGAAGTTTTCCTTCCATTTCTATGTTTGGGAACAGCTTCAGAAGAATAGGTATTAATTCTTCTTTAAATGTTTGGTACAATTCCCCTGGGAAGCTGTATGGCCCTGGGTTCTTGTTTTTTGGGATATTTTTGATTACTGCTTCAATTTCCTTAGTGTTTATGGGTCTGTTCAGGTTTTCTGTTTCTTCCTGTTTCAGTTTGGTAGTTTATGCATCTCTAGGAATGCATCCATTTCTTCCAGGTTATCTAATTTGCTGCCATATAGTTGCTCATAATATGTTCTTATAATTGTTTGCATTTCTTTGGTGTTGGTTGTGCTCTCTCCTCTTTCATTCATGATTTTATTAATTTGGGTCCATTCTCTTTTCTTTCTGATAAGGCTTTCCAGGGGTTTATCAATCTTATTAATTCTTTCAAAGAACTAGCTCCTAGTTTCATTGATCTGTTCTACTGTTCTTTTGGTTTCTATTTCATTGATTTCTGCTCCAATCTTTATTATTTCTCTTCTCCTGGTGGGTTTAGGCTTTATTTGCTGTTCCTTCTTCAGGTCCTTTAGGTGTAGGGTTAGCTTGTATATTTGAGACCTTTCTTGTTTCTTGAGAAAGGCTGGTATTGCTATATACTTTCCTCTTAGGGACCGCCTTTGCAACATTCCAAAGATTTTGAACAGTTGTGTTTTCATTTTAATTTGTTTCCATGAATTTTTTAAATTCTTTAATTTCCTGGTTGACCCATTCATTCTTTAGTAGGATGCTCCTTAGCCCTCATGTATTTGAGTTCTTTGACTTTCCTCTTGTGATTGAGTTCTGGTTTCAAAGCATTGTGTTCCGAAAATATGTAGGGATTGATCCCAGTCTTTTGGTACCAGTGGAGACCTGATTTGTGACCCAGGATGTGATCTGCTCTGGAGAATGTTCCATGGGCAGTAGAGAAGAATGTGTATTCTGTTGCTTTGGGATGGAATTTTCTGAATATATCTGTGAAAACACATCGGTCCAATTTGTCATTTAAAGCTTTTATTTCCTTGTAGATCTTTTGCTTAGATGATCTGTGCATTTCATTGAGGGGGGGTGTTAAAGTCCCCTATTATTACTGTATTATTATTGATGTGTTTCTTTGATTTTGTTATTAATTTGGTTATATAATTGGCTGCTCCCATCTTAGGGGCATATAAATATTTACAATTGTTAGAGCTTCTTATTGGATAGACCCTTTAAGTATGTTGTAGTGTCCTTCCTCTTCTCTTATTATAGTCTTGGTTTGAAATCTAATTTGTCTGATATAAGGATTGCCACCCCAGCTTTCTTTTGATGCCCGTTCGCATGGTAGATGGTTTTCCACCCCCTCACTTTAAATCTTCAGGTGTCTTTGGGTCTAAAATGAGTCTCTTGCAGACAGCATATCGATGGGTCTTGTTTTTTTATCCCATCTGATAGCCTGTGTCTTTTGATTGGGGCATTTAGCCCATTTACATTCAGTGTAACTATTGAAAGATATGAATTTAGTGCCATTGTATTGCCTGTAAGGTGATATTGTATACTGTATATTGTCTCTGTTCCTTTCTGGTCTATGTTACTTTTAGGCTCTTTCTTTGCTTAGAGGACCCCTTTCAATATTTCTTGTGGGGCTGGTTTGGTGTTCACAAATTCTTTTAGTTTTTGTTTGTCCTGGAAGCTTTTTATCTCTCTCTATTTTCAGTGACATCCTAGCTGGATGTAGTGGTCTTGGATGC
Source organism: Eumetopias jubatus (assembly GCF_037043125.1). Classification (NCBI taxonomy): domain Eukaryota; kingdom Metazoa; phylum Chordata; class Mammalia; order Carnivora; family Otariidae; genus Eumetopias; species Eumetopias jubatus. The sequence continues at coordinate 70,364,993 of NW_028274812.1, forward strand.
ATATTTTTCTCATTTAGTGCTCTGAATATATCATGCCAGTACTTTCTTGCTTGCCAACTCTCTGTGGATAGGTCTGCTGCCAATCTAATATTTCTACCGTTGGAGGTTACAGACCTCTTGTCCTGAGCTGCTTTCAGGATTTTGTCTTTGTCTCTGAGACTTGTGAGTTTTACTATTAGATGTTGAGGTGTTGACCTATTTTTATTGATTTTGAGGGGGGTTCTCTGTGCCTCCTGGATTTTGATGCCTGTTTCCTTCCCCAAATTACGAAAGTCCTCTGCTATAATTTGCTCCAATATATCTTCTGCTCCTCTCTTTCTTTCTTCTTCTTCTGGCATCCGAATTATTCTAAAATTGTTTCGTTTTATGGTTTCACCTATCTCTTGAATTCTCCCCTTGTGGTCCAGTAGTTTTGTATCTCTCTTTTTCTCAGCTTTATTGTCCATCATTTGATCTTCTATATCACTCATTCTCTCTTTTGCCTCATTTATCCTAGCAGTTAGAGCCTCCACATTTTTGATTGCATCTCATTAATAGCCTTTTTGATTTCAACTTGGTTAGATATTAGTTGTTTTATTTCTCCAGAAAGGAATTCTCCAGTGTGTTTTATGTTTTCTTCAAGCCTAGGTAGTATCTTTATAATCGTTATTCTGAACTCCTGTTCTGACATCTTACTAATGTCTGAATTGATTAGATTAGGTCCCTGGCATTCAATAGTGCCTCTTGTTCTTTTTTTTGTGGTGAGTTTTTCTGTCTTGTCATTTTGTCCAGAGTAGAATAGATGAATGAGAGAACAAAATGCTAAAAGGGTGAAAACGACCCCACCAAAATATACACTAAACAAATCAGAAGATTACTGTCCTTTGTTGTTGGATGTCTAGTGCTTTGAAAATTATTGCTTCCTCTATTTTGTCCACATTTGGTTGTTTCAGGCAGGATGGTAAGTCTTAATTCCTGATTCTCCAGTTTGGTTAGAAGAGGGAATCTGGTTTTCCTTCCTAACTGGATTTTATTAAATTTTTTTTTTAATTCATAATTTTGGTAAAACCACATAACATAAAATTTACTATCTTAACTGTTTTTAAGGATACAGTTCAGTTGTGTTAACTATATGCGCATTTTTGTGCAACAGTTCTCCAGAACATTATCTTGTAAAACTGCAACTCTGTACCCATTAAATAGCTTCTCATTACCTGTATGCCTGTGAGAATCATCATTCTTCTTTTTATTTCTGTGATTTTAACTACTTTAGATACCTCAATTAAGTGAAGTCATATAGGATTTGCCTTTTTGGTGACTGGCTTATTTTACTTAGCATAGTGTCTTCAAGGTTTATTCGTGTTGCAGCATGTGATAAATTTCTTTTCAAGGCTGAATAACATTCTGCTACATCTGTATACCACATTTATTTATTCTTTCATCTGTTGATGGATATTTGGGCTGCTCCCACCTGTTAGCTGTTGGAATAATGATGTTATAAGCATGGGTGTGCAAATACCTCTTCAAAACCCTGCTTTCAGTTCTTTGGGATATATACCCAGAGGTGAGATTGCTGGATCCTATGGAGGTGCTATTTTTAATTTTTTGAGGGAACTGTCATACTGCTCTTCATAGTGGTACCATTTTACAGTCCCAGCAACAGTACAGAAGAGTTCCAATTTTCTTAACTAAGTTTTAAGCTGAGGTCTTTTATGTTTATCTACTTTTCTGTAACCTAGGGTAATGATGACAGCTCTGGGGAAGAGGGACATTGTGGTGGGAAGGTCATTTGGGAAGAGCTCAGCCTAGTTTATTGGATCTTTTGTTAGAATCACTGGGTTCTGTTCTTTTTAAAAAGCTTTTAGCAAATGTTTTCTTCAGCTAATTGGGAGCCATATATCATTCCAGTAATGCTCAGATTATTTCTTCAATTCATTGTGGAATCCAGGAGTATCTTTAGGCACAGAGTATTGTGCTATTTTTATTACTCCAATCAGAAGAGAGAAAAAAAGAAGAGAAGAATAACTGCTGAGTTTGTTTCTATCTATATTTGAGTGTAATAGCAACAATTATCAAGAATTTGTCAGTTGACAAGTAGGGCTTCTGGGGATTTAGTGGGCTTGGGGCTGAATCCTGCTGTGCCTTTTTGTTTTATCACAGTCTTGATAGTTTTCAGTTTTTAATTGTTACTTGTATATTTATTTTTACTTGTTTTGCTTGCTGATAATAAGTTTTCCTTTTTGCTATTTTTTAATGTTCAAAGAAATACACGTTTTTGCTCATTTCATCAGGTAATTTGGGAGAAAAATTCTGTGATGTCTGTTATATGAACTTGGAAGTTCACTTAATTTCTATCCACACATTTTTGACAATGAATTGAAACCTGTTTTTGGTGCCATCTTGATGGTTCATAAAATTCTCAGATACAAGTATTTAAGTAAAAATATTTAGTAAACAGTTTAAGATAATAAAGTGATTCAGTTTATGCCATGTGTTGGGTTCAGGATGATAACCATAAATGTCTGCAGGTTAACAAATACATATTTGGGAAAGTAATTAATTAATTATAGTTCTTAACAAAGTATATCTGTCCTACATCAGTGTGTTCTTTGTAATTTTAGATGGTTTTTTTGTGGATTTTCTGTCATGAAATTACATAAGAAAAACCCTGTGTAGTTTCCTGGGAAGAATATGAGGAAAGAAAAATAATTTTAGGTCAAAATGTATTATTAAGAATTAAAATTTTATGAAATACTGCATTATGTACCTATAATCTTTCTTTAAAAAGATTTATTTATTTTAGAGTGTGGGGGAGAGAGAGAAAGCGGGGAGAGGGACAGAGGGAGAGAATCTCCAAGCAGACTCCCCCCTGAGTGTGGAGCCATGAGATCATGACCTGAGCCAAAACCAAGAGTCAGGCACTCAAATGACTGAGCCACCTAGGCACCCCTATCTTTAAATAATTTTAAAATAATTCTAAGCAGAATTTAAGTTTTTTTTTTCTCCCACTTAATGGCTATGATATGTAATACATTCTCTTGTCCTGTTTGTTTGATCATAATAGAGGGACATGGGACCAAGAAAGACTTCATGGGTTGCATGGGGAATATTTTACAATAAGGGCACCATTTATACCTACAGATTTTGTGATGTGGTTGGCCTATAACAAAATTTAAAGCAATAATGATTTTTTTAAAAAAGATTTTATTAATTTGACAGAGAGAGACATAGCAAGAGAGGGAACACAGGCAGGGGGAGTGGGAGAGGGAGAAGCAGGCTTTCCGCCGAGCAGGGAGCCCGATGCGGGACTTGATCCCAGGATCCTGGGATCATGACCTGAGCCGAAGGCAGACCCTCAATGACTAAGTCACCCAGGTGCCACACAAAATTATTTAAAAAAATATTCTTCATATTTGGAATTTAAAATTTGTGGTTTCTTTATTCTGATAGTTGCTTAGGAACTCAAACATAAAACAAAATATAGCAATTCAAATAGAAAAACATAATGAGATATTGTCATATCATTTTACTTCAATACAGAGTAAATTGGTGACAGGGAATTTTGGGATGTTGACAGTCTATTGATTTGATCTGGGTATAAGTGTGTTCATTTTAATGTTTTATCAGGTTGTATATATATGGTTTATGTGCTTTCTTTGTGTGTGTTTTATTTAAATCAAATTGAAGAAATTGCCATTAAAGTATGAAGAAACTTAACCTTCTTTTCTCTTTCAAGGAAATGATTATTGACAGAGTAAATGGACAGGCTGTTCCTAGATATTTGATATATGACATAATTAAATTCAATGTAAGTACCTTTAATATAATTTATAAATAAAAATTGTCCCTGAGATAAAAGATACATTTTTACAAATAAAAAGTGTTACTGCCTTAGAGAAGTAGGAAAGAAAAACTGTGACTCTAGTTAACTCATTTGATACCTTAATAATAATTTTGCACATTCCTTTGTCTTTAGATTTTGTTAGATACTTGAAGTGAGTAAAGAAAGATAGTTTAACTGATAAAATAAGAATTTTTTTTTAAGATGGAAACTCTTGGTTTTAGTTTTCCTGTACATGATTAAAAAAAGGAGTCCACAGATTTTATTACTGTCACTTAAAAAAAAAAGAGAGAGAAGCTGATTATGGGTATTGAATATAACTTGGGGACACAAATATGTTATTCATGAGTACAGGCAGGAAACTTAAAATATAAAATTCTGTTATAAATAGATATAAAAATAGAAATTATATTTTCTATCCATTTCCTATAGTTTTAGACAAGCCAAGAATCTGCCTGTTCATGTTTAATTATAGTATCAATGTCTATTTAGGCAGTACAAGATGACTTCTGCAAATGTGAGAAACTCAGTAGTGTACATCTATGAAAAGGTATAATCATTCCTCTAGACATGTATTATTCAAATTGCATAGTCATTTAGTATTCAAACTAGACTGAAAGCAATTAAGAATTCTGGAGTTAAAAGTGTTTAAGTTTTAGGATTTTGAAGATTTATAACAAAATTTTTTAAAAGTTCCTTTTTGGGTATATATTTTAAATTACAGTATGGAGATTCAGGATTGCATTATTCTACTTTGAAGGCATTTTTTTCCTGGAAATTTTCAATGTACATATTTTATTTTCTGTTGGATTTATAGATTTCAAACAGTTTCCTATTTAAGAGACTCAAGGTCAGAAACCATCAAATTTTAATTTTGTCTGTTTGTGATTACTAAATGCCTCAGAAGTAATGCTTTCCAGACTTGACTTACTCTTATCATAGATTTTGGAATAATGTTCATTGGCCCATAATGAGACATAAAGGGTTGGGGTGGCATTGTTTTGTTGTGAATGTGGGAGTTTTGTCTCCTGTGCCTTTTGACACTGAGCTCTGCTTTAATATGTATTCTGTGCAGGTTCACTTCTTAGCCTGGGAACTTTGTCTTTGACAACAGCCTTCTAATTTAAGAAAATATGAAACATTTCAGCGTATACAAAAGTATAGTGAATAATATGAGGAATACACATGTACTAACCACCAGATTTGTTAAAGCTTAACATTGTGTCATTTTTACTCCACTTTCTTTTTAATAAGAAATAAATCCATTACAGATCCAGTAGAAGTTTCTCATGCACACCTCATTTATTCTATTTTTGACCCTCTTACCCAGAAGCAACTTCTATCCTGTATTTGATGTTTATTATTTCCATGAATGTTTTTAATAACCTTACTACCTATGTGTGTGTCCATAAAATATATGTGGTATTGTTGTGCAAGTTCGTAGCGTTATATAAATACCGTACTGTATTGTGGTGCCGAGCATTTACTCCACATTATTTTGTTGAGATTTATCTGTATTAATATAGATAGGTTTAGTTCATTCCCTTTAATTACTATTGAGTATTGCTTTGTATAAATATACAGAATTTGTCTTTTTTCCTTTTGATGAACATTTGAGTTTCCATATTTTGCTGTTACACTTTTTTTTTTTACTCAGTATTGATGCTGTTATACTACTTTTAAACAGTTTATATATTCTTGTGTGCATACATCAGAATTTCTCTAGGACAATTCTCATTCTTGGGTTGTAAGCACCTGAGGTGTTTTTAAAGGTACAGTTCCTCACCCCTACCTACATCATAGAGATTCTGACTGAATTGGCAACTTCAGGTGTGTTTGCTACATTGCTGAATTCCTCTCAGAAGTAGGTGTAACAACTTACTACAGTTGGTATTATCAGAGTTTAAAATTTTTGCTAATTGGTTATGTGTGAAATGGCATCTGATCTTGTTTTAATTTGCTTTTCCATTGTTACTAATGAAGTTAAGCCTGATTCATATGTTCATTTTTACTTGTTTGGATTTTTCTTTTGAGATTTAATTGTAAGTTCGAATAATTTTCTAATTTTTCTATTCGGTTGTCAATCTTCTTAATGTGTAGGAATTATCTTTTCTGCATTCTAATCCTTTTTTGGTTATATATGTGACAAACAATATCTTTTGCAAATTAGTATCTATTGATGCATGGGGGAGTTTTTCATTTTCATGAAATCAGACTTACTAGACCTTCTCAAAGTTTGTGCTTTTATGTCTTGTTTAGGAAATTCATCCATATTTTGCTGTAAAAATTATTAAGTTATGCTTTTACTAGGTCTGTAATTACTCAATAAGTATTTGTTGAGTGCCTATTGCCATATTTCATTGATTTTAAAGTCACATTTCCCTCCTATTTCTGATATTAGTATATATTTATCATTGAAAGCATCATATATTTAATTCTTTAATTTACTGAGCCTTTATGATTAGCCAGCTCATTTTGAATCACCAAATCAAGGTCATTATTAGAAAAAAATGATGTTTTGAAAAAATAGTTAAAATCTTTTTAGTTCCCTTAGTTTATTTTGTCCAGCAAGAATTTGTTCTAGGTGTTGGATATACACATGAATAAGACATAATTTCTTGCCTTCAGGGAATTCGTAATTCAGGACACTGGCCTCCAAAGAAGGCCATTTCAACAGTGGGATTTGGGAAGAAAGTAGAACTTTTGTTTATTTTTTATCTGTTTATTCAGTTTTTGTCTGTTTTATAACATACACAGTTGTATGCAACTCGTTAAAAATTAACATGCATAAATTGTAAGCATTTGTTAGGATATGTATTTAGATTGGGTACAAAATCAAAAGAAATTTGTGGACCATCGATCTTATGGATGAGAAATAAATGTAAAGAAATAATTATAATAGTATAATAACAGTAAAGGTATATTAAAGATACAGGAATATATGAAAGGTACTAGAGTGGTGAGAGTATTTCAGTTTAACCAGGGTGTAGCTGAGTCATGGAAGTGTGGATTTGCAGATAAAGTTACATGGATTAATTTTGAAGGGTAGAATCATGGAGGTCATGAGCATTAGAGGTTATTAGGGTACTTGATGTATGGTGGGATGTGGGACACAGCAAGAAATGTGAATAGATTGTTGAATAGGGGGCCAGGTGACTTGAATAAGACATTTTAGCTTAGTTCTGGATGTAATAGGGCACTATTGAAGGGTTTTAGTTAGGGTAATGATAGGATCACACTTTCATTGTTTTGAAAGATAACTCCAGTGGCAACATGGGTAGTATTTTGAAGTGAGAAAGAATTCAAAACCAGGAAGCCAGTTAGTTAATAGTTGTTGAGTTCTTTCTGTTGTCTGTATTCAGTGATTTAACCACCTGCCTAACAAATGCTTCCTTTCCTATAGGCAGCATAGATTTGAAGGTGAACTTGCTTTCAATTTTTTCTTGTTGTTTTGATTTGTGTATGTGTGTGTGTGTGTGTTTGTGTGTGTGTGTGTATACATACACACACTATATATATATATGTATATATGTTTTTTTAAGTGAAAAGTATTTAGGAGAGAATTTAGACTACTTAAGTATTTTTAGATAATTGTTAGACTATTTAAAAAAAAACGGACGGCTTCTTCCACATTAACTTTATAGGGGTCTGAATTCATCTAATCGGTCTAATAAATAAGCCTAATATTTTAGGTTTTTTAACCTTATTGATGATGTAGGTGACATGGAAAAGATTACACATGGACTTTGTGATTATTTACTGATGTTTCCTCAATACATACCTTTTATAAACAGTTGTATGCCTTGTGTAAAGGGAACATAAACTACCTCGTACCTAGGGCTTACTCTCTTTGTTTTGCTCCTTATTCTTTGCTGAGTATCAAAATTGTCATCCTTCCAATAGAAAAGGTCATCCTTAAGGCATATTTAATGTCCACAGCTTAAGCAAATGCTGTCACTTATTTGGAAACATTAGGTTGTGTAAATGTTAGTTGAGTAGTATAGATTAGAGAAAAGGAGGAAGAGGAAAAGGTGAGAAAAATTTATGGAAGGGTGTCCAATTGCAAAGTAAAGAAGAGGGGTACTTGATATGAGGTGATGCTACTAATCTGGACGGTTACTGTCACCCAGATGAAATGTTAGAAGCTGTATTATTATATGCCATTAAGATAGGGTAAGCCCCTACCTTCAATTTACAGAAAAAGTCTATGCACTTTTTACTTTATGGTTCGAATCATCTGTACCACATATATGTACCCTATTGTATATATACTGTATATGGAGAACTTTATCACTATAATTGAGTATATTATGGAGACTTTGTTCTATATTAGTTTTTAGAGTTGAGGATGTATTTGTCTAATAATTATCTTTTACTTATTGATGTCTGTAAAGCCTTAGCACTTTAAGCAACAAAAAACATTATAAGTGATTGTGTTGCTTATTCTGATGTGTTATTTGCTTATACTTTCCTGAATTATGTGGATTGTAGTTTTATACAGATTTTACTAATTCATATAATTTTACTAATTCAAATAATAAAATGATTAGTGAGTATATTAATACTTTAATTCAGATGTGAAAACTTCAGATCAACTTATATTAGAGAAGATTTATACCACTCTCCCATACTATTTTATGCACTTACAATTTTAAAATAAACAACCGTGTATGTGTTTAGGTGTGTTTAATTAGTGAAATCAGGACTGGCATATGTGGTTGTGCAGGCTGTGCACTGAACAACTCCAAAGGATGCTCTTTACATAGACTGCTATGTATACTGTGACAGCCTTAATAATTATGCTGATAAGATAGTTTTCAGTGTTGAAATTTAAATAATTGTCTCATTTAATTCAGGCACAGCCAGTTGGAGATTGTGATTTTAATATTCGTCTGCAGTGTATAGAAAGAGAAATAATAAGTCCTCGACATGAAAAAATGAAGACTGGGCTCATTGACAAAACACAGGAACCATTTAGTGTCAGAAATAAGCCATTTTTTGACATCTATACTTCAAGAAAGGTAAAATTTTCTAATTAGTACTTACAGTGTGTCATAATTCAGCTTGTGAGAGGAATATGAGTGACATTTTACTGCCCAGTTGTCTTGATTTTTTCAGAAATTATTTTAATTGAATATAGCACTATTCTGGGCAAACGTGCAATTCCCAAGTCTTCTCCAGAGTAAGATTCTCAGTGGTAGACACTTAAACTGGGTTACTTTCTTGTTTCTCATAATAGTTTTTGATTCACGATCTATGTTATGTTTTTTAAAAGGCTATCAACCGTAAAGAATGGTATAGTGTGAAAATCACCTGTTATGCCTTCAGAAGGTCACCAGTGGTTGGTGCATACTCAAATTTAAAAAATTCAATTGCATACACACATATATTGAGAGTTTTATTTCTTCCTGTTGTTTTGGTACTTAAAATGCTCATACTGAATCTTTCTGGTTTGTTGTTTTTTTCACTTAATATTTCCAGGTCAGTGCTTAGAGGTTTGCCACATTATTTTTTAACCGCTATATAGTATTTGACAGTAAAGATGCCCATGAAATTATTATGTTTTGGAGAAGAGTGGCTATGAGAGAATCATATAAGAAGTATAGCAACACATGCAATTACGTGTTTTAAACGATGTTCTAGTATAATCCCACATGCTAGATGATGTAGATTTTTGTTGTATCTTACCTGCTTCCGCTCATATCCACTCAGTTTGGTATTGACCCTTGGATATAATAGTATCAGTAATCCCAGCACTGCCAGTGCCTGTCTTCTTTCCTGTCATGGTAGACAAAGCTATCATTCTAGTCTTACTGATATTTTGCATAACACCTACTTGGCATGGAACTGATAGTTGACCTCTGCTGCCATTATCTTCCCATAGTTCAGGGCTTGCCTTTTGTGTCTGTTGTGGCAGCAGGGATGTTATCAGGGTATCTACTTCTGTGCCCTGCCCAGTCTGTAGGGGAAGAATAAGGTTGACTAACAATTAACGTGGGCCATGTCATTGGTGAAAATTTGCTAACTGGAGCAATGTACTCTTACAGAAATACTTTTGAAATTATAAGTCAGTGTAAAAGTTGGGCAGAAGCCACATGGTTTCAGTTTGCATTCAGTTAAAAAAACAAACAACTTGACAGCTTATGCTGTCATAATTCAAATTCAGCATTTAAGAAAATTTGTCTTAGATCATATATTTCTTGAGTCAGAATCTGTGCTACTTAGAAATATTTGCAATGGATGACTATTAGAACTGTTCTTTAGGGATAAGAAGTTGGGTTGAACCATTTTTCAGGTAGTTTTTCACTAGAAAAACCTGTTTTTTTTCTTTATTATTAGCTTACATAAGCCCTTTAAAAAAAAATCATAGGATATTCTCTTTTTAAAGGAATTCTAGTTGGAATTTTAATTATAACTCCCTCCCCTCCATTTTCTAGTTCTTACTGTTTTGTTCCCAGTAGTACAGAAGGAAACGGGGTAAGACTGTAGTAACATCAGGTATAGGATAGTAGCTACAGTTAACAGATTATTGCTATAGAGATGCTTATTGTTTTTATCATTGCTGTTGGGAATGGGTGAACTAGTGATACTATGAACGATAAAGTGTTTGTCAGGGAAGTATATATCATTGTTTTTATATGGTTTTAAACAAATTTACAAGTGAGAAGAATGCATAGGTTTTTGCAGAAAATAATAGAATTTCATTTCTGTATATCTATAAAATTATGGTGATAACTTTGATTTTAGGACTTTATGTAGCTCTGTTAAAAACCTACTCAATCTGTCATTTGATCTGTCAAGCCCAGTGAAGAGATAATTAGTTGTTCAATTTTTAACTTTAATATACATAGTTAGAATGTAACATCCAAAATAGTAAAAATAAGTAGCAACTTCTCAAATTACAATTTATTTGTATTTATAGCTTGAAGGCCAATTAAAAAAGAATTATTTAAATGGATTAATCTGGTTTACAAAATGTTAAGAGTCATGCAGCAAAGTTTCTTTGAAAGTTTCCTGTTCATCACCTCAGAAGAATAACCGTTGCCATTAGCACTAACTGTATCTGTCAGAATTTTCCTCTGCATATATAAGCAAATACATCTATTAATATTCTTACCAACCTTATCCAAGAGGTGATTCTTAACACAATGTTCTATGCTTTGCTTTTTTTATTTAACAATATATTTCAAGTCCCCTTGCCCTGTTGGTATGTAGAGATCATTTTTTTAACAAATGTGCAGATTTCCATCTATCAGTGTACTGTAATTTATTCCATAGCTTAGACATTTGAGTTGTTTTTAGTCATTTGGTAGATTTTTATTTATTTGTTTTGCATATGAATATCTGATTGTTTCTGCACCAATTATTGAAGAGACTGTCCTTTTTTCATTGAATTGCTTTTGCACCTTTATGAAAACTAAGTTGTCATGTATGTTTGGGTCTTTTTCTAGTCTCTGTTCTATTCCCTTGATTGTGTTTGTCTGTCTTTACACTAGTACCATACTATCTTGATTACTTTTCAAATTAAATCTTGAATGAGACAGGATTATCTTCCAACTTTGTACTTCTTTTTTGAACTTTTGGTTATTCTAGGCCTCTGCATTTTCATATGAATTTTAGAATAAGCTTGTCAGTATCTACAAAGTGCATGCTGGAATTTGGATTGGAATTGCTTTGAATATATGGTCAATTTAGGGGAAGAATTGATACCCTAACGATGTTGAGTTTTCCAGTTCATCAACCTGGTATTTCCCTCCTTTTATTTTAGAGATCTTTAATTTCTCTCAGACATTTTTGTAGTTTTAAGGCTCAGGTTTTACTCATCTGACTTTTTTCAGATTCATTTCATACTGTTTGATATAAATAGTATTTAAAAAAATTTCAGTTTCTAATTCTTGATAATGTATAGTAATACATTGATTTTTGTATATTAATTTTTTTCTTGCAGTCTTGTTAGCAAGACTGCATGGCTGATGTCAGAGACTACTCACTTACTCCTCTACTAGCTTTTTGTAGATTTCATCAGCTCTTCTTACATAGACAAGCATGTCATCTGTAAAAAAGAGGCACTTTTCCTTTCCAATTTGGTTACCTTTTATTTTTTCTCTTGCCTTTTTGCACTGGCTAGAGCCTCTTATTTAATGTTGAATGGAAGTAGTGAGAGTGAACAGCCATATTTGTTCCTTTTCTTTGGAGCAGGACAGTTTGTTTTTAACCATTAAGGGTGATGTTACCTGTAGGACTTTAGCAGATGCCTTTTATACAAGATGAGTTTTTAAATTTGAAAGCTTGATTTTAGTATACTAATTTTATACAGTTCTCACTGTATTTTGTTACTGTTTGTAATAACAGTTGATTCTCTTGGATTTTCTAGGTATTTAATCATATTAAGTATAAATAGACATAGTTTTCCTCTTTAGATTTTTCATACGTTTTGTCTTATCTGATTCAGTTATGCATGAGTACAATTTTAAATTGTAGTGATAGTTATAGGAATCTTTGTCTTGTTCTTGATTTGAGTAGGAATGCTTCTAGTGATTCTTCAAAGTATAATATATTGCCTTTGAGTCTGGAATCTATTTTATCAGGTTAAACAAATGTCTGGTTCTATTTTTACTGAGTTGTTTTGTTTCTGATAAAGAATAGATGTTCATTGTTGTCAAATGGCTTTTTATGTACTATTGGTGTAATACTGTTATCTTTTTCTGTTAGATTTGTTTATCTCATGAATTATATGAAAATATATCCTGATATGATAAGCCCTACTTAATGTATTGTTATTATTTTTAAAGATTGTATTATTATAATTTCTTTAGAGCAGTTTTTGGTTCACAACTTTTTTTTTTTTTTTAGTTTCAGGTTTTTGTTTAAATTCCATTTAGGTAACATACAGTACAGGGTAATATTAGTTTCAGGTGTAGAATTTAGTGATTTATCACACATACAACACCCAGTGCTCATCACAACAAGTGCCCTCCTTAATACCCATCACCTATTTAACCCATTCCCTTGTGCACCTCCCCTCCAGCAACCCTCATTTTGTTCTCCATAGTTAAGAGGCTATTTTCTTTTCTTTTTTTTTTTAAGATTTTATTTATTTATTTGACAGAGAGAGAGAGACAGCAAGAGAGGGAACACAAGCAGGGGGAGAGGGAGAGGGAGAAGTGGGGGGGGGGAGCCCGATGAGGGGCTCATGAGCCGAAGGCAGATGCTTAACGACTGAGCCACCCAGGCGCCCCAAGAGGCTATTTTCTGATTTGCCTCCCTGCCCCCCACGTTCATTTGTTTCGTTTCCTTAAATTTCACATACAAGGGAAGTCATATGGTATTTGTCTTTCTCTGACTTAATTCGCTTAGCATGATACTCTAGTTCCATCCACGTCATTGCAAATGGCAAGATTTCATTCTTTTTAATGGCTGGATAATACTCCATTGTATATATATACCACATCTTCTTTATCCATTTGTTAGTCGTTGGACAGCTGGGCTGTTTGCATAATTTGGCTAGTGTTGATAATGCTACTATAAACATCAGGGTGCATGTGTCCCTTTAAATCAGTATTTTTGTATCCTTTGTGTAAATACCTAGTAGTGCAATAGCTGGATCCTAGGGTAGTTTCATTTTTAACTTTTTGAGGAACCTCCACACTGATTTCCAGAGTGGCTATACCATTTTGCATTCCCACCAACAGTGCAAGAGGGTTCCCCTTTATCGGCATCCTTGTCAGCATTTGTTGTTTGCTGTGTTGTTAATTTTAGCCATTCTGACAGGTGTGATGTGGTATCTCATTGTAATTTTGAATTGTATTTCTCTGATGGTGAGTGACGTTGAGCATCTTTTCATGTGTCTGTTAGCCATCTGTATGTCTTCTTTGGAAAAACGTCTAGTCATGTCTTCTGACCATTTTTTAACTGGATTATTTGTTTTTTTGAGTTTGATAAGTTCTTTATATATTTTGGATACCGACCGTTTATCAGATGTGTCATTTACAAATATCTTCTCCCATTCTGAAGGTTGCCTTTTAGTTTTGTTGATTGTTTCCTTTGCCGTACAGAAGCTTTTTATCTTGATGAAATCCCAATAATTCATTTTTGCTTTTGTTTCCCTTGCCTCAGGAGATGTATCTAGTAAGAAGTTGGTATGGCCGATGTCAGAGAGGTTACTGCCTGTATTTTCTTTCAGGATTTTGATGGTTTCCTGTTTCACATTTATGTCTTTCATCCATTTTGAATTTGTTTTAGTATATGGTGTAGGAAAGTGGTCCAGTCTCATTCTTCTGCATGTTGCCGTCCAGGTTCCCAACACCATTTGTTGAAGTGACTGTATTTTTTCCATTGGATATTCTTTCCTGCTTTGTCAAAGATTAGTTGATCATGCAGTTGTGGGTCCATTTCTGTTGTCTGATTGCTGAGGCTAGGACATCCAGTACTGTGTTAAATAACAGTGGGGAGAGGGGACATCCCTGTCTTGTTCCTGACCTTAGAGGGTCTTTCCCCATTGAGGCTGATATTAGCTGTGGGCCTTCGTATCTGGCCTTTATGATGTTGAGGTATGTTCCCTCTATCCCTACCTTGTTGAGGTTTTTATCAAAAAAGTTTCCCAAACAAAAACTGAAGGAGTTTGTGACCACTAAACCAGCCCTGCAAGAAATATTAAAAGGTACCTTTTGAGTGGGAAAGAAAGACCAAAAGCAGCAAAGACTAGAAAGGAACAGAGAAAATCTCCAGAAATAATGACAAAACAAGTAATGAAATGGCATTAAATTCAGATCAGTAATTACTCTGATTGTAAATGGACTAAATGCTCCAATCAAAAGACATAGGGTGTCAGAATGGATAAAACAAATAAGACCCGTCTACGTGCTGCCTCAAGGGACTCATTTTAGACCTACAGACACCCAACCCGTAGATTGAAAATGAGGGGATGGGGAAATACTGACCATGCAAATGGATGTCAAAGGAAAGTAGCAATACTTATATCAGACAAACCACATTTTAAACAAAACACCGTAACAAGAGATGAAGAAGGGCACTGTATCATAATAAAGGGGTCTATCCAACAAGAAAATCTAACAATTGTAAATATTTATGCCTCCAACTTGGGAACACCCAAAAATATAAAATAATTAATAATAAACATAAAGGAACTCACTGATAAAAATGCAATAATAGTAGGGGACTTTAACACCCTACTTATAGCAATGGACAGATCTAAGCAGAAAATCAACGAGGAAACAATGGCTTTGAATGACACATTGGACCGGATGGACTTAACAGATATATTCAGAACATTTCATCCTAAAGCAGCAGAATACACATTCTCTTTTGAGTGCACATGGGACATTTCTCCAAAAGAGATCACATACTAGGTCACAAATCAGGCCTCAACAAGCACAAAAAGATTGAGATCATACCGTGCATATTTTCCGACAACAATGCTATGAAACTTGAAGTCAACCACAAAAAAATTTGAAAGACCACAAATACATGGGGGCTAAAGAGTATCCTACTAAAGAATGAATGGGGCAAGTAGGAAGTTAAAGAAGAAATTTAAAAATACGTGGAAACAAATGAAAATGAAAATACAATGGTCCAAAAACTTTGTGATGCAGCAAAAATGGTTATAAGAGGGAAGTATATAGCAATACAAGCCTACCTCAAGAAGCAAGAAAAATCTCAAATACATAACTTAACCTTACACCTAAAGGAGCTAGGAAAAGAACAACAAATGAAGCCTAAAACCAGCAGAAGAAGGGACATAATAAAGATTAGAGCAGAAATCAATGAAATAGAAAGAAACAAAAAACAGTAGAATAGATCAATGACACCAGGAGCTAGTTTTTTAAAGAATTAACAAAATTTGATGAACCCCCTATACAGACTTATGAAAAAGAAAAGAGAAAGGATCCCAGTAAATAAAATCATGAATGAGAAAGGAGAGATCACAACCAACACCACAGAAATACAAATGACTATAAGAGAGTATTATGAAAAATTAAATGCCAACAAACTGGGCTATCTGGAAGAAATGGATAAATTCCTAGAACCATATAAACTACCAAAACTGAAACAGGAAGAAATAGAAAACTCGGACAGACCAATAACCAGCAAAGAAATTGAATTTATAATAAAAAATCTCCCAACAAACAGAAGTCCAGGGCCAGATGGCTTCTCAAGGGAATTCTACCAAACAGTTAAAGAAAGGGTAATACCTATTTTTCCTCAAAGTGTTCCAAAAAATGGAAGGAAAACTTCCAAACTTTCTGTGAGGCCAGTATTACCTTGATTCTAAAACCAAAGACCCCACTGAAAAGGAGAATTACAAGCCAGTGTCCCTGATGAACATGGATGCAAAAATTCTCACCAAGATACTAGCCAGTAGGATCCAACAGTTCATTAAAATGATTTTTCACCATGACCAAGTGGGATTTATTCCTGGACTACAAGGGGTGGTTCTACATCAGCAAATCAATCAACCTGATATACCACATAATAAAGGATAAGAACCATATAATCCTCTCAACAGATGCAGAAAATGCTTTCGACAAGGTATAGCATTCATTCTTTTTTTTTTTTTTAAGATTTTATTTATTTACTTGCTAGAGAGGGAGAAGCCTGCAGGGGGCAGTGGGAGAGGGAGAAGCAGGCTCTCTGCTGAGCAGAGCGCCCGATGCAAGGCTTTATCCCAGGACCCTGGGATCATGACCTGAGCCAAAGGCAGACGCCTAACCGACTGAACCATCCAGGCGCCCTGTCTGGGAAACTCTCTATCTCTTCTATTCTGAATACAGCCTTGCTGGATAGAGTATTCTTAGCTGCGTATTTTTCCCATTCAGCTTGTTGAATATATCATGCCATCCTCTCTGGCTTGCCAAGTTTCTGTGGATAGATCTGCTGCTAACCTTATTTGTCTTCCCTTGTAAGTTAGGGACTTTTGTCTTTCTGCTTTTAGGATTTTTTTCTTTATATATGTATTTTGCAATTTAACTACAGTAATCTTGGTGTTGGCCTGCTTTTGTTGGTTTGATGGGAGTTCTCTGTGCTTCCTGTTTCCTTCTCCTGATTAGGGAGTTTTCACCTATAATTTCCTCAAGTAAATCTTTGGCCTCCTTTACCCTCTCTTCTTCTTTTGGGTCTCTTATAATATGAATGTTATTATGTTTTATGGAGTTGCTGAGTTTCCTGTCTACATTGATCCAATATTTTTCTTTTCCCCTTCTTTTCAGCTTCATTATTTTCCATAATTTTATATTCTATACCACTTATTTGTTCCTCTGATTCTTCCATCCTGGTGGCGTTATATCCAGGGGGTTTCAAATTGTGTTTATTGCATTTTTCATTCTGGCCTGACTAGTTTTTAGGTCTTTTATCTCTGTGGTGAAGGACCCTGGTATCTTTTATGCTTTTCTCAAGCCCAGCTAGTACCCTTATGATTGTCGCTTTAAATTCTGGATCAGGCATATTAATTATATCTGTTTCAGTTAGATCCCAGACTCTGACCTTTTCTTGATCTTTCTTTTGAGATGAATTCCTCTGTCTTAACATTTTGTCTAGGTCTGTGTCTTCTTCAGTGTGTTAGGAAAGCCTGTTATGTTTCCTGCCCCTGAGAGTAATGGCTTTATGAAGAAGAGGTCATATGCTATCCAGGGTCTTGTGCTTCAGGAAGGGTCTCTGGTGTATGCTGTGTGCACTCTGCGGCTGTGTTTTTGCTGCTCTTCCCCTCAGGCCAGTCCTCTGCAGAGTTTCTCCTTGCCTGCACTGTGGAGTGTTTGGACCTTTGCCAGAGTGTGGCAGATTTTAACTAGGTGTGCCCTGGTCTATTTGTTAAAAGAGACCTGATACTGTTTCCACTAGAGCTGAAGCTTTGCAGAACTCTGTGGTCAGTAGAGGGGGTGCCTGCAGTGGTTTGTGCTGGTCATCTGGGGGAGGGGCCTGCAGCATACTTGCCCAAGAAAAGCAGCACCAACTGACTGCAGGGGGGCAGGGCTTGGTGTAAGCCGGTTAGGCCACCAGTGTTGGCACTGTGCTGCTCACTGAAGTTAGTTTCTGCTGAGGGGCAGGGGAGAGAAATGGCACCTGCCGGGTTTCCCAGATGCACTCCAAGAAGGGGGAATCATCTCTTTCAGTGCGTCCCAGGGGATCCTCAGATCTTGCCATCTGCTCCTTTTCCACAGGAGCACTGCAGCACCCGCCGGGATCCAGACTGGCCTTGCCATGGATCTCTAAAACTCCAGTCTTTGAGCCCCACTCGTAAAAACTCACAAAAATCAGCCGCTCTTGTTTTCCCAGTCACTGTCTTCTGATTTTTGTAAAGTCTTTTTAGTTTTGCCTTTTCCAGAATGTCATATAGTAGGAATCACACTATTTTATTTATTTATTTTTAATTAATTTTTGTTTTTTTATTTTTAAAATTTTTTAAAAAGATTTTGTTTATTCATTTGACAGAGAGAGACACAGTGAGAGAGGGGGAACACAAGCAGGGGCCGTGGGAGAGGGAGAAGCAGGCTTCCTGCGGAGCCAGGAGCCCAATGTGGGGCTTGATCTCAGGACCCTGGGATCATGACCTGAGCCAAAGGCAGACGCTCAACGACTGAGCCACCCAGGTGCCCCTGTTTTTTTTTTTTTTTTTTAAGATTTCAGTTTTAAGTAATCTCTACCCCTCAACATGGGGCTTGAACTTACAACCCTGAGATCAAGAGTTGCATGTTCTACTGACTGAGCCAGCCAGGTGCCCTTTATTTTATTTTTTGGATCACACTACTTTAGATTGGTTTCTTTCACTTAGTAATGTGCTTTTAAATTTCTCCTTTGTCTTTTTCACGACTTGATAGTTCATTTGTTCTTAGTGCTGAGTAATATTACATTGTTTGGATGTGCCACCTTTTATTTATCTATTCACTTACTGAAGGACATCTTGGTTGCTTCCAAGTTTTGGCAATTATGAATAAAGCTGCTATTAACACCCATGTGCAGGTTTTTGAGCGGACATAAGTTTTCAGATTCTTTGGGTAAATACCAAGGAGCTGGGTTATATGGTAAGAGTATGTTTAGTTTTGTGATAAACCACCAAACTGTCTTCCAAAGTGGCCGTACCATTTTGTGTTCCCTGCAGCAAAGAATGAGACTTCCTGTTGTTCTGCATCCTTCTCAGCATTTAGTGATGTCAGTGTTTTAGATTTTGGCCATTCTAATAGGTGTATAGTGGTATCTTATTTTTTTTACTCTGACATATGATGTGGAGTATCTTTTCATATGGTCATTTTTCATCTCTGTATCTTCTTTGATGAGGTGTCTGTTAAGGTCTGTGACCTATTTTTTAATTAAGTTGTTCATTTTGTTATTAAGAGTCTTCGGATATTTTGGATAAGAGTCCTTATTAGATGTGTTTTTTCAAATATTTTTTTCCAGTATGTGGTTTATCTTCTCATTCTCTTGACATTGTCTTTCACAGAGCATAAGTTTGTAATTTTAATGAAGTCCTGTTTATCAGTTATTTCTTTCATGGATTATATCTTTGGTATTTTATCTAAAAAGGCATCACCATACTGAAGGCTGTCTAGGTTTTTCCCTATGTTATTTTCTAGGAGTTTCATAGTTTTACTTTTTACATTTAGGTCTGTGATTTATTTTGAGTTAATTTTTGTGTAGGGCATAAGGTCTGTGTCTAGATTCATTTTTTGGCATATGATATTAAGTTGTTATAGCGCCACCAACTGTCTTTGCTCCGTTGTATTGGCTTTGCTCCTTTGTCATAGATCAGTTGACTATATTTATGTGGGTCTGTTTCTAGGTTCTGTATTTTGTTCTGCTGATCTGTGTGTCTATTCATTTGCTAATATTACACTATCTTGATTACTATAGCTTTGTAGTAAATCTTAAAAAGTCAGGTAGTATCAGGTCTCCAACTTTGTTTCTTTCTTTTCAATATTATGTTGGTTGTTCTGGGTCTTTTGCCTCTCCATATAAATTTTAGAGTCAGTTTGCCAGTATCCACAAAATAATTTGCTGGCATTTTGATTGGGATTGCATTGACTCTATAGATCAAGTTGGGAAGAACTGACTTTTTGGCATTATTGAGTCTTCCTCCATGAACATGGAATCTCTCTCCATAATATATTATTTTTAAAAGATGTACTACCCAGTTTTTTCCTGACATTTTATTTAGGATTTTGCATTGATGTTCATAAATTATCCTGTTTGTAAATCTTTGGTTAACTTTTACTTCAATGTTATAGTTGCTTCATAAAAGAATGTAAGGCTTTCTTTCTTTCTTTCTTTTTTTGGCTATGTTCTGGAGTAGTTTTAATAGCATTGGAATTGCCTAGTTTTGATGGGTTTTGTGGAATTTTCCCATGAAACTATTTGGGTCCTAGTGTTTTGGGGTTGGGTTAACATATATTGGACTTCCTCTACTTCTCCGATGAAAATTGGTTTGTTTAGATTTTCTCTCTTCTGGAGTCTGTTTTGGTAAATTATCATTCTTTGTAAAATATCCATTTTATAATGATTTGTATAGAGTTGAGGAAAGTAATTAATTTTAAGACTTTAAATTTGTTTTTGTGGTTATTTCCTCTCAGGATTTATTAGTTGAATATTTGTTTCTTTGCTTTTTTCTTAATAATGGTGGCTATTTTAAGTTTTTCCCCTCCACAATAAATCAGCTTTCACTTACTGATTTCTGCTCTTTTCCTGAGTTTATTTTTATTAATCTTGGTTTGTACTTCTCTTATTGTCCTTTACTGGCTTTTTTTTTTTTTAAGATTTATTTACTTATTTTAGAGAGAGAGCGTGCATGTGCGAGTGGGAGGAGAGGCAGGCAGAGGGAGAGGGAGACTCTTAAGCAGAGGGAGAATCTTAAGCAGTTTCCACACCCAGCACAGAGCCTGACGTGGGGTTTGATCTCATGACTCATGAGACCTGAGCTGAAACCAAAAGTCAATTGCTTAACTGACTGAGCCACCCAGGTACCCTGTCCTTTATTAACTTTTTGAGTTGGGCACTGAATTCATTGATTCTCATTCTTTTCTTACAGATATTAGTGCTTAAAATTTCCTCTGAGCTTGCCATAGTCTATCATAACTAGAATATGATATTGGGTAACTTTTGTCATGTTTTTAAGAATTTTGTAATGTTGGTTTATTTTTTGTTTTTTTCTCATGCTTGTTAAAGAGTTTGAATTTCAAGGTGGAAGTCTTTATTTTCTGAATTTGTTATTTTAGATTTTATTGTATTAAAATGAAAGAATATTATCTGTATTTTTCTACCTTTTGGAACTTATTATAAGGTGTTATTAATTCTTTGGACTGTTTCTTAGACTCTTCAAAAGATGTTATTTTTATAATTTCAGGGTAAAGATTTTGATGTGTCAATCAGATTTACCTTACTAATTATGTTTTTGATTTTAGTCTTTATATTCATACTTATTTTTGGTTCAGTTGATCTGTTATGGCCTGAGGGGAATGTAAGCCTCCTAATACTAGTGTCTGTTTGTTTAAGTATAATGTCTTCTAAAGTTTCTTCATGAATATTTATACTATAAATACAGTGCTTTTTGATGATGATAAATTCACAGATAATTATTCATTTGGATTTATCTTCCTTAGACTTATAAACTTTTTGTTTTACTTGTTTAATCTTTGTTTTTGTCTTGACTTTTAAGATTGTGACTAATACTGTGAACCTTATTTCTTTTTGTTTGTATTTGCCTTTGTTCATCTTAACCATTTATTAAAGGTTTTTTGAATCATATTATTTTAGGTATGTGCTTTGTATACAGTGAAGTTTTGTTTTCCTTTGTGATCCACACTGTAGCACTTCTATTATTTAGATTTTAAACAGCTTTATTGAGATGTAATTGCATATCATATAATCTACTCATTCAAAATGTACAATTTCAATGAATTCAATTTAGTGCAGTTCAGAGTTGTGTGATCACTATCACAATCAACTTTAGAACATTTTCCATCACCTCCAGAAGAAACTCTGTACTTGTTAGCAACCATTCCCTATTCTTCCAAACTTGTAGCCTTTGGCAGCTACGAGTCTACTTTCTGTCTCTGTAGATTTGCCTATTTTGGACATTTCATAGAAACGAATCATTCAATATGTGGTGTTTTGTGACTGACTTCTTTTACATAGCCTAATGTTTTTAAGGTTCATCCATGTTGTAGCATGTATCAATATTCCATTCCTTATTATGGCCGAATAAAATTTCATTATATGAATATATAACATTTTGTTTATTCTTCAGTTGATGGGTACTTTTAGTTTTTCCTTTTTGGTTATTATGAATAATGCTGCAGCAGACATTTCTGTCCAAGTTCTTATGTGGACATGTGTTTAACTCTTTTATTTTTTTAAAGTGATTTATTCCATTTACATTTATCCATGTGATAGATATGTTGGGTATCAATGCTGTCATTGTGTTATGTTTTCTATTTTCATAGTTTACCACAAGTCTTTCATTCTGCTGTTAAAATGTGTGTGGGTGCATGTGTTTCTAGTTTTCTGGTATTTGGATGGTCTGTATTTTGTTCTAGTGTTTAATTTCATAATTATATCTTTCTATGATATCTTCAGTTTTGTATTTCTTTAAATTATTACCTAGTAAATCCCTGCCTGTGCCTGTCTTTGCTCTTTTACTCCCATTTTTCTAGTATTAGTTTTTAATGAATAGTATTATTTTCCTACTGTAAAATATACTTCTACTACTTGATTTGTTAACATTAAATTGCAAACTTGGAGTCCCAGCCCATCATTTCTCCCTTTTTTCCTTTCAGTTTTTATTTATATTATTTTCATACTATTGGGGTAGCTGATATTCACACTCTGTTCTTTCCTTCTAATCCCCACATTTATTTTATTTTACAGCTAATTATGCTTTACTGCTTTGATAACAACACTCCTTTTCCCATTCTTGCTTGGCTGAAGTTTGTCTCTTAGTGGTTTTCTCAAGAATATTTCATGAGAACAGTGGTCCCTTAGTTCTTGCATGTTCATTCAAAAGTGTTTGCTTGTTGTAACCTTTATTTTTGAAGGGTTGTTTGGAGGTATATAAAATTCTGGCTCACACTTAACCTTTGAGTGTTCCACTGTCTTGTAATATTTAATGTTGTTGTGAAGCAGTAAGATACCATCTGATTTTTTGTGGTTTTTTTCCCACCATTTTAATTAACTTAATCTTTTTGTTCCTTTGCTCAAAAGGTTATTTCTTCATCTTTAAAGTTCACTAATTTCCTAGATATGTCTTGGAGTTGACTGTTCTAGGTCAGTTTTCTCTGGCACTTATGCCCTTCTTAATAGGCAGATTCAAGTTTTAAGTTTTCTTAGCTTTTATCTGTAAATATTTGTGATGTATTGGTTGGTGTTCCTTGTTGGACATTTTGGCTGTATTCATATTGTATTTCCTTTTCCATCTTCCAAGGCAGCAGGCTTTCATGCAGACTGCTGGGTTCCATTCCCAGATTTTCTGAGTCTGATAAGTCTCTGGTGGCATGAGAATTTGCACTGCCTCCCAAATTCTCAAGTGAAGCTGCAGCTGCTTGTCCAGGGACCGTACTTTGAGAACCATTGCTCTAAATCTAATATTGATGCCCTGACCCTTCTAAATTCTTTTTCCTTTGTTCTGTTTCATTTTGTTGTGTCCTTTAAATCTATATTCTTTTGTTCCTTGTTCTATATTATTATATATTCTCTATATTCCTTCATTTCTGTATGATGATGTTTTCCCTTGAACTATTTTCCTGTGTTCTGTCATTTTTATACCCCCTTTTCATTTGTTCTGCCATCTTTTTCCTTGAATCTTTATATTTCTGCTTTGTTAGTCTTCTTTATAGCAGTGAGAGTTTTATTAATTTTTAAGAAGTCATGATAAAGTGTAAATTGTCACCCGTGTATGGCAGTATTTTTTTGTCAAGTTTGCACTGTTAGTATTACATTTCTACCTCTTTCATTCAGTACTTTTGTATTGATGCTGTGTCAGTTCCCTTAATATTACCCATCTTTAAAGAAATTAGATATGCCTGGATCACTTATTTGCAGAAGGTTGCTGTGGGAGGAGAGTACAGATTATATTACCCAAAGCTTTACTTTGGCCATGCTTGTTCACAGAGTCAAGCTTGTTCTAGGCAGTATGCCTTTTCTGTGTGATTCTTTTAAGTAGACCCACTGAATACATTGTTCTATCGTCTGGGAGCTGGAGTGCTTCTGTCTCTAACACTTTTTATTTTGGTTTCTGTACTCAGTATTTCAAACATTGAAATTCACTTTTGCACTTAAGGGCAAGCCATTTACTTTCAGGGAGTGTATTTTTGTGCACAATTCCTGGAATCTGCTGCTAGTTCTTCTAGCCACACTCTGAACTTTCCTTTAGCTCCCTTTCTCTTGGATTCTAGCTACTTTTTGTAGTCTACATTTGTGTTTTAGAGTCTGTGGATTAATATTTGCCTCTGAGTTTTGCTGAAAACTTGAGTTACTTAAAAAAGTTTCTTTGAGAAATAAAATCACACGTAAAAATCTTTTTGCTGAGATGATTTACAGGAGGAGAAGGAGAGAACTGCATCAGTGTTCATGCTGCAACCTCAGGGCAATAATTTGAAAGCCTTTGGTTTGATTAAAGCACTGGGCAGATTTATGGGTTTTGTTAGAGATGACACTAAGCTCTCTTATAAGATTTATTTTTGACTAAAGAAATGTAAACAGAATCACAGTTCAGGTTTCTCTGTGGAGATATGCCTTTGTATCATTGGAATTTGCTACTGTTAAATGAAGGGGATTTAAGCACAAGCCAGTTTTTTAAAAAGTTGAAATATCTTAAACTGTTCATTAGAACATAGTTGTTTGTATTCTGAAACACAAATGGCAGAGATCTCCAAATACAGCAGCTAAGTGATGTGTGATCCTTGTTGTTTTTGTTTGATGGCCTAGCAGTTTTCAGAGTTGTTCCCTTAAGCTTTCACTTTACTGATGATTAGCTCTTCCCTCTCCTTCAGTGAAGTTCCCACCATTGTTGGTGGGTGTGTTCTGGTTTATATGTCAACAGGTTTCTGTCCTCTTTATATTTCAAAAATTTATTGAAATCTTTCTCATCTTTGAATAGTTGTCCCCCACTTGCTTTTTATTGTTCTGAGTTAATTCCATTCCTGTCATTTTATTGGTGTCTCTGACTAGAGGGGGTGAAGTACATAACGCTTTAACTGCATTGCTAACTGAAGTACATTTTCAAGAAAGACATGTGGGTATTCAGTGCCCTTTTTCCTTGAAGTGTTCTACTTCCTTTGGACATACTTAACATTGTAACCTTGGGTATTGATTATTTTTATATATCAATTCCATTCCCCCCCTTTTTCCCCTTCCTGCATTCTGGAAAATCTTGAGATTGGTCTCAAATGGAAGATTTAATTTTCCATAATGTTGGTTTATTTTCCCTAATGTGGATTTTTTTAACCCTTTCTACACTATTTACTTTTTGCTTTACCTGTATTCTTTTTAATCTAGTTCTTTTCTTATTACTTTATTTGTTTTTCTTTTTCTTGAGAGATTTTGTCCTCTAGCATCCTATTGAGGATACAAAATTTTTCTAAAAATTTACTTCTTTTTGATGGAATTTTTAAATTGAATTTATATTTAAAGCTTTAGTTTTCCTATGAGTTTTCATGATGATATTTCTCTTTCCTTAAATGATGAAAGATTCATTTAGTCCTCGTGTTTGTTAGATGACAAAGGTTGTAGATTGTTCTTGTGTGCACTCTTTAAATTTCAGTTGGCATGCTAGTTTACATTCATGTCACTTGTCTAGCTGGGACTATGCTAGAGTAAAATGGAATATTCCTTTGTCTCTCCTGCATGATCCTCTGAACAGATGGAGTATATGAATATTAGTCTCCAATATGTTCTGCTCTCCGGGAACCCCCTGTCTTTTTTTCAACTACTGCACTTTCTTTATGAGTGAACATGAAACCAATACACATGGTCTTCCTTCCCAATTATTTTCTTGGACTTGGTGTTGGTATCAGTAAAGGAAGTGTGACGTTCTTTAAGAGACTTAGATTGTCTGGAGTAGCAGTTTTCAGACTTTTGGTCTCAGGACTCCTTTATACTCATAATTATTGAGGACCCTGGAGAGTTTTTTATTTATGTGGATTATATCTAGTGATATTTATCATATTAGAAATTACAACTGAAAATATTCATTTTAAAATAACAGTAAACCAATATTAATAGAAATAACATTTTTGTGAAAAATTACCATATATTCTAAAACAAAAAACAATATAGTGTGAAGAGTGGTGTTGTTTTGCCTTTTTGCAAATTAAAGAATGTCTGGCTTCATTGAAGACAGCTGGATTCAGTTTGTTATGATGTCATCTGTCATATAGTCTCTGAAAAACTACAGTGTGTACTCATAAGAGAGTGATAGTGAAAAGGGTAAATTATTTAACTTTGTTATGAAAATAGTTTTGACCTTATGGACCATCTGGAAGAGTCTAAGGGAACCCCCCCATAGACACCCTTTGAAACCACCTAGAAGATGAGGAAAGAAAGGGTTATAGGAGCAGTTTGCCCCATGATGTTGTATACACATGTGGAAGAACAGCTAGCTGCCTAGTTTCTGTCTGGTTGGTATAAACCTTGTGTTTATGATCTATAGTAGAATTTGAATGATCTATAGGGAATTTGAGTAGATCATTTTTGTTGGTCAGGCTTGCTGTCTGCATGGTATACAAGGTCCATTGACCAACCTTTTCAATAGAGATCTTTAGCCTTGAAATTCTGGTGGCATATGAACTTTCTTTGTCCTGATACGAGGTTTAAAGTTTTCATTCTGCATTTTTCTTAGGTGTTTCAGTAGATGTTTTGGAAAGTTTGTATCAGAGCTGCTAGACAGACAGTATTTTAAACTTCGAAGCTCTTTTAGTATTTGGTTAGTCTGAGAAGCTGCTTTCTTTTACATTTTATTATTATTTGCCTCTTATTTTCAGGGCACAGTGGTTATCTGTTATGTAAATCGGCAAAAAGACCACTCTAAATTTTTAGGCATTTTTATTTATTTATTTATTTTAAAAGATTTTATTTATTTATTTGACAGAGAGAGACACAGCGAGAGCAGGAACACAAGCAGGGGGAGTGGGAGAGGGAGAAGCAGACTTCCTGCTGAGCAGGGAGCCCGATGCGGGGCTCGATCCCAGGACCCTGGGATCATGACCTGAGCCAAAGGCAGACGCTTAAGGAACGACTGAGCCATCCAGGCGCCCCTAGGCATTTTTAAAAAAGCAATAAGATTGACTAATGTGTTTTTGGCCTAATTGCCTATTTATTTTTTTACTGATTGGCAAAAATAATTCATTTTCTGTCTTGTAAACTCCCCGTTTTTATTTTAATATGATCAAGCCTGATCTTGGATTATTTTACACTTGTGAGGTCTTTTTCTCCTGAAATAGTAAGTTTTCTTTCTTTTCCTGCTTGTTTGCCTCTTTTAACTCCCTATTGTTTTCTTTAGGAGTAGTTATGTTCCCTGTAGGGTTTTATTTGGTTAGGACTCAGTCAAAGAGCATCCAAGAAACTGATCTTGAATGATTTTAGGAACTTATACTTGATTAAAAAATGAAGCAAGATTCCATCCCTCTCTCCCATCGTACACATTCAAATAAAAAAGAAAAAGAAAGACCTAATTATCTCTTGAAAGTTCCTAGCAATAAATGTATTGCTTTTCTCTGCTTGGAGTCATTTTACTTTCTCATGTCCAGTTTGACTGCTTTATTAAAATTCTGTGGAAAACACTTTTACAATGATTTGTTTATTGCTGTTTTGAAAGTAAAATTTGCTGTGTAGGATGAAAAGGCAATAAATGTGAAGATTTTTTCTGATAACATTTGCGAGGATTCAACAGAGAATTATGAAAGTTATTCTTTTACTACGTTTAATTTTCCAAGGGGTATACTCATCTAGTTTAATTAGAATTTATTCATTTATTATTTTTTGTGTACTTTGCTAGGTAGGAAATTGAGGTTTTATTTATATTTGTGTATTTCATTTGACATTCAGATTTATTTTCTAGGTATGGCCTACTTTTATTTTCTAATTCTATCTCTAAATATAAACTCCTTAAGTGTTTGTCCAAGACTAGTAGTTCATAAAGAAAATCTAGCCCTAAGGTTTGTTATTTATATATACAAATGTCTGTGACTTTTTTTGTGTTGTATTGTTTGCATTATAGTAAAAGAAAAAGATACTTTGAGAGTTTGTTATTGCAACTGTGGTTGAAGAGTATTTGCTTAAATGTGAAGATCTGTTATTCACACATTGAGGTTTTTCAGTGACTATGCTTAGTTTTTTATGTAATTACAGATATAATGGTGAAGACTTTTTGGCTTAAAGGCAGATGCAAGATAATATGAGGATAACTTTATGTATTTATGTGTTTAGTTTTGCATTACCTAGTCTATTAATACATTGTTTATTATTGAAATTAAATATGGCCTGATGGATCCTTTCAGCTTCATTCATTTACCATTGCAGAGGAGGATTTAAGAAAATCACAGTAAGGCATAATAAAGAGAATTGCTTTTGTATGGTGAACCTCAATATTTATTGTCCTAGGAAACTTCTTTTGGGGTAGTAAATCTGAAACATGAGTAGTAATTCGCTAAAACATGAAGAAATCATTATTTCTGGTGCCAAATATATTTTAAACATTTTTATGAAAGATTCATAGTTCTAACATGGGGAAATTCCTGTATGTTTCCTCAGTGTAATAGCTTAAAATTTGTTTTACAGTTACATTCAGGAGATGTGTATTAGTAGATTCAGAAGAAAAATAAAAGATTATTGGCCTCTAAAATGATTAGGAGGCAGTTTTTTCCTGAAAAAATTCTTATGGATAATTCACCGTGGGTGTGAATCTACTGCAGGTTAACAAAGGCATAGATAGGATTGACATATTGCACAAATGTCTTCAAATTCAACTGAACACTTTTTTTTTAAGTGTGTAACTCTCATCAGTGTGAGCCAATAATTTGATATTAATGTCTGACCTAGGAGATTTATTAGAATTTTAAAATGAAAGACTAAAGTTCAATAATAGCATTTGTCCTTTCCAGAGTTGCATAGAAAATTAAATGAACCTTCTATTAGTCATTCTTAAAATGATGGAGGGTCCTTGGTTCTAGCACATGAGTCTGAAAGTAACTTATAGTCCATCTTAGTGTTTTTAATAAAAAAATAAACTC
Organism: Eumetopias jubatus; assembly: GCF_037043125.1. NCBI lineage: Eukaryota > Metazoa > Chordata > Mammalia > Carnivora > Otariidae > Eumetopias > Eumetopias jubatus. Next base: position 70,394,039 of record NW_028274812.1, read on the forward strand.
ACTACTTGTCACATTGCTGGAAGAGTAGATATTTAATAACTTCGAACTTTCTTGAAATCTGCAGTATGTATTTCAGTTCTCCCCCAAGAACTGAAAAGATAATGTATAAAAATGGGAATGGACTTTAAAACATGATTGAGAAAATGTGAACCTTTAGAGTGGATAAGAAAAATCAGGGACCTATATTTTTTAGTTGGATTGTATTTCTTGGTCATTGAACACATCTATCTGGTCATTTTGTATGCTCCAGACAGAGCCAGCGGGTTCAGGTGAAGCATTGAAGAACTTGATTTGATTGTGGAGTCACAGATTAACCACTAATATGTGGTAAAATCCTGTTATCTAACTAATTGTTTGTGGTTTTGTATTTATTCATGAAAATGCTTTTGGCAGTTGCTTCAGAGAAGCCTTAAGTTTACTGGTTTAAGCAGTCTCTCTAATGCTTAAGATTTTGAAGACAAATGCATGAGAAAAATTATAAATCACAGGTGTGATTCTAGTGTATATTTGGTTTTGCAGCTTTAAGTTGTTCACCCCAAACTATTTTTCCTGTACCTTGTTTTACCAAATAAGATGCTTCTAGTTATATGACCATGCCCCTATTTTAGGTACCACTGGATAAGAGAGACCTCTGCCGATTAAACTACAATATGTCATTGATTAACTGGGAGATATGCCCTGTTTTCAGAGATGTGAAAACATGTGGGCTGTGAAATAGGGAAGAATGTATTTCCTGATAGAGAGCGGAACTCTGTATTTTCTCCATTCCAGCTTATAAAATTGGATCAAATCAAACAGTTATTCAAATAGATTAGGCCGAGATCAGAGCATCTGTTTGTTTTCACTTTGTTTTCCACCAGCGTACTCTCAGTCTTACCTCAGTTGAACGTGTCTGCTGGGTTCTGAGTGGAGTGGAGGTTAGTGGGAAGCTTTAAATGAAGACATGGAATATGGCAACCATATGTTGTGATGTGCAGAGGAAATGTTTAAAAACAGTGCTCATAATCAGAGCAATGTTGTCCAGCCATTGTTTTCTGGGAAGCAACAGTGAACTATTACAGCAGGAGACCAGTATAGAATACTGTGCTTCACCATAGAAGAAACACCAATACCACTGCATGACAAACTGGGGTTGCAGCCACCAGACAAGTGTAAGATTTGCATGTATTCAAATAAAGAAACATGAAAAAAACCCACCAAAATATGTCAAACGTATGTATATACACACAAACACACACAGAGAAAATAAGCTGCATTTATTTAAAAATAATGTTTTGTTTTGGTTTTTTTTGGTTGCTGAGACATTATATATGCTTCTCATCAGTCAGTTGCTATTCACTTCAAACACTTAGAAGAGAAAAAGATCACAAAACATACCTATTCATTTTTATCCTTTTGTAAGCTTAAGAGTAAAATTTTTAAAAATTTTTATGTAAATTCAATTAACATATAATGTATTATTGGTTTCAGAGGTAGAGGTCAGTGATTCATCAGTCTTACATAATATCCAGTGCTCATGATATCACATGCCCTCCTTAATGTCCATCACCCAGTTACCACACCCCCCCACCAGCAACCCCCAGTTTGTTTCTTGTAGTTAAGAGTCTCTTGGTTTGCCTCCCTCTCTGATTTTGTCTTGTTTTATTTATTCCTCTCTTCTCCTGTGATCTTCTGTTTTGTTTCTTAAATTCCACATATCAGCGAGATCATATGATTGTCTTTCTCTGATTGGCTTATTTCACTTACCATAATACCCTTTAGTTCCATCCACGTCATTACAAATGGCAAGATTTCATTTTTTGATGGCTGCATAATATTCCATTTCACACACACACACACACACACACACACACACACACATCTTTATCCTTTCATCTGTCGATGGACATCTAGACTCTTTCCATAGTTTGGCTATTGTGGACATTGCTGCTATAAATATAGGGGTGCAGGTGGCCCTTTTGGATCACTACATTTGTATCTTTGGGGTATATACCCAGTAGTGCAATTGCTGGGTCGTAGGGTAGAGCTATTTTCAACCTTTTGCAGAACCTCCATACTGTTTTCCAGAGTGGCTGCACCAGCTTGCATTCCCACCAACAGTGTAAGAGGATTCCCCCTTCTCTGCATCGCTGCCAACATCTGTCATTTCCTGACTTGTTAATTTTAGCCATTCTGACTGGTGTGAGGTGGTATCTCATTGAGGTTTTGATTTGTATTTCCCTGATGCCGAGCGATGTCGAGCACTTTTTCATGTGTCTGTTGGCCGTTTGGATGTCTTCTTTGGAAAAATGTCTGTTCATGTCTTCTGCCCATTTCTTGATTGGATTATTTGTGTTTTGGGTGTTGAGTTTGATAAATTCTTTGTAGATTTTGGATACTAGCCCTTTATCTGATATGTCATTTGCTAAAGTCTTCTCCCATTCTGTTGGTTGTCTTTTGGTTTTGTCGACTGTTTCCTTTGCTGTACAGAAGCTTTTTATCTTGATGAAGTCCCAGTAGTTCATTTTTGCCTTTGTTTCCCTTGCCTTTGGGGACGTGTCTAGCAAGAAGCTGCTGCAGCAGAGGTTGCTGCGTGTGTTCTCCTCAAGGATTTTGATGGATTCCTGTCTCACGTTTAGGTCTTTCATCCATTGTGAGTCTATTTTTGTGTGTGGTGTAAGGAAATGGTCCAGTTTCATTCTTCTGCATGTGGCTGTCCAATTTTCCCAACACCATTTGTTTAAGAGACTGTCTTTTTCCATTGGATATTCTTTCCTGCTTTGTCGAAGATTAGTTGACCAAAGTGTTGAGGGTCCATTTCTGGATTCTCTATTCAGTTCCATTCATCTACTTGTCTATTTTTATGCCAGTACCATGTTGTCTTGATAATTACAGCTTTGTAATAGAGCTTGAAGTCAGGCATTGTGATGCCCCCAGTTTTGGCTTTCTTTTTCAACATTCCCCTGGCTGTTTGGGATATTTGGTTCCCTTCAAATTTTAGGATTGTTTGTTCCAGTTCTGTGAAAAATGTTGATGGTATTTTTATAGGAATTGCATTGAATGTATAGATTGCTCTAGGTAGCATAGCCATTTTAACGATATTTGTTCTTCCAATCCATGAGCATGGAACGTTTTTCCATTTCTTTGTGTCTTCCTCCATTTCTTTCATTGAGTGTTCTATAGTCTTCTGAGTACAGATCCTTCGCCTCTTTGGTTAGGTTTATTCCTAGGTATCTTATGGTTTTGGATGCAATTGTAAATGGGATCGATTCTTTAATTTTTCTTCGTTCTGTCTCATTTTAGTGTATACAAATACAAGTGATTTCTGTGCATTTATTTTATTTTATTTTATTATTTTTTAAGATTTTATTTATTTTGACACAGCAAGAGAGGGAACACAAGCAGGGGGAGTGGGACAGGGAGAAGCAGGCTCCCTGCAGAGCAGGGAGCCCAATGTGGGGCTTGATCTCAGGACCCTGGAATCATGACCGGAGCCGAAGGCAGATGCTTAATGATTGAGCCACCTAGGCGCCCCTGTGAATTGATTTTATATCCTGCCACTTTGCTGATTTCCTATATGAGTTCTAGCAGTTTTGGGGTGAAGTCTTTTGGGTTTTCCACATAGAGTATTGTGTCATCTGCAAAGAGTAAGTGTTTGACTTCTTTGCCAATTCAGATACCTTTTATTTCTTTTTGTTGTCTGATCGCTATTGCTAGGACTTCTAGTACTATGTTGAACAGTAGTGGTAATAGTGGACATTCCTGCTGTGTTCCTGACCTTAAGGGAAAAGCTCTTAGTTTTTCTGCATTGACGATGATATTCGCTGTGGGTTTTTCATAGATGGCGTTTATGATATTGAGGTAAGTTCCCTCTATCCCTACACTGTGAAGAGTTTTAAACAAGAAAGGATGCTATATTTTGTCATGTTTTTTTCTGCATCTATTGAGAGGATTATATGGTTCTTGTCTCTTCTTTTGTTAATGTGATCTATCACGTTGATTGATTTGTGAATGTTGAACCACCCTTGCATCCCAGAAATAAACCCCAGTAGGTCATGGTGAATAATGCTTTTAATGTACTGTTGGATCCTATTGGCTAGTATTTTGGTGAGAATTTTTGCATCCATGTTCATCAGGGATATTGGTCTGGAATTCTTTTTGGTGGGGTCTTTGTCTGGTTTTGGGATGAAGGTAATGCTGGCCTCATAGAAAGAGTTTGGAAGTTTTCTATTTCAATTTTTTGAAACAGCTTCAGGAGAATAGGTATTATTTCTTCTTTAAATGTTTGGTAGAATTCCCCTGGGAAGATGTCCGGCCCGGTTTCTTGTTTTTTGGGAGATTTTTGATTGCTGCTTCAATTTCCTAGCTGGTTATGGGTCTGTTCAGGTTTTGGTAGGTTCAGTTTTGGTAGTTTATACTCTTTAGGAATGCATCCATACCTTCCAGATTGCCTAATTTGTCAGCATATTGTTGCTCATAATATGTTCTTATAATTGTTTGCATTTCTTTGGTGTTGGTTGTGATCTCTCCCCTTTCATTCATGATTTTATTAATTTGGGTCTTTTCTCTTTTCTTTTTGATAAGTCTGTCCAGGGGTTTATCAATCTTATTAATTCTTTCAGAGAACCAGCTCCCAGTTTCATTGATCTGTCATACCGGTCTTTTGGTTTCTATTTCGTTGATTTCTGCTCTAATCTTTATTATTTCTCTTCTCCTGGTGGGTTTAGGCTTTATTTGCTGTTCTTTCTCCAGGTCCTTTAGGTGTAGGGTTAGCTTGTGTATTTGAGACCTTTCTTGTTTCTTGAGAATGACTTGTAGTGCTACATATGTCTCTCTTAGGACCACCTTTGCAGCATTCCAAAGGTTTTGAGCAGTTGTGTTTTCATTTCATTTGTTTCCATGAATTTTCTTAATTCTTCTTTACTTTTCTAGTTGACCCATTCATTCTTTAATAGGATGCTCCTTAGCCTCCATGCATTTGAATTCTTTCCAACTTTCCTCTTATGACTGAGTTCCAGTTTCAAAGCATTGTTGTCTGAAAATATCCAGGGAATGATTCCAGTCTTTTGGTACCGGTTGAGATCTGATTTGTGATCCAGGATGTGATCTATTCTGGAGAATGTTCCATGTGCACTCGAGAAGAATGTGTATTCTGTTGCTTTGGGGTGAGATGTTCTAAATATATCTGTGAAGTCCATCTGGTCCAGCGTGTCATTCAGACCCTCATTTCCTTGTTGATCTTCTGCTTAGATGATCTGGCCATTGCAGTGAGCGGGGTGTTAAAGCCCCCTACTATTATTGTACTATTATCAATGTGTTTCCTTGATTCTGTTTTCAATTGGCTTATATAATTGGCTGCGCCCATGTTAGGGGCATAAATACTTATAATTGTTAGATCTTCTTGTTGGATAGACCCTTTAATTATGATATAGTGTCCTTCCTCATCTCTTATTCCAGTCTTTGGTTTAAAATCTAATTTGTCTGATATAAGGATTGCCACCTCAGCTTTCTTTTGATGTCCATTAGTATGATAAATGGTATTCCACCCCCTCACTTTAAATCTGGAGGTGTCTTTGGGTCTAAAATGAGCCTTTTGCTGACAGCATATTGATGGGTCTTGCTTTTTTATCCAATCTGATGATGCCCTTTGTCTTTTGATTGGGCATTTAGCCCATTTAGTGTCACTATTGAAAGACAGGAATTTCGTGCCATTGTATTGCCTGTAAGGTGACTGCTACTGTATATTGTCTCTGTTCCTTTCTGGTCTGTGTACTTTTGGGCTCTCTGTTTGCTTAGAGGACCCCTTTCAATATTTCTTGTATGGCCGGTTTGGTGATCACAAATTCTTTTAGTTTCTGTTTCTCCTGGAACCTTTTTGTCACTCCTTCTATTTTGAATGACATCCTAGCTGGATAAAGTATTCTTGGCTGCATATTTTTCTCATTGAGCGCCCTGAATATATCATGCCAGTCCTTTCTTGCTGCCAGGTCTCTGTAGATGGGTCTGCTGCCAATCTAATGTTTCTATCCTTGTAGGTTACAGACCTCTTGTCCTGAGCTGCTTTCAGGAGTTTCTTTGCCTCTGAGATTTGTAAGTTTCACTATTATATGTGAGGGTGTTGACCTATTTTTACTGATTTTGAGGGGGTTCTCTGTGCCTCCTGGTTTTTGATGCCTGTTTCCTTCCCCAGATTAGTGATGTTCTCCGCTATAATTTGCTCCGATATACCTTCTGCCCCTCTCTTTCTTTCTTCTTCTTCTGGCATCCGAATTATTCTAAATTTGTTTTCCTTTATGGTTTCACCTATCTCTCAGGTTCTCCCCTCATGATCCAGTAGATGTGTATCTCTCTTTTTTCTCAGCTTCTTTTTCTCCATTATTTGGTCTTCTGTATCTTCTATTGTATTATTGATAATAATACAATAATAGTAGGGGACTTTAACACCCTGCTCACTGCAATGGACAGATCATCTAAGTAGAAGATCAACAAGGAAATAAGGGTCTGAATGACACACTGAATGACACACTGATACACTGTTGCATCGATTCTCAAGTGCATTTGCCCCAGGCGGAGTTGCACTGCCTTTGCCAGGGGCCAGGCTAAGCAATCTGCTTGGGTTTGCTCTTTGTGGCTTTTGTTCCCTAAGGCTTTCCCTGCAGCTTTAGAGGATGGGAATGAAATTGGAGGCCTCCCAGTTCTCTGCCCTGGAGCCGAAAGCTCGGGGCCCTGCTCCTCAGTGTGCCCTCAGAGAAAAGCAGTCAATCACTCCTGTCTCCTTGGTCTCCAGCTGCACTCCGTGCTCCCCCGGCCTGTGACTGAGCATTTCTGTGTCAGGCAGACTACACTGTTTCCAGTCTCCAAACCTAGCACACTCCCGCACTGCTTCTCCCGCTGTTCCTCCCGGGGAGGAAGGGTCGTCTTGAAGGTTCTGCTGCTTATTGGGCCCCTGCTCGAAGAGCAGTGGCGCCCGACTGTGCCGTGGATCATGGTTTATGGCAACCCTGAGCTAAGAACTCACTCCTGGGCTCACTCTTTGCAGCTGGCTTCCCCGCTCAGATACCTGGGAGCTCTGCCATACTCAAGCACCCCCGGTCTTCCTGTGACCCCGAGAATCCTGAGACCACACTGTCCCAGTGAGGGTTCCACCCCCTAAATGCAGTCTGAATGATGTCCCTCACTGGAATAGACTTCTAAAAGTTTCAATTTTGTTCTCTGCTGTTCTATCACTTGCTAATAGCCTGCTGATGGAGGCTCCCTCCCCCTGTGGTCTGTCTTCCCATATACCGCCTGGATTCACTTCTCCGCACCCCCTACCTTGCAGAAAGTGATCACTTTTCTATTGGTAGAGTTGCAACTATTCTTTTTTTCCATCTCTTGTTGAGTTCACAGGTGTTCAGAATGTTTTGATAGCTATCTTGCTGAATTCCTGGGATCAGATGAAATTGAGTTCTCCTACTCCTCCGCCATCTTGGACTCCTCAGCTGTCATTGGGGTTTTGATTTGTATTTCCCTGATGCTGAATGATGTTGAGCATTTTTTCATGTGCCTGTTGGCCATTTGAAAGTCTTCTTTGGGGAAATGTCTGTTCATGTCTTTTGCCTATTTCTTGATGGGATTATTCTTTGGGTGTTGAGTTTGATAAATTCTTTATAGATTTTGGATACTAGCCCTTTAAAAAGATGAGGTTTAAATACTCACATATCTGGGTCACTTTTTCTAAAAATATTGGTGTATTGTAGATCATTGTTTTATGAGGATATAGTTAGATTTTATTATTGATTCTAGGAGGATTCCAAAGATATTTTTATTTATTTATTTATTTTTAATTTTTTAAATTTTTTTTAAACTTTTTTTTTTTTTAAAGATTTTATTTATTTATTCATGAGAGAGAGAGAGAGAGGCAGAGGGAGGAGCAGGCTCCCAAGGAGCAGGGAGCTCGATGCGGGACTCGATCCCAGGACCCCGGGATCGAAGGCAGATGCTTAACCATCTGAGCCACCCAGGCGCCCCAGATATTTTTCTTTTTATTATATTTGTTATTTATTTGTTTATTTATTCTTTAAAAGATTTTTATTTATTTTACAGAGAGAGACATAGTGAGAGAGGGAAGGCAGACGCTTAACCATCTGAGCCACCCAGGCGCCCCAGATATTTTTATTTTTATTATATTTTTAAATTTATTTGTTTATTTATTCTTTAAAAGATTTTTATTTATTTTACAGAGAGAGACATAGTGAGAGAGAGAATACAAGCAGAGGGAGTGGGAGAGGGAGACCAGGCTTCCCGCTGAGCAGGGAGCCTGATGTGGGGCTCGATCCCAGAGTCTTGGGATCATCACCTGAGTCAAAGGCAGATACTTAACCACTGAGCCACCCAGGCACCCCCAAAGATATTTTTAGATGTTATTTTCAAGTAGAATCTTGAATGACTCAGTTTTATATACTTAAGAACAAAAGAGTAATACATCCAGAATGGGGTTGTTACTGGTTTAAGCGCATTGCTTTTCTAGTACCTAAAATATACTTTGCTTAGTCTTATCTCTGAAACCTATTATTTTGTGTCAAATTCCCCAAAGCTATGGGTTTCTTCCACTGGTTGTACCCATTCCTTTTCCTCATTCACGAAGATTTTCATTTCTTTTCGTATTTTTATCCTTTGCCTTTCTTTTTGCATGTCCTTAGAATTTCTAGTCTTAGTCTAGGGACTATGAGTGCACATATGTGTCCACCTATACTGTTCACACATGTTTGTACCCCATGAGAGGTAGAGAACATCTCACCAGGCTGAAGTAGGTTGAGACCTTTCTGGGAAATGATCTGTAAGTAGATGCATAAAAGAGAACTAGTAAGAATTGTAACGTGGACATAGGAGACTAATGACAATATAATTAGTGAAAGCAAGTTTTCTTTAAAGGTGTTACGTAAAGGGACGCCTGGGTGGCTCAGTCATTTAAGTGTCTGCCTTCGACTCAGGTCATGATACCAGGGTCCTGGGATCGGGTCCTGCTTTGGGCTCCTTTCTCAGGAGACTACTTCTCTCTCTGCCTGCCACTTTCCCTGCTTGTGCATTCTCTCTCTCTTTCTGACAAATAAATTAATAAAAATCTTTAAAAAAAAGTGTTATGTAAAATTCTAGTGAACCATGTAATTGCTTTGTTCATTAAATTGTTGTTAAATGCCTAACTTCTAAGTATAGGAAGAAAAATCACTGTAACAGAAATAATAATGTATTTTGCTGTTTTGTTCATGAAGTATTTTATGCAGCATTTTAGATATAAATCTTACATCCTATTTTTATATGATTTCTATGCTAGTTTAAAATTGATACAAAGAATAAGGGAAATGTTACATGCGTTTTTATATTGTGGAAAGCAAAGTTTATTTCCTAAGGTCTTACTACCATTTTCTCTATGTTATTAGGCTGTAGATCATGTTTAATTTACAGATAAATGCCGTTTGGCATCTCAGTATGGTTTATCCTCATCCAGAGGTACTCATTGTCTCTTAAAGGTCTTGTGTGGTGGCTAACTGGGTCACTTTACCCATCAACCGACAGAGGAACTATGGCATCATTTTATAGTCTGCCACTTTTTTTTTTAAATTTATTCATGAGAGACAGAGAGAGAGAGAGAGAGAGAGAAGCAGAGGGAGAAGCAGGCTCCGAAGGAGCAGGGAGCCCGCTGCGGGACTCGATCCCAGGACCCCAGGATCATGACCTGAGCCGAAGGCAGATGCTTAACCGTCTGAGCCACCCAGGCGCCCTAGTCTGCCACTTCTTGAACAGCCTCTTGGCAGTAATGCCCAATAAAGGAAGTCATGCTTTTCTGCTGATCATTATGACTTTGAGGACAGTCCAAATTGTATCATCTAGAGAAGTTTAGTGACAAAAACTTACTGCAATGAGCTCAGGACAAGACTGCCCTCACTTCAGACTCTAGCTACAAGTTTTGGCCCCCAGGCCCCCCTTTGCTTCAGACCTGCTGTCTACAAATTCTGGGGTTCCCAGGGATTCCCTCAGGTTTGATAATTCAATAGAATGACTCAGAGACTCAGAAAAACACTGTAGTTATCATTACAGTTTTATAATAACAAAGGAAGAACTGCATGGGACAAAATCTGGGAGGGGCCCAAATTTGAAGCTTCTGGTGGTCTCTTCCTGGGGAGTCATGGACAGCATTACAACTACTTCTGGCTAAGATGCATTGACAGTACCGAAAGGGTGTTGCCAACCAGGGATCCTTTGGTGTCCAAATTTCATATTGTAGTTCAGTCACATATTGCCTGCATGGCTGACCTTTAGTCTTCAGCCCTTCTAAGAGGTTTGGGCTAATAGATTTAGTCTCTAGTTCCTTTGGAGGGCAGAACTGATATGGCATGTTCCAGAGTCTCCATTGTAAATCACATTGTAGAGTCTCTGGTGGCTGGACACCTCAGGCAAACAAAGATATGCTTGTCAGGCAATATATTCCAGGGGCCTAGAGATCATCTGGTAGTGGAGGGCAAAGGCTAGACCTCTCTTTTGGTAAAGTTAATTCTTTAGTACACACCTATTCAAACAAAGGATGTATTTTTGAATGAGATGTAGTATTGTTTTGCAGTTTACCAGGTAGCTCTTTGTTTGAAAGTCTTAAATTTTATTTTAAAAATAAAAATGATTCTCCCTGTATGCTCAAATTACAAATATTTAACTTCTTTCGTTTCTCTAATTTTTGTCCCTTTTCTTGCGACATTCAGACCAGCCACTTATGTAGTTTAATTTTATTTTTATTGCATTACATATGTGTTTATGGTTAAGTACCCCTTCTGTTCTTGTATTCTTTCCAAAAGTGCTTATTTTTCTTCCAGATTTGTAGGTCATGCTCTTTTACCCACAAAGGAAATATTTACCTATACTTTTTACCAGCTGCAATCTGTGTAAACATTCTGGAAAACATTTAGGAGAAGTTTCCCAGAAAAAAAAGTACTTTAATAACCATGCTAACGAAGCTTGGACTGTATAGGCAGTGAGGAGCACTCAAAGCTTTTTAGTTGTGATTATGACACGTAACAAATTATTTTAGAAAGTTCTAGTGGAGGTGAGTAGAAATAGTTTGGAAAGAGGAAGTTAAACTATAAGCAAGACCAGTTAGGACCCTTTTAGTGTTATCCCTGCTGAAAATAATGAAAGTAATAAGGGATGATTGATGAGAAAGTTATTAACTATGAGAGAGGATTTCATCTTTTAAAAAGTCTTACCCCTAGGGCGCCTGGGTGGCTCAGTTGGTTAAGCAACTGCCTTCAGCTCAGGTCATGATCCCAGAGTCCTGGGATTGAGTCTCGCATTGGGCTCCCAGCTCAGTGGGGAGCCTGCTTCTCCCTCTGACCATCTCCCCTCTCATGCTGTTTCTCTCTCTCTCTCTCAAATAAATAAATAAATAAATAAATAAATAAAATCTTTAAAAATAATCTTACCCCTTTAATAATCTGTACATATATTAACAGCTTTTAAAGTGCTCTTAACAATTTTTTTATGTTTTCATTTCACAGTTTCTTGGGCTAATTCCATGTGTTTTCTTTCTTTTTTTTTATTATGTTATGTTAATCACCATACATTACATCATTAGTTTTTGATGTAGTGTTCCATGATTCATTGTTTGCATATAACACCCAGTGACTGAGGGTTCTAGAGGGAGAGGGGGTGGAAGCATGGGTTTTAGCCTGGTGATGGGTATTAAAGAGGGCACGTTCTGCATGGAGCACTGGGTGTTATTCCATGTGTTTTCTATCTATATCTATTGGCTTGTTTTTATTTATTTACTTAATTTATTAAATTTTTATTTAAACATTTTTTTTTGAGAGAGAGTGAGCATGTATTTGGGGTTGGGAAGGGGCAGAGGAAGAGAGAGAGAGTATCTTAAGCAGGCTCCACATGGGGGTATGGAGCCTGACTTTTGGGGCTCAGTCTCACAACCCTGAGACCATAATCTGAGCCAAAATCAAGAGTTGGATGCTCAACCAGCTGAGCCACCAAGGTGCTCCTGGCTTGTTTTTATTTGGTCCCAAAACTGTGCTGTTCATTTATATTTATTCAGTACAGTTTGCCGAAGTGAGGACTTACTCTGTGCCAGATTACGATAAGATGCTGAAAATAACAATGATACGTGTTTGGTTTTATTTATCTCAAAAAGCCCACAGCTCAGTTTGGTAGTCAGACAATTAAGAGGAAAATCCTGTGGTAGAAGGAAGCGCAGGGTGCTATGAGACAATGTTGAAGGAGCATATAACCTAGATGAGAGATTAGGAGATTTCTGGGAATGTGATGCACTAGCATAGAAAAGCAGTTAAGAACATGGGCTCTGGAGCCAGAATGATTTTGGATTCTCAGTTCCTTGCTGGGTGACTTTGGGCAAGTTCTAAACTTCACCGTTAAAATGGGGTTAGGGGTGCCTGTGTGGCTCCATCAATTAAGCAGCCGACTTCTGATTTTGGCTCAGGTCATGATCTCAGGGTCATGAGACCGAGTCCTGTGATGGGCTCCACGCAGAGTGTGGAATATGCTTGTGATTTTCTCTCCCTCTCCCTTCCCCCCCACCCCCAGAGCTTGTATGTGTGCCCCAGAGCGTGTGCTCTCTCTCTCACCCCCTTGCTCTAAATAAATAAATAAATAAATAAATAAATAAATAAATAAATAAATAAATAAATAAAATCTTTAAAAAAATGGGGATAATAATGGCCCCTATTTCATAATATTGTTATGAGGCTAAAATGAGTTAATATATGTAAAGTGCTTAGAAAAGTGCTGGCATATAGTGTTTAGATGTTTTACCTCTTCTCATCTGTTTTGTTTTGTTTTCATGGATACATGATTAGTACTCAGTAAACATTTGGATACAACTGGATGAGAGATGAAATTATAAGTACTTTTTTATTTTCTCAGAAGTCTTTATTTTTATTTTTTAAAGATTTTATTTATTTATTTGACAGAGACACAGCAAAAGAAGGAACACAAGCAGCGGGAGTGAGAGGGAGAAGCAGGCTCCTCGCTGAACAGGGAGCTTGATGCGGGACTCGATCCTGGGACCCTGGGATCTTGACCTGAGCCGAAGGCAGACGCTTAATGACCTAGGTGCCCCTCCAAAGTCTTTAAACAGCTCTATTAAATGCACTTTACTGTAAAATGATTCTTTTATGTATATTTAGATCCATATTAACCACAAGTCATAAACTGGTAGGCTCCAGAAAGTTGAAGCTCCTATAATACTTAAAAAACCTTGAGTTTGCTTGTAGATGAAGATGTACTCTCCCGTTCATCATAGTTCTTACTAGTCTCTGTTGTCTTATACCCAGTCTTGTTCAGGTTCATGGCCTGGCATCTACAGACGTTTGAGTTTGGGACCTCCACACTAGACCCTGACACTAGCTCTTCCAGGATAAAAACTGATAGATCTCTTTTAAATCTCAAACACTTGATAGAATGGCTGTGAGTTATTGGCACCAAAAGAATGTTTGTTGAATAAATGAATGATGCCTCAGTTATGAGATGAGAAAGAAGTCTGGCACAAAGACTTTGCTTGTTCCATGAGGGTGAGTTGACTTATTTTGTAGAATTATGACGGAATTTTGGTAAAAGTAAGATTAACAGCTACTAAAAATAATAAAGAACCTATATTTCCTAGAGAAATTTTGTTCTTAGATTTTCTAACTTGTCATGTGGGATTCATCAGAATTCTTAAGCTTAATTTTAATTGTAGTAATATGGATTGAAAGAGCCAGTGAAGCTATTTATATTTTGATTAGCTAACTTTAATGATATAGTTGTTGAATCAACAGTGGTAAATAATGAAAATCAAATCATTGTTTTCAAAAGGAGATAATGATCATGGCTTTTTGGTGAGCAAAAAGGATGAGTTTTGTAGACTGATTTTGTACTGATTAGAAGAATATTTAGGGTATAGAAACATTGAGTTATCTTAGCCTAAACCAGAAGTTAGGCTTTAGGAATGAAAAAGGATGAACAGTAATATCCAGCTGAGGGGAAATTTCCATTTTGGGGGGATTGGTGAAGTAAAGCCACGAATTTTAAGAGAGTTATGAAAGCACAATTAAATAAGTAGATATAAGCTACTATATTGAGTATTCTTAGGCAGTCAATTGGGAGCTATGTGGGGATATCTGCTCAGAAAATGATGTGAGTAGAATAGTCCAAAACGGGAAGGTGGAGATAGTTTATTCTTTTCTTGTTTAAGTATTCCCTTAGTGTATTTTTCTTTCCTTGAATGAATCGATGTTGCAAATTTGCATTCTCAGTTCCACTGTGGATTCATTTTCTTCTTCATTGTAGTTTTAAGCTATCATTTTACTTACTTCTAAAAGGTCCCTTTCCATGCTTTGTAACTTTGCAGTTTCTGTTTTGTTATGTTTCTAATTTCAAGCCCTTTTGCATTATCTTTCTCTGCTTATGCATTTATAATGATTTGGTTTCCAATTACTTTCTGATTCATAGACACATAAAATACCAATTCAGAGTCCATAACCTGGTATATAACCTTTTGTCATTTCCACCAAGTTTTGGTCAATAGATAGTTACATGCCTTCTCTAGGATGTTTCAGATGGTATTCCAGTGATGGGAGTATGTTCATAGGTAAGCAGGTTAAAATTTTATAAAACCTGGGCACCTGGGTGGCTCAGTCGTTGAGCATCTGCCTTTGGCTTGGGTCATGATCCCGGGGTTCTGGGATCGAGCCCACGTTGGGCTCTCTGCTCCATGGGAAGCCTGCTTCTCCCTCTCCCACTCTCCCTGCTTGTGTTCCCTCTCGCTGTGTCTCTCTCTGTCAAATAAATAAAATCTTTAAAAAAAAATTTTATAAAACTTTATGACACACTATCATGCTTCATTAATAATTTTTTGGTTTATTATGTCTGCTATTTTACCTTTTATCTAATTTTCTTCTAATTTAATCTGGAGGAAGATAAGATTATAATTCTGAAAAAGAATGTATCCTCGTTTAGGATAATTCACCACATATTCCACTTTAAAGCTTCTCCAGGGTTTTGCAGTTAAAATTTTATATTTTAAAAGTAAGATAGCTTTTAAGAAATTTGTTAGAAGCATTTTAAAAACAACTTGGGTAATTTAAGTTGAACTTTCTTTTTTTTTTTTTTTTTACATGTTTTATTTATTTATTCATGAGAGTCAGAGAGAGAGAGGCAGAGTCAGAGGGAGAAGCAGCCTCCCCACCTAGCAGGGAGCCCGATGCGGGACTTGATCCCAGGATCCTGGGTTCATGACCTGAGCCGAAGACAGACGCTTTAACCATCTGAGCCACCCAGGTGCCCCTTAAGTTGAACTTTCTGTAGAAAGATTGACAGGAAATGGCTAATGACATCATTGCATTTAATGTTTTTACTAATGAATTAAAATTAAGGTATTATTTAGGTATATTGGCCTAGGCTTATATTATCATTGGGTCCCCAATATCCTTAATGCTAACTGGATTTCTAACATTAGTCGGCAGTCAGGAAATATCTACCTAGTGAACACTACTTGAAATTTTATTTTTATTGAGATGTTATCATCTAATAAATTAAGAAAAACTTAGGCTAGCACTTTTTATGTAAGAATACCAGTGCAACTCATAAATAAGTTTTACTTAAAGTATAGAAGAGGAAAAAACCACAGTAGCTTAAAAGTGTAGGACATTCTATTTTGACAAAAGAATACCAAAGTGAGTTTTAAAATTACCTGCTATTTAAGTTATTAAAATAAAAGCTGAGTTTTCAACCCATGATACTTTAACTGTGTATTAAACTCTTTTTGACTCCTTGGTCTTCTCTCAGACTGCCTATCACCCTTGTTGAATACAACTTCCCTATGTTTGGTTTCATCTATTTATTACCCTGGCTTTTCCATTTCTTTGCAATTTACATCTCCGTGATTTTCTTTTGATTTAGTCACTTTGACTTTGGCAACTTATTTCTGGCTACTATTCCTACTTTAAAGTTTTAAATGCAGACATACTGCTTTCTAACCACAACAGCCATTTCTTAAAAACTTGTGTGACACTTCATCCAGACATTTCATCAACTTCTCTGCCATCCAGTGAACTGAGACTGTGCCGTCTTCAACTATATCTTTAGGGGTACATGATTCTCTTCAGTGGGCTTATGATTTCAGCATAGGTGGCTCTTTCTTTTTTCTGAACTTTCTAAGTTCTCTAGAGTTCTTAGCTTCTTAAGGTAGAAGCTGATATCATTGATTTGTTACTTCTTTTCTGATTAGTCATCTAGTACAATAAATTTTCCTTAAGTGCGCTTTAGCCACATCCCTCAAATCTCAGTTACTGTGTTTTCATCTTCATTCTGTTTGAAATACTTACGTTTCCCTTTTGATTTCTTCTTTTATTCATGGATTATTTACAAGTGTGTTATTAAGTTTCCAAACATTGGGGGATTTTCCCAGATATCTTTTTCTTGATATTTAATTCATTGTGATCAGAGAATATACTTTGTATGACTTTGATTTATAAATGTGCTCTATGCACTTGGAAAAAAGTGTTTTTTCCTGTTGTTGGATAGAGTGTTGCGTAAATATCAGCTAGGTCACGTTGTTTAGTGTTGCTGTAGTGTTCCATATTCTTACTGATTTTCTGTCTGCTGGTGTTCTGTAAGTGTTGCTGGGTGAACTGGGGAGACCCTGGACTGTGGGGCCTCAACCGAGCCAGACAAAGGAGTTACTGAAGGTTCTTGGTCTTGTAATAAGAACGAATTCAAGGACAGACATGCAGCACAGTGGATGAGCAACATAAGCAGGAAAGTTTATTAGGTGAAAAGTAGAGATGAGAGCCCATGAGCTCGAATGAGAGAGAGGGAGAGAGAGAGTCAGAGAGAGACAGAAACAGAGAGAGGCAGAGATAGAGTTGTGTGCCCCGGGGGTTTGGGTTTCTATCTTGTATTGACAGTTGTTAACTAGGGGGTAGAATATTTATTACTTGGGGTGGGGATTTCTTGGGACCAGGATTTCATGCTTTTTCTTCCTTATACGGTCAGGGATTTCCAGCCTCCTTTGTCAGCCATCTTGGGCTCCCTGGTTTGCTACAGCTTCACGTGGCTTTGTTTTGGACTGCTGCCAGGGCAGAAGCTTATGGATGTCAAACTAGGAGAGCTGCCAAGTTGGATACTCATGCAGAATTTCATCCCTAAAGGTACTCCTGGGATGTTTCAAAGAGGTTACTACCAGTAAACCCTTCATTTTAAAGCTGGTATTCTATTATCTCCTAGCTTATATAATTCATGACAAAGAGTCTGCAGTCATTCTTATTTTTCTACCTCTGCATGTAAGTTTTTTTCCTTCCTACTGTGGTTTGACTACTTTTTTCTTAAATCCTTCTTGTTTCCTAGGCTACTATTGGGAAGTATGCTTGTGCAAATGTGTGTTTAATTTTGCAGTAATCTGAGGCATCATTCCTTCCAATTGTTCTTGTTTCCTTATCACTTTCTTTTTAAAAATCACTCCAGTTGTACAGATGTTACATCTTTTTAATCTCTCAGCTTTGATTCTGTTTCTTCTCCCCCATTTTCTTTTTGTATTTCAGTTGGAAGAAGTGATACACTTTTCTTCCTCAAGATTCTTTCTCCTTCAATGATTCTTTCCTTTGTTGTCTTCAGTGTGCTGATAATCCCGTTGATTATTATTCCCATTGATTAGTGTTCTTTTTCTCTGATACTGTTTTTTATATCTTTCAGTTCTTCGTGTCTCATTTTAAAGTTTTCATCTCAGAAATCTGTTGTGTTTTTTAGCTGTCTGACTTGAAAGTAGTTACCTAATCTCTGATAGCCTCAGTTTCCTTTTCTGGCAAGTTAAATAATAATACAAAACTCAGAAATACATATCTTGTGAGGAATTATGTATTTTAAATGGTATATATGTTAAGAACCAAGCACAACACTTATTATAGGTCCTTGATACATGATAGGTGCCACTGTAAATGTTAAGTAAAGAAAGACTCTCTTGCTATCTCTGTCTCTCTCTCTCTCGATAAATAAAGTCTTAAAAAAAAGAGAGGGAGGCGCCTGAGTGGCTCAGTTGGTTAAGTGTCTGCCTTTGGCTCAGGTCATGATGTCAGGGTTCTCCTGGGATTGAGCCCTGTATTGGGCTCCCTGCTCAGTGGTGAGTCTGCTTCTCCTTCTCTTCTCTGCTCATGCTCTCTCCAGCTATCTCTTTTACTATCTCTCAAATAAATAAATAAATAAATAAATAGATAAAATCTTAAAAAACATATTGTCTGGAGTAATCAACAAGGAGTAAAACGAGTAAAAACAAGGACTATTTCTTGTTTTGACCCAAGAGGTTTCTGATTTATAAAAAGTTAGAGTAAAATAAAAAATGAAGTTATTTTCATTTCTGCAGTAGGTAACATCATATTATTTAGAGTCTTGCCAACTCTCTACTGTTACTTTATACATACTTTGTATCAGGATGATCCATTATATGAATTTGAGACTTTTGATCTAAGAATGGAAAAGCTATGTTTGCCATAAATGATGTACCTACAATTAAGGAGGACAAATTCTTTTAACCTTTGAAAAGTTTTTTAGGGGTACCTGGCTGCCTCAGCTGGTAGAACATGCAACTCTTGAGCTTGGGGTCATGAGTTCAAACCCCAGGTTGGGTGTGGAGCCTACTTAAAAAAAAGTGTTGTTGTTGTTATTTTTTTTTTTTTTAAAGGTGATGTGGCATTTGGTTTTCATTGCATTATTTCTCAGCAGATTTTTCTGCTATGAATTTAGCAGGTTACCTTTTCTTACATGATAGACTACAAGAAGTATTAAGGTTATACTTTTCTGTTTTGCTTGAACATTTACCCTTCATTAGCTCATGGATATTTGAAAAAAGTTGAAATAGAACACAAAGGTCTTTATATGCTTCTCAATATGAATACAAGTTTCAAAAATTTTTCCTCTAGGATGAATGTATCACATACATGAAACAAAGGTTTTAATCTAACATTGCCTTCCACATTTCCAGCAAGAATGTAAGCTGATATTTTGACTCTTTGATGCTTAGGGTTTATTTTTCCTCTCTTAAAAGGAATTTATAAGAAATTAGTGTTTTTAATTCACATGAAATTTTTTATTCTGGCAAATTGCCTTCTCAATTGACTAGGTCATTTAAACCTCTGAGTGCATTGGAGACAAATCTATGGATCTAAGAACTGTCCTGAAATTTCTGCCCATTTGGCCAGACTATGGATAATATGGCTGTAAGATTCCTAATTTGCCAGCTCCCCACTTAAAGAATTCTTAGTGTTGTAGTAAAAGGAAAAAACAGAACAAAAAAGGAAACTTCAAGAGCTTTACAGTTTTTTAAAAAAATTATGTTAGGGGCGCTTGGGTGGCTCAGTTGGTTAAGTGTCTGCCTTTGGCTCAGGTCATGATCCCAGGGTCCTGGGATCGAGCCCCGCATCGGGCTCCCCCCCCCCACTTCTCCCTCTCCCTCTCTCCCTGCTTGTGTTCCTGCTCTCACTGTGCCTCTCTCTGTCAAATAAATAAAGTCTTAAAAAAATTAAAAAATTATGTTAAAATATACATAAAATTTAACTTTTTAACCATTGTTAAGCATACAGTTCAGTGGCATTAAGGATATTCACATTGTTGTGCAACCATCACCATTATCCATCTCCAGATTTTTTCATCTTTCCAAATGAAACTCTGTGCCTGTTAAACACTAACTCGTTGTTCTCCCCTCGCCGCCCCCCTCCCACCTTCCTGCCCAGGCTCCCTAATTTCTGTCCCTGTGAATTTGACTAAGGAGCTTTACAGTTTTAAGGGAATTTAGATATGCAAACCCGGAGTGGTCTTAAAGTTGTTAGAAAGTAGGATTGCTCTTGTTTTTCTTTGCTGAACTGCCTTCAGTTTAGAGAAATTACAGATTTTGAAGAATGAAGTAGCAGAGAAGATGAAGCCAGTTTGGGAGGAGACTCAACAGATTTTGTTGCATGTGAAATAAACTTGAAATTTTGGTTGTTGCTTTTGGAATACAAATCTCCCTGTAGATGAAGTGGTTTCAAGAGGATGTGATTGTGATTAAAAAGATGTATCAGACACAGCATATCCAAAATTTTGAATACAACGTACTTGAATCCCAGACCTATCCTGACTGTGCTGTAAATTGGTCAGACTCTGGCTCTTTGAAATACAGAAATCAATGTTAGGGCTTCCATCAGTGATATGCATGTTCAGTTCTTCAAAACAATAAAAATCTGTGAAAGAAGCGTTTAAAACTACTTGCTCAGAACTAAAGAGAGAGCTTTGGGGCTATACCTACTCTTTAATGACATTGAAAAAAACTGTCATTTGTATTTTATACTGTGTATCCCTTGTAATGCATTTCTGTGCTTGAAAAAATATAAAAAAGACAACAAAACAAAATAGGACAAAAAATTTTTTTAAAAAGTCCTCTGCTATTGGGTTTGGGGAAGGCACAGATAATGTATTTTTGGACTGTGATCCCACGTCTGAGTTCACTTAAGGTTACAGATTCTGGGGGATGTCTCCCCTGCCCCCCAGCCTCCATCTATCCCTCGCAAGTTTCTCTGCAGTTTCCTTTTTGTGTATGTTTTATATTTTGTTCCCTGTATTTATTACTTCTCAGAATTTCTATTTTCACTTTGCTTTTGGCCTCTGTCTTCCTTCCTTTTATGCTGGCTCAGCAATGCATTTAAAAATATGTTTTTAATATTTTATCCATCATTTTGGTTGTTTTAGTTATGACTGTTGTTCAAGATACCTAGCCTGCCACGGAGTGACAGTCTTTATATGTTAAAAAAAAATCTTGCAATATGTATCCCTCTGTATCACCTACCTTCCCCATTTTGTATTTCAATTCTTAAAGCTTATATAATAAGAAATTTTTGTAAACTTTGCAAAAAATTAAAATACTCTTTAAGTGATTATTGTATTTGTAAAAATATGTGTATTTATTTTATAGTTACTTGAAGGAAATTTTGCCAAAGAAGTCAGCCATGAAATGGATGGACTTATTTTTCAGCCTATTGGAGTAAGTTCGTGTGTGTGTGTGTGTGTGTGTGTGTGTGTGTGTGTGTGTGTGTGTGCGCGCGCGCGCGCGCACATGCGCGCACACGCATTTGTAGTGTGTTGTATGTATATAAATATGTGTCTACACATGCATGTATATATAAAGTACATTTTCTTGAGTTATATTATCTTAGGATTGGTTACTGCTACGATCACTGCCTATCCTTAAATAAATTGTTTATTACAAGGTATTTCACTTATACTAAATATATGTAATGGTAAAACGAACAGTTGTTTGCTTTTTACTCAAGAAATAAACATTGATCATTATTTTTCAAGAAAGTCTTTTGATATAATTAGTTTTTTATAATTCTTGCAAAATGAATGTTAATTTATATTTCTTTACTAGAAATTACCAATAACATTACATAAATGCTTATTTCTTTCTGTAGCCCAGTATACCTTTAAATATTAATATTTCTAAAATTTGTTATGGATGAGTGAAATTCAAAGAATTTTTAATACTTGAAGAAAATGCAATAATGAAAAATATTGCATGTCAAATTTCTGAAACTCACTGAAGAACTTGCACTAACTGAATGGTCAAATCATATATTTGGAGTAAGTTACATTTTACTCTGATAGCATGGTTTCTCAACATTAGCACCAATGACATTTTTTGCCAGACAATTCTTTGTTGTAGGGAGCTGTCCTGTGTGTTATAGGGTGTTTAGCAGCATCCTTGGTCTGTACTTACTAGGTACCGGTATTGTCTCTTCCCCCAATCCCATCTCTCCAGGTTTGTGACAACCAAAAATATATACATTCACTAACTACTTTCCCCTGGAGAGCAAAATTGCCCTCATTTGACAACCTGTGCTCTAATAGAGCACTGTTTCTCAAAATGTGGCCTGTGGACAAGGAACATTACCACCACCCAAAAAGTTATTAGAAAAGCAGCTCACCCGGGGCTCCTGGGTGGCTCAGTCAGTTAAGTGCCCCCATTCAGCTCAGGTCATGATCCCAGTGTCTTGGAATTGAGCCCCACGTTGGGCTCTCTGCTCAGTGGGGCGTCTCCTTCTCCCTCTGCCCCTCTGCCTGCTTGTGCTTTCTCTCTCTTGCTCTGTGCGCTCTCTCTCTCAAATAAATAAATAAATAAAATCTTTAAGGAAAAAAAAAAGCAGCTCACCCTAGTTCTACTGATCAGAAACCCTGGGAATGGAGTCCAGCAACTTGTGCCTTAACAAGCTCTCCACATGACTTAAATGCATGTTCATGTATGAAAACTGCTCTATAGGAAAGAGTTGTATTTCATGTACTACACCTCATCATGTGCTGTAGTTTGCCTCATATGCTGCATTTTTTCCTTCAGTAACTCTATCCTTAGAAATTAGGATATGGGCTAGCTGTGAAGTTGTATAGAGAGACATTAAAGGGAAGGAAACTAATATTTTTGAAGACTGTGCATTAAATACTATATTATATATGTTTTTACATATATAGTAGAACTTTAATATGCAAGTTTAGATATAATGTGATATGTGACTGGCTTCTGTCTTCCTTCCAGTCCCCTTTGCCAAACAGGTAGAGAGAAGCTCTTCTGTGGTCAAGGGAAGAGGTGATGGAGGAGAGTTAGAGGCTGGGGACAGAAATTGTAGAAATATCTCTGGAAGGTAGAAGTTAGATCTTTGAGTTCCAGTATTTTCTAGGCCTGATCTCCCTAGAGCGAAATCAAGTCTAAGAATAACAGTAATTGCAATAAATTTGTTAAACTCATGGTTCATGTCCATGTGTATATGAGGTTTTGGTATCTGTAAGAGAAATGGCCTGACACATGAGTCTAGGAAAGTCAGCTGATGTATTAGTCTGTTTTGATTCAAATAACCACACTTGTTATTACAGTGGTTTTGTAACTGATATCTAGTAAGGCAGGTCTCTCTGTTCTTTTCTTAAATATGTGTGGACATTTGGTTTAACATAGAAATTT
Organism: Eumetopias jubatus; assembly: GCF_037043125.1. Classification (NCBI taxonomy): domain Eukaryota; kingdom Metazoa; phylum Chordata; class Mammalia; order Carnivora; family Otariidae; genus Eumetopias; species Eumetopias jubatus. Next base: position 70,417,017 of record NW_028274812.1, read on the forward strand.
CAGAAATAGTTTGTCAAGTTACCAAAAAATTCTTGTTAGGAGTTCAATTGGAATTGCTTTGAATTTACTTTGGAGAAAATTGATGTTTTTACCACGTTAAATCATCTCAGTGAATAAGGTTTAGCTCTCTTCAGGTCTTTTTCTGTTCTCTAATTGAGTGTAAGTTTTTAATTGTCTAATTTTTAGATATTTATTATTTTCCATTTTTACAGTAAATGGTGTCTTTATTTGGTACTTCTAATGTACTGCCACATTGTTGATTGATTTGTTGAGTCAAGAATCTTGCTGAACACTTTTAGTTCTAATAATTGTCTAATTTTACATATTGGCCAGGACCTCTAGCACTGGCTTAAATATTGACTTTATTGGGTGGAGGAGAGGGAGACATTCTTACCTCATTCTTTTTTTTTTCTTTAAAGATTTTATTTATTTATTTGACAGAGAGAGCAAGACAGCGAGAGAGGGAACAGAAGCAGGGGGAGTGGGAGAGGGAGAAGCAGGCTTCCCGTGAAGCAGGGAGCCCGATGCAGAGCTCGATCCCAGGACCCTGGGACCATGACCTGAGCTGAAGGCAGTTGCTTAACGACTGAGCAACCCAGCTGCCCCTCTTACCTTATTCTTAATTTCAAAGGGAATGTGGCTAATTTTTCTCCATTAAGTATGTTTTTGGCAGATTTCTCTTAGAGAGCTTTTATCATGCTAAGAAAGTTTTGTTTCTATTCATACAAAGGTTTTTTTTTTTTTTTTTCCCCCAATCGTAAGTAGGTTTTGGGAGTTAACAGATGCTTTCTCTGTATCTATTGATGGAGATTACCATGTCATTTCTCTTTTTATGACATTCATGTAGTAAATTACAGTGATTTTCTCATGTTGACCTAGCCTTCATTCTGACATAAATGCTACTTAATCATGATATATGTAATTTTTAATATAACTTTGGATCTGAGTGTAATAGTTTTTTGTGGATTTATGCTACCTTATTTCTTACAGTTTTTTCCTCTTTTTATATATATTCAAAATAAAGTAATATTATGGAAAAAATATTGTAAGCTCCAAGTAATGCATAATAATACATGCCCATCATTTTAAAAGTCAAAATATCATGTCTTCTACTGAAAAATAGAACAGTCTCTTCTGCTTTTCCCCCACATTCAAAGTGCCACTCCTAGGAGGTAATTATTTTCTGTTGTTTTAGCTGTGTGTTTTTTCTCTTTTCTCTCCCTATTTCTACAAAATCTGTTTATGCTGCTCTTCTTGGTTTGCTGTTTTATACATGATCTGCCTACTCTCTGCTGTTGAAGAACAGGATTGAGCTCTTTCACTCCTCCGACAATCACCCCTTCTCCTTCTGTCATCCCATTATAATTATACCACATTTTTAGTCAAATGAATATTCAGTATTTGTATTTCTGTGGTAACATAAATATTGTTCACATTTGAGTCAAGTTGTATAATATTATATTTTCATAGAAAACTTTTTTACCTGAAGTTAGGAATTGCCTTATATTTTCATTTGTTATGATTATCACTACTTCTTCTCTTAAACTCTTTAAAAGAACTGTTAAAATTTTTTTTCAGTACAGTCAAATTTATCAAGTAATATATCCAGTTTGGATTTTATCTGAAGGCGTTCCCTCTGAGTCTTTCACTCTCCAGTGCTGCTGCGTAGCTTTCTCTCCTGGGGCTCCTCTTCAGCGTCCTTATCCTGGAAGTTCCCAGCTTGTGGAACAAAATAAAGATGATATTGCTTTATTATTCAGTGGCCCCTTCTCTCCTCTGAAGAAATGAAACACGGTGCAGTGTAATACTGCAAGGATCCCTGTTTACTTCCTAGGAAATAATGGTGCCCTGAGATTTTAAACTTACTCCATTTTAGGCATCCTGATTCTAGCCACCAGGTTCTAGAAAGGTGAAATTCTGATGAGTTCATAGATTGACTGTATTCCTCTGTGCATTTGCTGCCATCATTTCTATATTGATGTTGTTGCAGGTAGGTATTTCTAAGTTACTCCTGTCAGTCTGATGGTAGTCTCCGAGGGTATAGAGGAGATGGAAAAGTAGTTTCTGGATTTCTTCTGTGTCACCTTAGGCATGAGCACTTAATCTCTTTTAGTCCTTCGGGCCACACACACATACACATGCACATCACAAAACTATTCCTCTGTCATTACTGTTAAATTGGCTTGGTCAAAGCAACTTCTAACCTTATATACACCTTTGTCTACAAGCAAATCTTTCTCATGACAGTCTAGGTCCTGGTCACGAATCTGCACCTTCCCTGACATGGAGTTTCTCAGATTCTTTGAGGCAAACTGATCTCATTCTGAGGCCACCAGACCAAGAGAGATGTAATATTGTGACTGAAAAGAAGCAGCAATTAGGGCCTTGATGAGATCTTGGGTTCCTGTGCATATGCAGTCTTTCCCCTGCTCTTCATTTCATAGGACTTATGGGGAGTGGTTTGCTTTTGTGAAGGCAAAAAAAAAAAAGTTTTTTTCCCCCCTCTTTTCTCTTGAACACTTGTTACTTAATTGCTAAATATTTTTTATAACTAAGACAGATCACTTAAATGATTATTCTCAAAGCAAAAAAGATCTCCAAGATAACCTTATTGTTTCTTACAGTAGGTAAAGTAGCTACCACCTCACAAGGTAAATATTGATTATGTTTTTGTCTTACAAATACTGTGGGTTTCTCCAAGGTTAGTACTTTCCTTTCTTATTTACCTTTATATGTCCAGTGTCTAAGATAGTGTTTGGCCCAATATGTCTTAGAAAATGTTCATCAAAGAAATGAAAATATATCATTAGGTTTTCCCCCTAGTCTTTCAGATTTGACCTGTTTTATATTTTACCAGTATAGGCAAACATTTTTTTTTCTTCAAGTTTTTATTTAAATTGTAGTTAGTTAACGTACGGCGTAAAATTAGTTTCAGGTGTAGAATTTAGTACATACAACAGCCAGTGCTCATCACAAGTGCCCTCCTTAATCCCCATCATCTATTTACCCCATCCCCTGCCCACCTCCCTTCCCGTAACCCTCAGTTTGTTCTCTATAGTTAAGAGTCTGTTTTCTGGTATCCCCTTTCTCTCTGTCTCTCTCTTTCCCCCCTACCGTTCATTTGTTTAGTTTCTTAAATTCCACATGAGTGGAATCATACGGTATTTGTCTTTCTGTGACTTATTTTGCTTAGCGTACTACTTTCTAGTTCTATCCAGGTCATTGCAAATGACAAGATTTCATTCTTTTTTTTACAGCTGAGCAAAATTCCATAGTAAATATATACACCACATCTTCTTTAGCCATTCATCAGTCAGTGGACACTTTCGCTGTTTCCATAATTTGGCTATTGTTGATAATGCTGCTATAAACATCGGGGTGCATGTATCCCTTCGAATCAGTATTGTTGTATCCTTTGGGTAAATAACTAGTAGTGCCGTTGCTGGATCTGAGGGTAGTTCTATTTTCAACTTTTTGAGGAACCTCCATACTGTTTTCCAGAATGGCTGCACCAGTTTACATTCCCAGCAGTAGTGTAGGGGGGTTGCCCTTTCTCTGCATCCTCACCAACACCTGTTGTTTCCTGTGTTGTTAATTTTAGCCATTCTGACAGATGTGAGGTGATATCTCATTGTAGTTTTGATTTGTATTCCCCTAATAAGTAGTGATGCTGAGCATCTTTTCATGTGTCCGTTAGCCAACTGTATGCCTTCTTTGGAAAAGTGTCTATTCATGTCTTCTGCTCATTTTTTAACTAGACTATTTGTTTTTTGGGTATTGAGTTTGATAAATTCTTTATAGATTTTAGACACTAACCATTTATCAGATATGTCATTTGCAAATATCTTCTTCCATTCTGAAGGTTGCCTTTAGTTTTGTTGATCATTTCCTTTGCTGTGCAGAAGTTTTTTATCTTGTTGAAATCTCAATAGTTTATTTTTGCTTTTGTTTCCCTTGCCTCAGGAGACATATCTATAAGAAGTTGGTGTGGCCAATGTCAAAGAGGTTACTGCCTGTGTGCTTCTCTAGGATTTTGATAGTTTCCTGTCTCACATGTTTTTAATCCATTTTTTAAAAAGATTTTATTTATTTATTTATTTATTTTTGAGAGAGAGAGAGAAATCTCACAACCCTAAGATCATGACCTGAGCTGAAATCAAGAGTCAGACGCCCAACTGATCGAGCCACCCAGGAACCCTGTCTTTAATCCCTTTTGATTTTATTTTTGCATATGGTGTAAGAAAGTGGTCCAGTTTTCATTCTTTTGCATGTTGCTGTCCAGTTTTTCCAACACCGTTTGTTGAAGTGACCGTCTTTTTTTCCGTTGGATATTCTTTCCTTTGTCAAAGATTAGTTCACCATGTAGTTGTGGGTCCATTTCTGGGTTTTCTGTTCTGTTCCATTGATCTGTGTGTCTGTTTTTTGTGCCAGTACTGTACTATCTAGATCACTACAGCTTTGTAATATAACTTGTCCAGAATTGTGATACCTCCAGGTTTGCTTTTCTTTTTCAAGATTATGTTGGCTATTTGGGGTCTTTTGTGGTTCCATACAAATTTTCAAATTTTTGAATTATTTGTTCTAGCTCTGTGGAAAATGCTGGTGGTATTTTGATAGGGCTTGCATGAAATGTATAGATTGCTTTGGGTAGTATAGACATTTTAATAATGTTTTTTCTTCCAATCCATGAGCATGGAATGTTTTCCCATTTCTTTATGTCATCTTCAGTTTCTTTCATAAGTGTTCTATATACAGGTCTTTTACCTCTTTGATTAGGTTTATTCCTAGGTATCTTATGGCTTTTGGTGCAGTTGTAAATCAATCACTGTGATATACCACATTAATGAAAAAAAAGGCTAAGAATCATATGATCCTCTCGGTAGATGAAGAAAAAACGTTTGACTACAACATCTATGCACGATATAAACCCTCAACAAAGTAGGGATAGAGAGAACATACCTCAACATAACAAAGACCATATACGAAAAACCCACAGCTGTGCATCCTCAATGGGGAAAAACTGAGAGCTTTTCCTATAAGATCAGGAGCAAGACAAGGATGTCCACTCTCACCAATGTTATTTTAACATAGTACTTGGAAATCCTAGCCTCAGGAATCAGACAACAGAAAGAAATATATGCAAACATTTTTTAAAATTTATAGCTATTTTATTTTTCTTGTTGCACATGCATATGTATAATCTAATTTATGCTTGATGTTTTTTTCTTTTAAGAAATTTTTCAGTGACTTTCTTTAAATTCTCACTTGTTTCCTTGCAGAATCCCAAATGCAAACACTTATTCTTCATGAAACAATAATATGAGCTTTGCTACTTGCATATTCTTCTCAGAGACTTCCCAGGGGGTTAGAATTGGTCTCTGGTTAAGATAAGGCACTTAATATCTCTTTGGTTCTCCAATTTTAAAAAATGTACAGGCTATAATAGTTTAGCTCTGAAGTTCTGTAATGATCATATGAAGATCAATGTATGTGAATATAAATTAACACTTAAGAATCCTTCTTCCTGCCAGTATTGGGGAGAATGTATTGGATAAAGAATTCTTTTTTTTCTTTAAATTTTTTATTGTTATGTTAATCACCATACATTACATCATTAGTTTTTGATGTAGTGTTCCATGATTCACTGTTTGTGCATAACACTCAGTGCTCCACGCAGAACGTGCCCTCTTTAATACCCATCACCAGGCTAACCCATCCCCCCACCCCTCCTCCCCTCTAGAACCCTCAGTTTATTTTTCAGAGTCTATCATCTCTCATGGTTCGTCTCCCTCTCCGATTTCCTGCCCTTCATTCTTCCCCTCCTGCTTGGATAAAGAATTCTTAATAAGAGAAAGAATAAACTCTTATATTACTTTCCTGAAAACAATGTATCTCTTAAAAGGAAATTTATACTGTTGCAATAAATGAAATAGTGATCATTATTATATGACTGTATTTCTATTAATTTTTTCTCCTGCCATCATTCCAATAGAATTTTTACTTTTTTTTTTTTAAAGATTTTATTTATTTATTTGACAAAGAGAGACACAGCGAGAGAGGGAACACAAGCAGGGGGAGCGGGAGAGGGAGAAGCAAGCTTCCCGGGAGCTTCCCGCGGAGCAGGGAGCCCGATACAGGGCTCGATCCCAGGACCCTGGGATCATGACCTGAGCTGAAGGCAGATGCCTAATGACTGAGCCACCCAGGCGCCCCTAGAATTTTTACTTTTGCATGCTAAATTAAGATTACATAGTATGTGGAATGGCTTTGAAAGGGTCACAGTTTGTTCATCAGTGGAAATTGTCGGTTTCTTATTAATTTAGGCTTTCCGATCCTTAGGTTAGCATATATCTATACTCATTTTGTTATTAAAAGGTATTTCACAACTACTTATTTTTATAGAAGTTTAATTGATGACACAGCACTATACTGTACTAGTTATTAATCTTTGGTTAATTCTTTTCATTTTCCATGAAATTTTAATGATTTTAGCCTATTTCTTAATGTGTTTCATTTCTAATTGTAATTTCTCATGAACATTTTCTATCTAGTTTTTTATTTCTTAAAAGTACACTTTGTCAACTCTATCTGTCTTAATTTTTACCACAGATGCGTACCTTTCACAGTGTTTGTATTGGGCCTTTTAGTTGGACTTCACTGTTAATTGATAGATTGGCATCTGGCTCTAAGAAGGATGTGGTACTTAGTCACATGTACACCCGTTCTATTTAATTCTGTGGTAGGTTTTTTTTTTTTTTTTTTGCATTTCTGTTGTGTTTGTGTTAAATCTTCTAGAGGGTATTCTGAGTATAAAATATATTAACTCTGCCATCCAGAATAGGCTCCAATTTAGCATGAATCCATTCAGGAGAGCAATTTTCTTGCTCACATGCAAAATTTCATTATATGCCACTTTGTAGTGTTGTTTATTTTTTTATGATTTTAATTTTGCAATTTCAGTCTCATTTTTCTGTTCTTACTTACTGTGTCCTTAGTTTGGGCCACCACCACAGGAGGGGTCCTCTGTATTCCATTTTCAAATTTTTGATTTACCAAAGCCACAGGTGAGACTATATTTGGTTTCTACACAGAGATTTGTGACTTTTTTACCTCTTTTAAAAAATGAAAATATAAGTGTCTATTAAGTAGATGAACTTGAATGACATTATCAGACATTGTTTTCATGATATTCTGCTAAAAAAAGCAGAGTTTAAGATCTATTTTTCTAATAATTCATAACTTTTATGATTTCTCTTTATTGCTTTCAAAGAAGGAATACTTAAGTTTTTTCTTTCACCTAATTCTTTGGGATTGAAACCACTGTGCTCACATATTGTCATCAAGTTCCTTTTCTTCACCAAGTAAAATGGCCTTTTTCTGATTGCTGTTGCATATCCAAAAGAAAGACGTTCATTTTCCTTTTCAGCAGCTCTGAGTTTTCTGTATGACGAGGTAAGAACAGAGTTGATTACAGACAGATGTAGCTTCCAGTGGTGAGAGATGTGATTTTAGATGGTCCAGAGACAGAGCATTAAATGACATTGCATTACACAATGAGAAATTTAGTTCCATTCCAGCTTTTATTTATTCTCTCAGTTTATAAAGAGAAAGTCTATTTATTTTGACCAACTAAGTGGTGGGCCTGGTTTTACACTATTTAAAGGCAGTATATTTACTATAACTTAGTATCCCTGATTCATTTTCATCATATCTAATTTTAGGACTACTTAGTAGGCCAAGCAATACCATTTTCTATTCACGGTATTAATATTATACTATTTGGATAAATTTTCCTGATTATCTTTGGGGGCCATTTTTCAACCTTCCACAGTTACCTAGCTTGATGTGGTATTTCTGACTAATAGCTGTAGAGCCTAATACCCAATGTAATTTCTGATTCTGCCCTTGCATGCTTTGTAAATTACCTTCCTTTGTTAGGCTTTCTATAGAAAGCAAGTTCTGAATGAGAATTTAGGAACCTTAATCAGACCAAGAACTAATTTTTAATGTAAAATTTGGCAATATTTCTAAATTTTTCTTCTGGGGAAATCTAAAACCTTTTATGAACTCAGCTTTAATGATTAAGTGCAGGCAGGGTAAGTGATGGACACTTACGGCAAATCAACGTACCATACTGTAATAACATGATAAACCTTATGGTATTTTTTTATCATGTTAAAATATGTGTAAATTTTTCACCCTTATTTTTAAATTGGGAGTTAATCCAAATATTAGAATCTTTTAGTTCTTTTCTCTGGAATTCTTTAGCCTCTTCAGAGACCAAGCCGCCATGCTCTTCCTTGGTTGCATTTGCCTGGCTGTTAGCATTCTTGGAGTAGAGAAGATAATGGGGCAAGGGCCCGCTGTTCAGTAACTCTCCAGGTTTCAGTTTTCCTCTTCTGTTACACTTGAATCTTCTGAACTAGAGCTTTCGTCCTTCAGTTTTTCCACAGGGTAAGGGTATCTCCTACCTTTTGCCTGGGGTGGAGGAGGGAACCTAGAGGTTTAAATGTTCCTTGTAAAGATTTTCAACCATTCTCCTTGTTTTCAGTACCGTGCCTCAGCTTTTTCCCCCTTGGCAACCGTCTTGGTTATCTCTTCCCTACATTATCTGATCTGATCTGTTCTGGCAACTGTGGCTGCAGCATGAATTGCTTTCGTTGATATCCTCCTCTGCAGGCACTTAGTATTCAGATTTCTGTGCTCTGTGCTCTATTAACTTCTCCATCTCCTTTCTGTCTTTCAAAAATATATTGACATGTTGTTTTCTGCTGTTTTCTCTCCTGTGTTTCCTTTTCTGTTGATACCTCTTTTCTGTAACTCCTGCTTTAGTGAGCTTTCAAATCAAAGTGGATATAAATGCACCTGTTTAATTCACCATGTTTATCAGAAAATCTTCCAAACTTCTCACAATGTGGTATTGCATCCCTTGGCTCCCTTGACCCAACAATTCAAATAAATGAAGAAAGGAACTGATCAAGTGACCGTTATAGCAGTCTGAGTGAATCTGCATAAAGTGGAGAGGTAGTCCTAGTTGGGGTAGACAAAGCTTGGTTTTTAACCTGTAATCCATTCTCTGATACCACAGAAATATTCCAAAGGTAAATAAATGGTGAAGGATGAAGAGGATTCCTGGTGCATCTACTTGTGAAAAAACTCTTTGGCCTACATTTGTTTGGTGCTAATTACTTAAAACTTAGCAAGAAGTTAATTCTGCTCCATTACACTAATTATAGTAGGTTAACTGGAGTTGAATAAAAGGTAGAAGATATTACTCCGGCCAAAAAGAAGCAAAAAGAGAAAATATTGAATCTTGGCAAAAAACTGAAGAATAGTGATAAAGATACTATATAAAGGTGGTGATTCTAATGAGGGCAAAACCAAACAGTGGCTTAAAAGAAAGTTTGCTTACCTTTTCATTTAATGTTCTGTGTTTCACATAGTTCATTATTTTTATAGGAAAAAGGAAAAGCAAAGTTAATTAATGGTATGTTCGGGAAAATAACAGAGCATTTTTTTGTGATTATAAAGGAATGCAACAGTATCTGATACTACTAAAGCACAGAGCAATTATTAATTATCATGAAAGCCTCAATTTAAACAAAATAATTTGCATTTATAGAATTATAGAAAATCAGAGCTGAAAAGATACTTCCAAGATTAGTCCAGTGGTTTCAAAAACACTAATTTCCAGCATCGTAGGTTTCTGTGAACTACCTCAGGACCACATGGAGGGATAAGTTGCTAGGTAAGCATTGTGTTTATGTCACGGCAGCTCTGATTTATTTCTTTTACATATTATTGTAGTTTTAGATAAGATTGTATTTTTAAAAGGGCTTTACCTAAGTAAATATTGTTTGAATCAGTTGCTTTTTTGAAAAGTCACCAGTGATCTTTCTTCATTGCAAAATCAAGATCATTTTTCAGCCCGTTTTTTCACTCAGTCATTTATGGTAGTCTGCATTGTTGTCCACTGTTTTTTTAAAATACTCTCAAAAAAAAAAAAATACTCTCTTTAATGGCTTCTATGACACCACATGCTCCCAGTTGTTTCTATTCTTATACCATTTCTTGTCCATCTCATTCAAGCTCTTCATCTTCTACTAACCCTTGAAGTTTGGACTTTCTCAAGGCTTAATGTCCTGGACCTTTGTTCTTTCTCATTCTATACTCTCACCCTAGAATATCTCATCTACAGCCATGGCTTTAGTTATCTCTTCTAAGTCAGACTTTTGATTTCTGTTTAAGCTCCGTTATTTGTTTATCTAATTGCCTACCTTCATATACTGCTTTTTAAATTTCTCAGAAATACCAAAGACTCAATACATTTTAAAGCCAAACTCCATTTCTACTCCCCAAACAGGCAAACATACAAACTGTAAAAACCTTTCCTTTCCCAGCATTTCCTACTCCACTTATTTAAATGAGAAATCTAGATGTCATCTTTGATCCATGTCCAAGTCTTGCTCTATCTTCCTGCTTTACACCTAAATATCTCATAAGTTATTTCTTTTTCTCTCGGTAACCTCTACCACAGCTCTGATCTGACTTACCATTCATTGCCTCTTGTCCTTCACTTTGTCTCCCTCCAATCTTTTCTTCATACTGCATTCCTTCCTTTATCTCTAGTGATTTCCCCTTGCTTTCAAGTTGAAGACCAAAATTAGATTTGAAGGCAGTTTACTGTCTTCTTTATCACATGCTGCCTTTTGGTTTCCCCATGTGCTTTGTTGTTGATGCAAAAATAACTGATTTTTATTTAAAGGTGACTTACTTATATTACTTTGTTCACAAAGTATTTTTAAAAATTTCAGATGTAAGCTGTATTTGACAAAATATTTAAATATTTTGAGAAAATGGGTATTTTCTTCAAAGAAAAAATTAGCTGTTTATTTTAATATAAACCTATGTATATTTAAGGTTTGAGGTTCAAACTCTGATCAAACTGAAGTGATCATCTGGTTGTTAGTCTATACCATAAACCAGTTAGGTTTTATTAGACTCTTTTATACAAGGTTTTCAGTTTTATGATTTTATTGACAGTTTGAATTGCTAATCTTTTGTGGTTTGTCTTCTAAAAATGAATATTTTAAAATGAGCATTGGCATTTTAATATGCTATAGGTAGTAGACCTTTTACTTGACAGCTATTAGATCTTTTAATTTAATTTACAAAGTTAATACTTGTTTACTAGCTTTTATAAGAAGATTTTAATGATATATGTAGCATAGTAAAATTTTATTTGTGGTAATAACTGATTAATTTCTAACCTTTTAAAAAATCATATTCAATTTTACTTTTGTCATCTGGAGACCTGTATTTATTTTCTAAGTAAGAATTTTTGTGGGCACCTGGGTGGCTCAGATGGTTAAACGTTTGCCTTCGGCTCAGGTCATGATCCCGGGGTCCTGGGATCGAGTTCCGTTCCATGTCAGGCTTCCTGCTCAGCGGGGATCCTACTTCTGCCTCTGCCTTTCTCTCTCTCTCTCATGAATAAATAAAATCTTAAAAAAAAAAAAAGAATTTTTGTGGCATTAATAATCCATCACTGAAATAAAACAGAATTATATATGATGAATTACAAAATAGAAGTAATAATAAAAATCTTGAAATCATATTCTTGGTTTTATTTTTAAAAAAGCCTTTTCTTTACCAGCTATCCTGTGAATATTAAACATATAATTGTTTCTATATTGAGTCGAGAGTATTTACTCTTAAGCAGTTGTGATGTCATTGTTTTTTTATGTCTTCATTACTATCTTGATTTTCTGTAAGGTGGGTCAGCTTGATTTTATATCCCTGGCATTAATCAATTTGCATGTAAATTGAGTCAGGTTTGATTTTAATACTGCTTTCTTGTGAAATATTAATGTTTTTATTAAATCTTTACTACTGCCAGGTATATTGAATGTTATGCATAGATTGTAAAATGAAAATTGGAATTAGTCTAATGCCTTGTCTTGAAGTACATGATGAATTAGAGTGGTTTTCCTCTGAAGCAGGGATGATGTTACCATGGTGAGAGCTTCTGTTGCCATGACATTTGCTTGCATATTTTGATAGGTCTTCCATTTGAAGAAGGGCTCTGTTTCCTGGCAGACTGGAAAAGTGTCATTCTATCTTTTCCCCAAATGTGTTATTTTTTCCTGAAAAATATAATAATTTCCAAAGAATTGTAATAGTGAAGTGCCAAGAAAGAAAATACACCTTATTTTAAATTTTTTTCCTTGTTCAACTTTTAGAACATAGAGAAATATTCTTAGCTTGCTTTGTATGAGGAGGAAGAACATCATTTTTCTAGTTTTCTTAATAAATAAAATATTGCATTTCCATTGGATTGTGTTGATAAAATAAACAGCTAAAGATGAATGATTTGTAATCATTCTCAGTTGCATATAGATATATAATGTTATTGTACCACCAAAGACACTGCTAATGATGATATATTGGTAGCAGAGCAAGGGGAAATAAGTATAAATAAGGATTTCACAAAAATGAATGAGTCCATGAATTCCAGTAGGGTAAATAAAGTATAAAATCAGTTTTCATATAATGATAAATATTAAACGCAATGAATTAAGGATAGTTCTTTCTTATTGATAACATGTTTTAGTGTTAAAACATTAATGGTAGATTTTTAAAAAAAATTGTATTTGACAGTGGTATATTTTCAATTTTTGACCAGATAATACAGAAAGTCTAACGTGTAGTAAAAACAAATACAAAGAAGAAAGTCTTGCTCTCACACGTCATCCCTCCCTCAGTTATTGATTATTGCTAGTTTTTAACTTAACTTTTCATGGTTTCTTTATGCATTTATAAGCAATTACAAATATGTTAATACATTCTTATTGCCACCCTACTTTTCAAGAAAGGTAGCGTATTATTTTGCACTTTGCTTTTCAGAATTTGCCCATCCATATTTTTTTAAATTTTTTATTATTATGTTATGTTAATCACCATACATTACATCATTAGTTTTTGATGTAGTGTTTCATGATTCATTGTTTGCATATAACACCCAGTGCTCCATTCAATACGTTGCCCTCTTTAATGCCCATCACCAGGCCAACCCATCCCCCACCCACTCCCCTCTAGAACCCTCAGTTTGTTTCTCAGAGTCCATAGTCTTTCATGGTTCGTCTCCCCCTCCGATTTCCCCCTCTTCATTTTTCCCTTCCTGTTATCTTCTTTTTCTTCTTCTTCTTTTTTTTAACATATAATGTATTATTTGTTTCAGAGGTACAGGTCTGTGATTCACAGTCTTACACAATTCATAGCGGTCATCATAGCACATACCCTCCCCAATGTCTATCACCCGGCCACCCCATCCCTCCCATCCCCCACCACTCCAGCAACCCTCAGTTTGTTTCCTGAGATTAAGAATTCCTCATATCAGCCATCCATATTTTTAAATATGTATTTTGTTAAGTGCTCTAATTTTAGCATCTGGGGACATATTGGGATCAGCACAAAGATAGGACTTATTTTTGACATCTCCCATCCCTTATGCTTGTAGCAATTCAGAGTTTTAGAAGGAAATATTTAAAAGTGCACATTCTGTCAATGTAGAATGAAAAAAATTAATTTTCCTTTTGTTGTTGAAGTTCAGTGATAACTTTAGTGGCTCTTTCTATTGGTAGACCAATTCATTTTGTAAAAGCTGCAAACTGAAATAGTCTATAATGAGTACATATTTATACAAGTGATTTTTTTCTGCTTCAGATTGTTTTCTTCTTTCCTGTATTATTCCCATTCATCCTTTGAATGTCAAATTAGGTGTTGCTTACTTGGGGAAGCCAGGTCTGGCTAGGTGGGTGTGACTCTGCCCTGCTACCATAGCACTCTTGTTGGCTCCAAGTCATCTGACACCATTTTGTGATTTTTAGTTATTTTAAGAATTTGTATTTCCCTAATTAGACTATAAGTACCGTGAAAGCAGAGACCATATTTGTCTCATTCACAGTGATATTTTTAGTATAACGTAGTAGGTTCTCAGAGGATGAGTATTAGGTGCTGTGTTTTGTATGTATACATTCTGAATGTCTCAGTTCCTGAGGTTCACTGTACTTTCTCTTGTTTCTGTTTATACTCATTCTTTTTCCCTTTAACTCTCTGTTTAAATTTCACTTCCTTTGGGAAGCTTCTCTTGATCTTTTTGATTTTATGTTATATTCTCTATAACATGCCGTCACAGTTCTGAACTGCACATTTCATAAAGCTCACAATCTGTTGTAATTGCTTATTTGTCTGAAATCCCCCCATTACCTTCATCTCTCTGGCCTCTAGCAGAGAGGTTGACACAGACCTACTAGTTGATCAATAGATATTTGTTGGAGAAAAAAAGAATGAATGCACATACACTAGACCAGTGGTTCTCAACTGTGGCCATTTTATTTGCCATATGACATTCACCAATGTCTGGAGACATTTTTGATTATCACAACTGAGAGGGGGTGAATGTTGGTGCTGATAACAGTGGCCAGAGATGCCGCTAAATCTTCTACAATGCAAAGGGCAGCACTCCCCTCCCTCCCTGTGCCCCAAGCAAACACTTATCTGGACTACAGATGAAGATTTGGAAGTAATTTTTATTGTAGATGTATTTAGAGCTTTAGAAGAGTGGGTCATATGCAGTGAGTAACAGTAAAAAAAAGGCAGAGAATAGATACTTGAAGAATGTGTATTCAGAATTGATTCCGATGTTGAAATTTACCCCAAATGACTGTTTAATAGACAATTTTGTAAAATCTCTGATAAATATTTAATGTAAATGTTTCTCTGATGGTTTTTAATGAGGCAGAATAAGCCTATATAGTATTATATGTTGACTTTTTTTTCCACTCCCTGTTTGCCGTGCCCTGTTGTGTGATACTTGTATTTATGTATGTGTTTTATTTCTGTTCCTTGCTTTCTGTCATTCAAGAGGTATGTGTGTGTGTTTCCATGTTGAGTAATGTAACATGAAATTAGAAAATTATTTTTGTTATGAAGTTTTTGAGAACTTCTTTGCTTCCTGAGATAATTAGAACTCTTGGAGTTGTTTTAAAGCCAGATTTATTAAATAACTGATTTACAAAGAAATTGAATTATTCTCTTAAACTGAAATATTGACAGCAGGGCAAAATTACTCCCATTGCCTTCTTTAACTAAATGATCTGCCCTCAACTGAGAGCACTGTCTATCATATCAAGTCTTCATACCAATGCTAGGAGCATAGAAAATTGTTTTAGTGGTATATATAGTATAAATTAGTAAAAAGGAGGTTAATGTAGTTGATGTATATAGTAAGTTACAGGTGTTACTTGTATCTAGAGTTTGATCAGCTGTCAGTAGGTTGCTTTGATTTAGACTTGTAGCTACCAGAGAAGAGGAGAAACTCCATGAGAGTCCACTAGCTCTAAAAGTTAGTGGAATTTTTTAAATCATATGATAGTAATGTTAGATATTAAGTGGGAATTAATCTGGAGTTGTGGAATATATTAGCACATTCCTTCATCTGATAAGTTGGGTGCTTACTATATGTCATATATATTGCTGAGTTTTGGAAATAATAAAAATGGGTAAAGGCAGAAGTCTGCCCTCAAAGCACTTGCATTCTATGGAGAAATTTGACATAGTAGCACATGCACAATTACATTACACTGTATAAGGTGAAAGAGTGCAGACTGATAGAGTAGGGGAGGTACTTTGGTGGGCCCAGAGAGTAGGATCAGAGTGCATTGGGAGATTAGGCCTATAATATTAAAGATAGGTCTAGATAGTTGGCTTAGTAGGCATTCACTATTAGTAGAGATGAGCTAAGTGGTTTGGGTTCTGAAGAAGTTAGGTGCTGAGCTTTCTTTTCCTGCTCTCCAGGCCACTTGCCAGTTGCTTTCTCCTCCCACTCATCCCTCCCTGCAAAACTAGAAATTAGAATTTTTAGAATTAGAAATTAGAAATTGAAATTAGAAAACCACTGACTTAAAATTGGTTTCCTTTGGAACAGTTTTATAATCTTATCTCATCTCATGACATCATTTAATCCAACCCTTTGAACCTTTCATCATTTGCTTTTGGACAAATGATACATTTTATTTTGTTAATGGCATGAAGATTTTTGTATTACTGTGATTTGGGAATTTTTTTGGACAAGTTGTAACCATTCTAGTTATCAGTTTGTTTATCTGTAAAAAGGGGAGTTTACTGCATGTTTTCAGGGGTCCTCATTTTTCTAGTATTCTTATACAGGTCTATTAACTGGTCTTGTTACTGAGTATTTTCATTTAATCTTTTTTTGTTTTAAATATTTTATTTATTTATTTGACAGAGAGAGTGAGTGTGTACACACAAGCAGGGAGAGCCACAGAGGGAGAGGGAGAAGTAGGTTCTCCACTGAGCAGGGAGCCCGATGCGGGGCCCCATCCCAGGACCCTGGGGTCATGACCTGAGCCGAAGGCAGACGCTTAACCGACTGAGCCACCTAACCTGTCTTTATCCCAGTTTCCTTATTGGCTAAATTTTAAAATCAGTGTAGTTCTATGGATATAGAAAGTAAAGCTGAAGTTTCAGAAGTCTCTGTATAATTATAGTTTTTTTCAGAAGTTGTTTCATTAGAAATGTAAGCCACAGGTTATTTTATACTAAAACAATAGCAAGAAGAAATTAATTAGACTTGTGAATAAGATAGTAGAAATAGTAATCTGAATGTGTTTTTGAGTAATTTTTCCAACCTGAATAAACCAAGAAACTATATCAATTCTCTTACAATTTGACTCTCAAATTACAACTTCAGTTTCCATAAGTAGCAATAAAATTTTTATAAGTAAATGAGAAATGTCAGCAAGCTTTGGGAACTGGGAAGTCTCCATTTTCTTCTCCTGAGTCTTTCCATGATACCTCTCCCTACTGTCTCTACCAAGTTTGTCACTTTTCAGAAGTGGAATACCAAATGATTGCCTTTACATAGTTTTATTGGGAGAATGGTTCTTCCCCCAACCCTTTACATCAACAAGAACAGCATAGAGTAGTGAGCCAACTTAGTCTCAGAAAACTTGAACTAACTTCCCCTCAATTCAGATATGTTCCTGGTCCCATTGCTTAGAATTTTCTTGTAACCTGATTGTTTTTCAAAATTCAATTTATGCATTTTTCTTATTCAGGAAAACTTCCTTTACATCATCCCTCTGATTTTGATGTCTTTGTTGTACTTTCTTAGCAACTCTTCTTTATGTTTTTGTTTGTTTTTTTTTTAAAGCACCTCTATAATCTCTTGCAGATTAGATTATAAAGATTTTATTTATTTATTTATTTGAGAGAGAGAGAATGAGAGAGAGAGAAAGCACATGAGATGGGGGGAGGGTCAGAGGGAGAAGCAGACTCCCCGTCGAGCAGGGAGCCCGATGCGGGACTTGATCCAGGGACTCCAGGATCATAACCTGAGCTGAAGGCAGTCGCTTAACCGACTGAGCCACCCAGGCGCCCTCTTGCAGATTAGATTAAAAGCCTCACTCAGTCTGGACAAAGGATCTAACCAAGCCACTAAGTCTGGAGTTGTTTACTCTTCTATCCAGTAGCACTATACCTAATTATATCAATTAGGATTTCTTCTGTTTTCCTTAAAACTAAATGCTAGACCAATAAAAATAAAAGTAATATTATGGTAAGGTCAGGGATCTTTCTTAGCTTTAGGGTGTGATCCTTGTGAAGAAGGCATTCTGTCTCAGATTTCAGTGTAGGGCCTAGATGGAATATGATAACATAACTGCTCACATTTTAGTAGTGGGAATCATAGAGGAGCATAGGGCTACAAAGTATGAGATAGCTCTGGTTTAGATACCATGTTTAAGGCAAGCAAAATACTGTTACTGCATTTTTACAAGGGAAATAGATAAAGCCCCACTTTGAACTTGCTTAAAATCATGAAGTTAGCAGAGGCAAAAAGGAGCTAAATATCTTGCCCCCTTTGCTATTATTACTATTAGCTTCCTTTACATTAGAGTTTCTCAACTTTGGTACCATGACATTTTGGGCTGGATAATTCTTTGCTGTGGGCAGCTGCCTTGTAGGTTTTAAGTTTAGCAACATCTCTGGTCTCTACCCACTAGATGGCAGCGTTGCTCCCTCCCCTTCCCTAGTGTGACAACCAAAAATGCAGGCATTGCCAAGTATGGCGGGTGGCTGGGGAGTGGGTAAAATTGCCCCTATTGAGAACCACTGCTTTATCCAGCAAATATATCATTTATGCCTCCATTTCATTTTCTCTCTAGGTTGTAGAGACTTCTCTATGGCACATAGCCATCTTTTATCTCTAGGCCAGATGTGTTCCCATTTGGTAAACACTTTCTCAAACATTTTACTCTGTTGACATTTTTTCTTAAGAGGATAATGGATAACTCAGGTTATATTGGTGATTGCTTTCAGACATAATCGATCCCCAATTTTTTACTTAACAGCTTACCTGTTAAAACCAGATTTATTTCTATAGAACTAAGTATTATATGTATCAGTTAGATATAGCTTTGATAATTATTTTTATCTAGATACATGCTGGTGAATTTGATGAAATTAAAATGCATTCCTTCCTAATTAACCCTGAAAATTGTAGCTTGAAAGGATGTTTTTGTACCCATGTTTATAGATCAGCAGGATTCTATTCTGTATTTTAAAGTTTGATAACTCATAAATATTTAATTTTATAAAACTTTTGCGAGGGAGAGAGAGAACGAGCTGGGGGGAGGGGCAGAGGGAGAAGCAGACTCCCCGCTGAGTAGGGAGCCTGATGGGGGCTTGATCCCAGGACTCTGGGATCATGACCTGAGCTAAAGGCAGATGTTTAACTGACTGAGCCACCCAGGTGCCCATAAATTTCTAATTTTCTAACACAGACTAAGTCCCTGTGTTATATAATATCTTTGCATTTATTATTTTGGGGATCATGAAAAAAGGATTTTTTTGGTAGTGATTGATACGTGTAGTCTTTCATAAATATTGCTAATTTAAATCATTTCACAATCTAAATTATTCTATTTAAAAAATATTTTCAAATGTACCAGAGACTAATACTTTATAATAAATTTTAAAATTTTGCACTTCATTATTTTTATTTATCAAGTATTTATTGACCATTTTACTAGGTGTTTTTAGGCACATAATTAGACATGATTTTTGCTAGAATAGAATTTAAATTCTAATAAGTATTTTAATACATTTTACTCATGGAATCTGTGTCATTGTAGAATTTATATTCAGTAATTGAGAACCAGGGTATTTTAAAATATAATTTTCTAAAATTTATTATGAATTTCATTAATTTTCATAAAGGTGCTTTCAAATTCCCAATAATATCAAGTCTAGTATTTCAAATTAATAAATGGTTTTGTGTGCAATGAGATGAGGAAAGACTTAAGTTTCTGAATTATTGCTGTGAAAAATCAGAATTAGTACATGCTGTTTTCTCATTAGATTCAAGATTGAGTCTTAATTTCCAGAGAGAAGAATGTGAAGGATATTTAATGTTTGTTATACAAATAATATTATAGATTAAAATTCTTTTCAGAATTTGTCATTAACTACCTGTTATGAAATATTTTAAAACCATACACCATTAAACTTTCCTATATTTAATAACTTAGATTGGTATTGGTTTCTAAGTGGTCCCATACTCATAGTTATAAATAAATAGGGAAAGAAGTAAATGATGGTTTGTCTCTAAGGATGACATTCCCTTGGCAGAGGTCGTGAATGGGGTCTAGGTAGGGTGCTGACTTTCCTTTCTTCCCTTAACTTTTTTTTACCCCTCAATAGCGTAGTGAACCACTCTCACTAAAAGGTCTATGACATTTCTGTCAGGTATGCTTTATTAGAAGAAAAGACTAAATTTTATCAGATTCTTTTCATTAATGGGTTGACAGCTGGAAAATTATGCAGTTTTAACATTTAAAAAATTTATATTTAATAAGTTTAAAGAAATTTATTTGTGATCATCCTGAAGGATATGTTACCTAAATGAATCTTTCAGGGCAAATAAATGGATGAAATTTCCACTGAAATATTATATATTTGATTTTATAGTCATTCATGTTTAAACATAAGACTTGGGGGAAATAGCATGTATTCTTAAATTTGCTACAGATAAAATATCTTCTCTATCAATGCCAGTGGTTTGTCTTTGTAGTAAAACAAGTTATACTAAATTTGTCATGATGTGGATTTCTGTTTGAAATAAGTAATCCTGTGACTAGGGTTTTTGCAGTTTTTCTCAGATTTATAAAAATGTGTTAGAATGCAATTTGACTTTATATTTAAGAAAAATAGTAGTAGTAGAGAACTCTTAGCAGTTTTTCCTTCCCGATGAGTATCTTTCTCATAATATGGCTCCACTCCCTATAATGCCCTTGCTGAATGAACATACTTGCCTCTCCTTCAGTAGATCCTATATATTTCTACTCCTGTGTCTTACTCATGTTTACTTCATGCTCAGATCTTCATAAGTGAATATTATCCATTTGTCAAGGCTTACAATGATCATTCCTTTATAATCAGTTCTAAATTCACTCAAGTAAAATATTTTCTCTTTTTACTATGTTCCCAGAATACATTTAAAACATTTTTTTCCTATAGTCTCTTTAATTGCACGGACAGTGTTGTGCAACCATTTCTACTATTTCCAAAACTTTCACATCACCGCAAACAGAAATTCTGTAAGCATTAAGCAATAACTTACCTTTCCCCCACGCTCCTGGTACCTCTAATCCACTTTCTATCACTATGAATTTGCCTATTATGGATATTTCATATAAGTGGAGTCATGCAATTTTTGTCCTTTTGTGTCTGGCTTATTTCACTTAGCATAGTGTTTTTGAGATTCATTCATTTTGTAGCATGTATTAGAACTTCATTCAAAGGAATGGCTGAATAATCCATTGTATGTACATAGCATATTTTGTTTATCGTGATGGAACTTAGGTTTCCACCTTTTGACTATTTTGAATAATTCTGCACCAAACATTTACATATATAAGTATCTGTTTGAGTCCCTGTTTTCAATTTTTTTGGCTGCGTACCTCAGTAGGTTGCTGAATCATTGGGTACTTCTGTGTTTAAGTTTTTGAGGAACTATCAAACTGTTATCTGTAGTGGCTGCATCATTTTTTATTCCTTACAGTAATATATGTGAGTTCTAATCTCTCTATATCCTCTCCAACATTTGTTTTTTCCCCTCCCCCCTTTAAAAAAAGATGAAAGCCACCCTAGTAGGTATGAAGTGGTATCCCATTGTGGTTTTGATTTACATTTCTTTCATGGCATCGCTTTATATGCTTATTGGACATTTTATATCTTCTATGTAGAAATGTCTATTCAATTTACATGTGGGGCTCATATTTAGGACCCTGATATTAAGAGCTGAGCTAAGATCAAGAGTTGGATGCTCAACTGACTGAACTCCCCAGGCACCTGACAGTTTTTAAATTGGGTTGTTTGTCTTTTGTTACTGAGTTGTAGGAATTCTTTATATATTGGGTATTAAATCCTTATTAGATACATGATTTGCATTTTCTCCCCCATTCTTTAGGTTGTCTTTTCACTTTCTTGATAATGTCTTATGATGCACAAAAGTTTTTAATTTGATAAAGTTCTGTTTACCTTTTTTTTTCCTTTTATTGCAAGTGCTTTTGGTGTCATACCTAAGAATCCAAGATTATAAAAATATACCCCTCTATTTTCTTCTAAGAGTTGTTTGGTTTTAGTTGTTATATTTAGGACATTGGTCCATTTTTTAAAAAAATATATACTTATTTATTTTAGAGAGAGAGACAAGGGGAGAGAGAGAGAGAGAGAAAGCAGGGGGGAGGAGCAGATGGAAAGGGAGAGAATCCTCAAGCAGGCTCCCCCCGAGCATGGAGTCTGATGGGGGGCTCGATCCCACAACTCTGAGATCATGACCTGGGCCAAAATCAAGAGTCAGACAGATGCTCAACTGACTGAGCCACCTAAGCCCCCCTCATTGGTCCATTTTTAATTAGTTTTTATATAGTGGGAGATAGCAATCCAACTTTATTATTTTGCATGTGGAAATCTAGCTATCCCAGCATCATTTGTTGAAGAGAATATTCTCTCCCCATTGAATGGACTTTGCATCCTTGTAAAAAAAAAAAATCAATTGGCTATTGACATATAGGTGTATTTCTGTACTCTCAGTTCTTTTCCATTGGTCTGTGTCTACCTTTATGCCAGTATCTCTGTTTTGATTTACAATAGCCTTGTCCTAAGATTTGACATTGGGATGTGTGAATCCTCCAACTTTGTTCTCTTTTCAAGATTGTTTTGGTTTTTCTGGGTCTCTTGCAATTCCATATGAATATGGGGATCAGCTTTTTTATTTCTATGCAAAAGGCTGTTGGAATTTTGATAGGGATTACATTGAATCTGTAGATTGCTTTGGGTAGTATTGACATCCTAGCAATACTAATTAAGTCTTCCTAAATTGGTACTCTGAGACCAATTCCTGTGTGTGTGTGTGTGTGTGTGTGTGTGTGTGTGTGTGTGTTCCCCACATCAACAAGTAATTCTACGATACCAGCTGGGTGTCCTGTAATTCAACTCAATTCTGACACTTGGAGATAGGTCAGATTCCACAGCTTGAAGACTCAGTCCTACAAGATTTCTGCCTCCACCCTCTCCTTTCGGATGCCAGTGGCAAGCCCAGGTTGTTACCTGTACTTCTGACCAACTGGCTGTAAATCAGAGGTTTCCATGACCCTCTCCTCAGGTTTGATTAATTTGCTAGATGGAATCCCTCTGTAGACAAGGAATGGGGAAGGGGCACAGAGTTTTCATGCCCTTTCCAGCCTTGCCACTCTCCCCGAATCTTCATATGGTCACCAACCTGGAAGCTCTCTGAATCCTCGGCTTTTGTTGTTGTTGTTTTTTATGGAGCCTTCATTACATAGGCATGATTGATTAAATCAGTGGCCTTTGGTGATTGATCTAACGTCCAGCCTTCTCTCCTCCCTAGAAGTCAGGGGGGAGGGACTGAAAATTCCTCCCCTCTAATCACATGGTTGGCTGCTCTGGCCACCAGTCCTCAACCTTAATTAAGTGCTTTCCAAAATCCACCTCATTGACAGAAAAAAAGACCTTTATTGCACTCATCACTTAGGGAATTCCAAAGGTTTTAGGAGCTCTGTACCAGAAGCGGGATGAAGACCAAATATATATTTCTTATTGTAAATTGCAATATTGCACTATCTGTGAACACTGGATGTTTTCCAACTTTTAGGTCTTTAACTTTTGCAGTAAGGTTTGTCAGTTCTGAGTATACAGATCATTTACTTCCTTGGTTAAATTTATTCCTAGGAATTTTGTTCTTTTAGATGTTATTATAAATAGAATTGCTTTCCTTTTTGGATTGTTTTCATTGCTCTTGTATAGAAATACAATTGATTTTTTGTATTGATAATTCCACCAAAAATATTAAATTGTGAGGAATGAATTTAACAAAATTTGTGTTAAGATTTGTATATTGAAATGAAATCTTGCCATTTGCAACGACGTGGATGGAACTAGAGGGTATTAGGCTAAGCGAAATAAGTCAATCAGAGAAAGACATGTATCATAAGATCTCACTGATATGAGGAATTCTTAATCTCAGGAAACAAACAGCGTTGCTGGAGTGGTGGGGGGTGGGAGGGATGGGGTGGCTGGGTGATGGACACTGGGGAGGGTGTGTGCTGTGGTGAGTGCTGTGAGTTGTGTAGGACTGATGAATCACGGACCTGTACCTCTGAAACAAATAATACATTATATGTTAAAAAAAAAAAAGATAGTAGGAAAGGAAAAATGAAGGAAGGGATATCGGAGGGGGAGATGAACCATGAGAGACTGTGGACTCAAACTGAGGGTTCTAGAGGGGAGAGAGTGGGGGGATGGGCTAGCCTGGTGATGGGTATTAAAGAGGGCAGGTATTGAATGGAGCACTGGGTGTTATACGCAAA
Source organism: Eumetopias jubatus (assembly GCF_037043125.1). Lineage (NCBI taxonomy): Eukaryota > Metazoa > Chordata > Mammalia > Carnivora > Otariidae > Eumetopias > Eumetopias jubatus. The sequence continues at coordinate 70,440,992 of NW_028274812.1, forward strand.
CAATGAATCATGGAACACTACATCAAAAAAATAAAAAAAAGATTTGTATATTGAAAATCAGAAAACATTGCTGAGCAAATTTTGGAAGACCTAAATAAATAGTTTGCAGTGTTAATGAATTGGAAGATTCAGTGTTAAGATGTCTCGTCTCCCCAAATTGACCTTTTGATTCAGTGTGATCTTAATTAAAAACCCAGTAGATTTATTTTTCATAGAAATTGACAAGCTGATTTTAAAACTTATGTGGAAATATAAATGCAACCTTAGCTAAGAGGGTTTGGGAAAAGAAGAACAAAGTTTAAGGACTTACACAACCAGATTTCAAAACTTACTATAAAGCCACAGTAATTGAGAGAGTGTGCTATCAGGAGGAAGAAAGGCATATTATTCAGTGCAGCAGATTAGTGAGAATAGACATATATCTGTAGCTGTAAACAATTGATTTTTGACAGAGGTGCCAAGGCAACTCAGTGAGGAAAGACAATCTTTTCAGTGGTGCTGTATCGATTTGATATCCATCTGATAGTGCACCGAGTCCTTTACTTCATATTGTAGAAATAAATTAACCTCAAATGGGTCGTATACCCCCCCAAGTAACAGCTAAAATGATGAAATTTTCTAAGAAAACATAGTAGAAAATTATAGCAATCTTAGGATGTGCAAAGATTCCTTAAAGAGGGCCCAAAAAGCAGCACAAATTATAAAATTTTAAAATTGATGATTTAGAAAAGTTCAACATCACTAATTGGGAATGCAGATCAAAACCACAGTGAGATACCATCTTACATCAGTTAGAGCAGCCATTATCAAAAAGTCAGAAGATTACATATATTGGTGAGGTGGTGGAGAAAAGGGAACCCCTGTACACCGTTGATGGAGATGTATATTGGTACAGCTATTATGAAAAACAGAATGGAGATTTTTCAAAAAATTAAAAATAGAACTACCATATGATCACCCCACTTCTGGATATATACCCAACAGAAGTAAAATCAGGATCTTGAAGAGATATCTGCCTTCCCATGTTTACTGCAGCATTATTCATAGTAGCCAATATATGGAAACCACTTAAGTGTCTATCAACAGATGAATAGATAAAATACACACACACACACACACACACAGTGGAATATTACTCAGTCTTAAGGAAAGAAGGAAATCCTGCCATTTGTGACAACATGGATGACGCTAAAGTACTTTATGCTAAATGAAATAAGCTAGACAAATACCACATGATCTCACATATAAATGGAATCTTAAAAAAGAAAAAGAAAGATTGAACACATCATAACAGAGAGTAGGACGGTGGTTACTAGAGACGGGTAGGGGAGAAGAGAAGATATTGATCAAAGGGTAAAAACTTTCCATCAAAAGGTGAATAAATTCTAGACGCCTAATGTGAACATAGTGACTATGGTTAATAGTATGTATTATTATTTGCTAAAAGAGTAGATCTTAAATGCTCTTGCCACATACCCACAAGAATGAAATTATGTGTGATGATGGATATGTTAGCTTGACTGTGGTAATCATTTCACAGTTTATACATATATCAAAACATGTTATACACCTTAGATTTTTTCTCAGTCATACCTCAATAAAGCTGGAAAAATTGATTTTTGGCTTCATTAAAATAAAAAGAATTACTCATCAAAAGAAATTAAGAAAATGAAAAGGTAAAACAAAGACTGGTAGAAAATATTTGCAGTATGTCCATCCAACCAAGGTTATTTATTAAGAATATATAAACAACTCTTACAAGTCAATAAAAGGAGATAACCCAGTAAAAACAAGGGTAAAGTTTTGAATAGACACTTCACCGAAGAAGATACACAGATAGCAAATAAACACATTCAAAGATCTTTAAGATCTTCTGTCATAGACCAGAAAGAAACAGAGAAAATCTACAGAAACAGGGACTTTACAGGCAATACAATGGCACTAAATTCATATCTTTTAATAGTTACTCTGAAAGTAAATGGGCTAAATGCTCCAACCAAAAGACATAGGGTATCAGATTGGATAAAAAAAGCAAGAACCATCCATATGCTGTCTACAAGAGACTCATTTTAGACCTAAAGACACCTCCAGACTGAAAGTGAAGGGGTGGAGAACCATTTACCATACTAATGGACCTCAAAAGAGAGCTGGGATAGCAATCCTCATATCAGACAAACTAGATTTTAAACCAAAGACTGTAATAAGAGATGTAGAGGGATACTGTATCATAATTAAAGTGTCTATCCAACAAGAAGATCTAGCAATTGTGAATATCTATGCCCCCAACGTGGGAGCAGCCAATTACATAAACCAATTAATAATCAAAGTAAAGAAACATAATAATACATTAATAGTAGGGGACTTTAATACCCCACTCACAGCAATGGACAGATCATGTAAGCAGAAGATCAGCAAAGAAACAAGGGCTTTGAATGACACCCTGGACCGGATGGCCTTCACACATATATACAGAACATTTCATTCTACAACAGAATACCCATTTTTCTTGAGTGCACATGGAACTTTCTCCAGAATAGAGGGATCTATTAGATATAGATAGTAGATAATAGACATCCTGGGTCACAAATCAGGTCTCAACTGATACCAAAAGACTGAAATTATTCCCTGCATATTTTCAGACCACAATGCTCTGAAACTGGAACTGAATCACAAGAAGAAATTTGCAAGGAACTCAAACACTTGGAGGTTAAAGAGCATCCTACTAAAGAATGAATGGGTCAACCAGGAAATTAAGGAAGAATTAGAAAAAAATTCACGGAAACTAATGTGAATGAAAGCACATTGGTTCAAACCCTCTGGGGTATAGCAAAGGCAGTCCTAAGAGGGAAGTACATTCAATACAAGCCTCTTTCAAAAAATTAGAAAAATCCCAAGTACACAAGCTACCTTACACCTGAAGGACCTGGAGAAAGAACATCAAATAAAACCTAAACCCAGCAGGAGAAGAGAAATAATAAAGATTAGAGCAGAAATCAATGAAATAGAAACCAGAAGAACAGTAGAACAGATCAACGAAACTAGGAGCTGGTTCTTTGAAAGAATAAGATTGATAAATCTCTGGCCAGACTTAACTAAAAGAAAAGAGAAAGGACCCAAATTAATAAAATCATGAATGAAAGGGGAGAGATCACAACCAACACCAAAGAAATACAAACAGTTATAAGAACATATTATGAGCAACTATATGCTAACAAATTCAGCTGTCTGAAAGAAATGGATGCATTCCTGGAAACTTAAAAACTACAAAGACTGAAACAGGAAGAGGTAGAAAATCTGAACAGACCCATAACCAGCTAGGAAATTGAAGCAGTAATCAAAAATCTCCCAACAAACAAGAGTGCAGGGCTGGACAGCTTCCCAGGGGAATTCAACCAAACATTTAAAGAAGAAATAATACCTATTCTTCTGAAGCTGTTTCAAAAAATCGAAATGGAAGGAAAACTTCCAAACTCTTTCTGTGAGGCCAGCATTACCTTGATCCCCAAACCAGACAAAGACCCCACCAAAAAGGAGAATTCCAGGCCAATATCCCTGATGAACATGGGTGCAAAAATTCTCGCCAAAATACTAGCCAGTAGGATCCAACAGTACATTAAAAGGATTATTCACCATGACCAAGTGGGATTTATTCCTGGGCTGCAAGGGTGGTTCAACATCTGTAAATCAATCAGTGTGATACACTACATAAATAAAAGAAAGGACAAGAACCATATGATTCTCTCAATAGATGCAGAAAAAGCATTTGACAAAGTACAGCATCCTTTCTTGATTAAAACTCTTCACAATGTAGGGATAGAGGGTACATACCTCAATATCATAAAAGTCATCTATGAAAAGCCCACAGCGAATATCATCCTTAGTGGGGAAAAACTGAGAGCTTTTCCCCTAAGGTTGGAACACGACAGGAATGTCCACTATCACCACTGCTGTTCAACATAGTACCAGAAGTCCTCAGCAATCAGACAACAAAAAGAAATAAAAGGCATCCGAATCAGTAGAGAAGAAGTCAAACCCTCACTCTTTCCGATGACACGATACTCTATGTAGAAAACCCAAAAGACTCCACCCCAACACTTCTAGAACTCATACAGGAAATCAGCAAAGTGGCAGGATATAAAATCAATGCACAGAAATCACTTGTATTTCTATACACTAACAATGAGATAGAACGAAGAGAAATTAAGGAATCGATCCCATTTACAATTGCATCCAAAGCCATAAGATACCTAGGAATAAACCTAACCAAAGAGGCAAAGGATCTGTACTCAGAAGACTATAGAACACTCAATGAAAGAAATGGAGGAAGACACAAAGAAATGGAAAAATGTTCGATGCTCATGGATTGGAAGAACAAATATTGTTAAAATGTCTATGCTACCTAGAGCATTCTACACATTCAGTGCAATCCCTATCAAAAGACCATCGACATTTTTCACAGAGCTGGAACAAACAATCCTAAAATTTTTATGGAACCAGAAAAGACCCCTAATAGCCAGGGGAATGTTGAAAAAGAAAAGCAAAGCTGGGGGCATCACAATGCCTGACTTCAAGCTCTATTACAAAGCTATGATCATAAAGATAGCATGGTACTGGCACAAAAACGGACACATAGATCAATGGAACAGAATAGAGAACCCAGAAATGGACTCTCAACTCTATGGTCAACTAATCTTCAACAAAGCAGAAAACAATATCCAATGGAAAACAGTCTCTTCAATAAATGGTGCTGGGAAAATTGAACAGCAACCTGCAGAAGAATGAAACTGGACTATTAAATACCCTACACAAAGATAAACTCAAAATGGATGAAAAGACCTAAATGTGAGACAGTAATCCATCAAAATCCTAGAGGAGAACACAGGCAGTAACCTCGTCAACCTCGGCTGCAGCAACTTCTTGCAAGATACAGTCTCTAATGGCGAGGGAAATGAGCAAAAATGAACTATTGGGACTTTTATCAGGATAAAAAACTTTTGCAGAGCAAAGGAAGCAGCAAAAGGTAACCTATGGAATGGGAGAAGATATTTGCAAATGACATTACAGATAAAGGGCTGGTATCCAAGATCTATAAAGAATTTATCAAACTCAACACCCAAAGAACAAATAATCCAATCAAGAAATGGGCAGAAGACATGAACAGACAGTTCCCCAAAGAAGAGCTGCAAATGGCCAACAGACACATGATAAAATGCTCTATATCATTTGGCATCAGGGAAATGCAAATCAAAACCACAATGAGATACACCAGTTAGAATGGCTAAAATAAACAAGGCAGGGAACAACAAATGTTGGCAATGATGTGGAGAAAGGGGAACCCTTTTACACTGTTGGTGGGAATGCAAGCTGGTACAGCCACTCTGGAAAACAGTATGGAGGTTCCTCAAGAAATTAAAAATAGAGCTATACCACGACCCAGCAATTGCACTACTGGGTATTTACCCCAAAGATACAGATGTAGTGAAAAGAAGGGCCACATGTACTCCAATGTTAATAGCAGCAATGTCCACAACAGCCAAACTGTGGAAGGAGCCAAGATATCCTTCAACGGATGAATGGATAAAGAAGAGGTGGTTCATATAAACAATGAAATATTACTCAGCCATCAGAAAGGATGAATACCTACCATTTGCGTTGACGTGGATGGAACTGGAGGGTATTAGGCTAAGTGAAATAAGTCAATCAGAGAAAGACAATTACCATATGCTTTCACTCATATGTGGAATATAATGAATAGTGCAGAGGATCATAGGGACAGGGAGGGAAAACTGAATGGGAAGAAATCAGAGAGGGAGACAAATCATGAGAGACTCTTAACTCTAGGAAACAAACAGGGTTGGGGAAAGGGAGGTGGGTGGGGGGATGGGGTAACTGGGTGATGGGCATTATGGAGGGCATGAGATTTGATGTGCAGTGGGTGTTATATGCAACTAATGAATCATTGAACATTGTATCGGAAACTAATGATGTGTTATATGTTGGCTAATTGAATTTAAATTAAAAAATGAAAAAAATTTAAAAAAAGATCTTCTGTCCTTAGAGAAATGCAAATTAAAATTGTGAGATACACTTCCAAATTAAAATGACCAACAATGCCTAGTCCTGGAGTGGATATGGAGCAAATTGACCTCTCATATATTACTGGTGGGAATGGAAAATGTTACAGCCACTTTTTAAAACAATTTGACAGTTTCTTATAATGTTAAATATATATTTACCATGTGACCCAGCCATTTCTAATCCTAGATATTTACCCAAGTTAGGAAAACATGTCTACACAAATGTTCAGAGCAACTTCATTCATGATAGCCTAAATCTGGGAACAACCCAAATATGCATCAGTCTGAAAATGCATAAACAATTTGAGGTATATACATAAAATGGAATCCCATTCAGTAATAAAAAGGAACAGACTGCTGATATATGCACCAGCACTGATAAAGTGCAAAACCTTAGGTTAAGAATTTCTTATGAATTCTGGAAAAGAAAGAACTATAGTGATAAGATGAAGGTCTCTGTTGCCAGAGAGTTCGATGGAATTGAGTGCAGAGTCAGGAGGAAACTTTTTGGGGTGATTGAGTGCTATATATCATGAGTTTGGTAGTGGTTATGTGATTTTATCCATGTGTTCAAATTCACTCCTTAGGGGTGCCTGGGTGGCTCAGTCAGGTAAGCGTCTACCTTTGGCTCAGGTCATGATCCCGGAATTCCAGGATGGATGGAGCCCCATTTTGGGCTCCCTGCTCAGCTGGGGGTCTGTTTCTCCCTCTTCTTCTACCCCCCCCGCTACTACTTTCTCTCTCTCAAATAAATAAATAAAATCTTTTAAAAAATTTACTCATTGATTTTATTCATTGTGAATTATCTCACAATAAAGCTGAACAAGAAAAAACAATTTTTAAAAAATGATCAAACTTCCTGTAAGTCATAGAAAGATTGGAGAGAATAACAGGTTTCATTCTTTTTCTGGACTTTCACAAAGAAAGGTCTGCATGCTTTGGCAGAAAAAGGAGCAAGGCCATTACCAAGCAGGTAGGTATCTAGCTTTGCCCATTAGTTGAAGATAAAATTTATATTCAGAAAAGAAGTAGTAATTTTGCTTAAAATAAAAATAAAATTTCACTTAAGAGCCCCAAATTTTCAATTATAAAGTAAGTAAGTTACAGTGTTGAAAAGTACAGCATAGGGACTATACTCAATAATATTGTAATAACTTTGTGTGGTGACAGATGGTAACTGCAGTGTTTGTGGTGAGCAGTGTGTATGTAGAATATGTAAAATTGTCAAACTTCTATGTTGTACACCTGAAATTAACATAACATTGTATATCAACTATCCTTCAGTTTAAAAAACTACAAAGCATGCTATAAAAAGTAATTGATATATTTAATTTTTTAGCTTCTTATTAACCATTGTCATTTTAATTCATTTTAGAAATATAAACCTGGTCGATGTGATGATATTTTGAAATGGAAGCCTCCCAGTCTGAATTCTGTGGATTTCCGCCTAAAGATAACAAGAATGGGAGGAGAAGGGTAAGTATGCACTTTTGCCACCATTTTTACATGAAATAATACTGTTTGTATAAGACTTCACTGTTTACTGGATACTTTACATATACTTTACCCCACGTAAAAGTAAAATACTTTATTTTTACAATATACGTACATACCTGTACATCTGATTTTCAGCTGTTAGAGCTACTGACATTTTGTATCCTTTAAACTTTACTAATTTTGGTCTTCAAAAGTACAGTCATTTCTAATATAAAAAATGAACTTTGTTAAGTTGTAAACATGAAAATAGATTTTACTTGACAATTCCTGCCAATTATAAATATATGACCATGGTTGTTACAACTAAGTGTTTTGAAGTAAGTCTTTTTTACTTGAAAGAAACTACTCCAAGCTTGCATTTGCATAGCAAAAACATTTTTCCATAGTTTAATTGTTGACTTTCATTAAGATTTTTCATAATGTAGGGGCGCCTGGGTGGCTCAGTTGCTTAAGTGTCTGCCTTCAGCTCAGGTCCTGATCTCAGGGTCCTGGAATTGAGCCCCACATTGGGCTCCCTGCTCAGCAGGGAGTCTGCTTCTCCCTCTCCCTCTGCCCGTCTCCCCAGCTTGTGCTCTCTCTCTCTCTGAACAAAAAAAAAATCTTTAAAAAAGATTTTTCATAATGGTCATCGTTTTTTCATTTACTGGTTAATCTTCCTTATATGACTTTATTGGTTGTTATTTTAGAATAAAGGTGTTCTGGCCTGAACATTTTCATTGTTTTCCCAAAACCTTGTTTTAGTTCACCTTGTTCCACAAATTACGACCTTTTATTTAAGTAAATATATAGCACCAAAATAAGAAATGTTTAATCAAGGAAATCATAAAGAGAAAGTAAATAACACTGACAGAGAGATTAAAAGTTTACTACTACATGATATGAAATCCTTTTTACTTGCCAAAGGTAAACTGCAGATTTGCTTTTTGTAGCTAATGGAATGAAGGATATGTGATCAGTTATATGAATCCAGACTCCAGAAAATAGTTTCTTAAAAGACTGCATTTTTTTTTTAAAGATTTTATTTATTTATTTGAGAGAGAATGAGGTAGAGAGAGAGAGCATGAGAGGGGGGAGGGTCAGAGGGAGAAGCAGACTCCCTGCTGAGCAGGGAGCCCGATGTGGGACTCGATCCCAGGACTCCAGGATCATGACCTGAGCCGAAGGCAGTTGCTTAACCGACTGAGCCACCCAGGCGCCCCAAAAGACTGCATTTTTAAAGGATACTGTGCAGTGTGGTGAATCCTAAGTAAAAAAAAGGAGTTTAATAAATCATACGAGTGTTGATTTTCATAAAATAGAGTATTTAATATCTTATATCCTTAAATAAGAGTTTCTGACTTAGTAGCGAATTATAGTTGGAACAATTATCTGGGGCCCCAAATACTGTTGCTTAGGTATTTTACTCTGTATTGGTCTGAGTTCATCCAATGATACGTAGATAAACTTTTGACTATTTTTGGGATTATGTGATATATATATATATTTTTCATCAAATAATATCAAAGATTAGATAAAAGATATAGCATTGGCAACCCACAATATCTATATACCAGATTCTTTGTGCAAAAGAATAATCTTAAGTTTACTTATCAGTACTTATCCAAAAATATTATTTCTCTTATTTAATTTTGGATAACTACTGGTATTAATATCAATACCAATTAATAGTTTGTTATTAAGCATCAGCAAATGCTTTATATTAATATGCTATTCTTAATAATATTAATAATTAAATATTATCAATTTTTTTAAACTGCCCCAAACTATATACATAAAATCTTTGGATAAGTGTTGATAAGTATTGAATTCAAAATCATTCTAAGTACCTAGTATGCAGATATTCTGAGTTGCCAGTTCGCTGTGGAACCTACACATCAGTAGTTAAGCAAGCTGAGTGTAGGCTTGATGTGTTCTCTGGGAGTGCCTTTTAGAAGTCTGGTGTACTTCTAAAACAGTGGAGGCTGAGGGATTAATTCTGGTAGGCTGCCTGCATCTTTCTTTTTTTTTCCTTAAAAGACATAGGTGAATATGGTTCTTTGGAAGAAATAAAAATTTTAAATCACTTCATTACTTAATCTTCTATTTTGTCTAATGCTATATTTATAATACTTTGTTAAGCAGTGTAAATCCTTGTGTGTGTTTATTTAAATTCAATTAATTAACATATAATGTATTATTAGTTTCAGAGGTAGAGGTCAGTGATTCATCAGTCTTATATAACACCCAGTGCTCATTACATCAAGTGCCCTCCTTGATGTCCATCACCCAGTTACCCCATCCCCCCATCCCCCTGCCCTCCAGCAACCCTCAGTTTGTTTCCTATGATTAAGAGTCTTTTATGGTTTGTCTTCCTCTCTGATTTCATTTTGTTTTATTTTTCCCTCCCTTCCGGTATGCTCTTGTTTTGTTTCTCGAATTCCACATATCAGTGAGATCATATGATACATGTCTTTCTCTGACTTATTTCACTTAGCATAATACCCTCCAGTTCCATCCACGTCATTGCAAATGGTAAGATTTCATTTTTTTGATGGCTGAGTAGTAGTCAATGGTATATATACATACCCCATCTTTTTTTTAATTTACATACCCCATCTTTTTTATCTGTTCATCTGTCAGTGGACATCTGGGCTCTTTCCATAGTTTGGCTGTTGTGGACATTGCTGCTATAAATATTGGGGTGCAGATGCCCCTTTGGGGTAAATACCTAGTAGTGCAATTGCTGGCTTGTAGGGCCTTGTGTGTGTTTTACTGATGTTTTGTTGACTTTTGAAAAACTTTGTTTTGCTTTTTACAGATCATAATTTTTAGCACTGAAAAGCTACATGAGGCTATATATAGGATGTCCATTTTCTAAGTAGCAAAAATGATATTTTTTTCTTGCAGTTGTCCACTGCAGTTAAATATAGCGAGATGTAATTCAGTTTAATAGTTTGTCATCCCAGTTTTGCTTTGTTCTTAGTATGTTTTTAAGTATATTTTGTTCTTTTAAAATTTTACCTATTTTTAAATGTCTTCTTACCAAAAAAAAAGAATTACTTTTAATTCTGGTACATCTTTAAAACACACCACAATGTTAGCACTTAAGGTGATTTTATGATAGGAATGTGCAAGTTATATTTGTGTAGGTACATAATTTATTTATGTAACATGGGTTTCAAAAATAGGGTATTTAATATGGAATACAATGTGATAACTATTACATAAAGCATGTGTTATTCAGTTAGCCAGCATAATACACTTTGTTAATGTAAAGAATGTTATGTATTATAGCAGTTTTCACTAAATAAATGAGCTTACATCTAATGCTTATGTTAGAGGGCATTTTAAGAAATATGTTTGCAATAGTTTGAAAGGAGAGTAGCCATGTCTCTAAATTGTAAGACAGAGCTAAGTGAAGTGGTACTAAGATATTAAAATACCATGAGACAAGCTCATTTCTTTTCTTGATTGCACTTCTAAATATTTCTAAATCTAAAAACTAATCTAATCTAAAGCTTAGAATGGAGTAGAATGTCTTAAAAAGTGTAATACAAGTACCAATCCTTGAAAATGTCTCCTTTTTTTTTTTTTAATGAAGTCTTAGGCTTTCAAAGTATGGTTTTGAGTTTTACTCAGCTGCTGTAATAAAGTGGGTATAGTGTAGATTCTTGTTAGATTAAAATTTAATACAAATAGAAAAATGTATTATTAAATGTCCTGTTGATGGCAATTAAAATCTAAACTTTGCTTTTTTTTTTAACTCCTTTTAGTATCATTTCTGAAAATTTGGGGTATATTAACTTTGATTTATCATGGCCTAAAATAACTTTTATATATCTTAGCTATTTGCATTGTATTGAACTTTGTAGACATACAATAGAGATTTTTATCTGAGAGCTATCTATGTGTTTTAAAAAATATTATGAGTTTATATTAACTTATCTATAACCAAAAACTGGTCATTGTGTCAAAAGCTAGAATTACAAAGGTCTCTTCTGGAAAGTGCAAACTCTTTAGTACAATGTCAGTGGCTTATAGTGAGTAGTATAAATTTACTATTTATATAGCATAGTAGTTTAGAGCACAGATTCTGGAGTCAGACTGCCGTTTGTTTAAATATCCTTATTAGCTCTGTGACCTTGAGCACATTCCTTTTTTCCTGTGCCTTCTATTTCTCATTCATAAAATGGAAATTGACCTCATAAGACTTAAGACTTAAAAGGATTAAATAAGCTAATATATTTAAAATAGAACAGATGGCACATGGTAAGCATTTAAATGTTTGCTGTCATTTTTGTTTTAATTAAAATAGATTTAAAAGTCCATACTTCCTTTTTGTTGCTCCTGCAATTCTTTTGTTTGCTGAACGGTGTAAGTTCAGTTTTCTATGTGAATTATTTCCCATTTGATTCTAATCCCTATTAATTTTTCCCTTTTAAAGTACATATATCTTCAACTTATTTGTGTAATCATAAATTGTTAAATATCTGGAGAGCAAGAACATAAAGTCACAAAACTTTTATTTGTAGATTTTTTTTGGTAACAAATATCTTAAAATAACCTTGGCTATATGTATAGTGGTTAAGAACACAGGTCTAATGGTTAGGAACATGGGTTCTTGGTCCAGACTATATAGAATCAAATCCTAGTTTCAGTCCTTCTTGCTGCTGTTACTTTCTTGCTAATCTTTCTAAGCTTCCTCATCTGTAAAAATGCCCATAGTAATAGTTCTTATCTCTTGTTGTGAAGATTTGCTTATACTCTATAAAATTGCATGAGTTAAAAAAAAAAAAAATTGCATGAGTTAACAAAGTAAATATGGGTTCTGCAAATATTATAGACTTTATATTTACAAGCTGTTGAGTTAAAATGCAAGAATAATACTGCTTTTTGAGGTTTGGAAGGGATTAAATAAAATGATACATGTGAAGAATACAGCATAGAATCTAATAAAGGTTTATTTTTGTCATTTTGATGGTTATAGTTATTAAATTAACCTCGGCCGACTGTGTGGTTATATCATAGATTAAAAGTATGCCCTGTATAATCAAGTGGAGGGGGAGAGTGTTCTGAAGGAAGAAGCTGCACTTTTCTGTGAAAAGATAAAGATATTTGCTCTTTCTAATAAAACATTCTAAAACAATGAAGTTTAATTTTTCACCCATCACATTGGCAAATATTAACAATATCCCTTTTGATTGGGTTGATTGGGGTGTGAGCAAATAGGCATTCTCGTATTTTGTTTGATAGGAATGCAAATTGGTACAACTCTTTTGGTGGGCAATAAGGTAGCATATACCCTGAGGAAGTATGCTTCAAGTTTTGTGGAAGGAGAAGTCTTATTTGTCTTCTGCATAGTTGTATTTCTAGTACCTAGTATGGTAACTTGTATATAATAGACACTCAAGAAATATTAAACGGTGAAATGTATGTGTTTATATATATATATATAAACAAAAATACCAAAAGGTGTGTGTTATAAGAATTATATTGAAGTATCACTTATAATAGGGAAATTGAAATATTTGGTGTCTTTTTTTTACTGTATAAATCTTTTGAGATCTCTGTATCTTCATGTGTGTTTCTAGGAAAATTGCTAATAACATCATAAATAATGACTTCTACAAATGGGTCCAGCCTGTTGAGATACAAGATATTCTTAGAGGTTTGAAACTGAACTCACATCTACCAACCAACTTCGTTGTTTGATTTTATATTCACACATAGTTATGTGATATTAATAGATTTATCAGTTTGGGCATAGTAGAAAACAAAAACCACAGCAGTTATTTTAACAGAATTAATTTAATATGGAGAATTGTAATCAGTTATTAAAGAACTTAAAAGGCGAAGAAGTGTTGAAGAGATAGTAACTGTAAGAAGCACCTACCATGCAAGGAAAAAAGGAATGAGGGTGAATTACTAAAATATGAAAGTTTGGAGGGGGCCCTATTGAACTCATTAGAAGGTTACTGCCAGCTGGTGGTGGTGTTGCCTGAAGATCTTGGAGGATAGATCTTATGGCTCTAAATTTTGACACCTGAGGAAGGGTACAGTATTGGCTAGCAGGTGCTGATTTTTCAGAGGAGGCCCAGTGAAGCTGGTTTTAGGTCTGTGGGAAAAACTTTAGTGGAGCCAGCTGGTACTGCTGGAATCAGTTGTCACCCCAGGGTAGAAAACTTGTTCAAACGGGAGAGAGTAATTTCCTTCTTTCTTCTTTAGTCTTTTAGTACCCTCCTTCACCCACCAAGAGTTCTAGAATAACAAATTGGAGCATACAGAATGAGTTTGAAACCAAGTGACAGTAGCTTAATATTAGCACAGTACACTTCTTTAGTTACTTATCCATTCAATTCTACACATACTTTAATTTCCATAGAACAGCAAAAATATTCTTTCACTTGAGATGCATATATTTATTCTCTTACTATTCAGAGTAACAGAGATAAGCAATTTATCCTTACTAGATCACATAAGTATTCTAGATTAAAAAAAATTTTTTTTTTCTCTTTAACATTTCTACTAACATTACCTTCTGTGGACTTATGGGATGTCTTATTCATTAACAAAGGTTGCCATAAAACTTACTTCACAGCAAAAATAAGTGGGGCAGTAGGCTCATAGCCTTGAAATTCACTGGTCTTCCTTCCCACCTAGAAGCAGCTGACTTAACAGAACAGTAGGATAGTCAGCTGAAAATTCAGTTGCAACACCAGTTAGAAGACCACACTTTGATAAAAGGATGGTGTTCTCACCGGATGTGGGACATGGTTTTAAATCTGTATCCAAATATATGGTGTAGTTTCTCCCTTAGCCAAAATACATGAGTCAAAGAACTGTCCTCATTGCAATATGATTTCTAACTATCAACTCACAGAATTTTTGTTTCGCATCCCAGCAATTCTGGTGTAGAAATTTTGGTTTGCAAGTAAGAATGCTTCTGTATCAAGGAACACAAGAATGTCCATTGAATTGGAAATTGAAACTGCTGGTTGACCATTTTGTGCTTCTCATGTAACTGAACCAACAAGTGAAAAGAAAGAAAGAGAGAGATTGATTGACTGACTGATTACTGGCTAAAGTGACCAAATCTATTACCAAAGAAAAGTTGGATTGCTGCTACAGAAACCATTAGAAAGGACTACTTCTGGAACCTAGGGTATTCTCTGAGGTATCTCTGCCTCTTAGTACTTCCATGTCCAATAGTAAAAGTTAATGAAAAACTGTATAAACAAACAAACAAAAAAGGTAAAACCACCGAGGATAAAATCTATCTGGAGTAAAGGTTTTGTGTCACCCCACCAAGTAAAAGGTCTGGATCATCTCAGAACAAAGGAAAAATGAAATGAACAGAAAGGAAGTTTCAGCTGTGGTCTCATGACCACTGTCAGGACTGCTGATGTTGACTAACTTAACGATTCAGTCATTAAGTAATAGGTATTTGTATGCAACTGTGACCGAATTTGAGGAGTGATTAACATTGCCCAGAGATAGATATCATGACTATCTCCTAGAAATGAGTTTGTTCCAACTGTCCCTATACTTCATGGCTTAGTGGGTTAAATAGTACCCCCTTTCATCATGGACAGTTTAAGTCATCATATGGTTACTTGTTTCCCATGATTAGGCCTTCAGTATCTTTCAAGGTCCAATAACAGGCTAGGATCTGTTTCTCAAAAGAATTATGATCTTTAGGAAGTGGCATGGTTTTGCTCTAAAGCCCTGAAGACTGGTATGATTCTCTTGTTGGAGTTTGCCCAAAGGTCTGGACGAAGAATATCCTGGGTTATAAGGTTCAAGTAATAGAACAGCTTATACTACAGCCTGGATTTCTTACAGAGCTTTCTTTTCCTCTGATCCCTTATAAATGCTTGTCAAGCATTGTGCCCCACTCCCCTTCCCCCTTTTAGTAGTAAATGGTGTACATGTAGTAACTTCTCTTTCACTTTGGAGAGGCTATCTGATGGTCTTAGACCATTGGATTCCTAGAAATCTTACTTCAGTAATGAGCCCCTTAATTTTTGTATATTTTCTCTCTCAACTTTTTTTTTTTAAATTTTATTCATCTACTTGAGAGAGAGAGAGTGAGAAAAGAAGCGGTGGGGAGGGGCAGAGGGAGAGGAAGAAGCAGACTCCCTGCTGAGCAGGAAGCCCCATGTGGGACTTGATCCCAGGACTCTGGGATCATGACCTGAGCTGAAGGCGCATGCTTAACTGACAGAGCCACCCAGGCTAGGTGCCCTTTCTCTCCCATCTTCTGTCTCACATATGTCTTACTAAGGCATCCGAAGAACTTTATGCTTCCTCCTCCTCATTTTTAATAAGTGTAAGTCTGAAGTCATCAGTGTTATGGATCAGTGTTTTGTTCTGTGTAATGTCAGAATGATCACGGCCTCTGAAAAAAATAAAGATAAGCATCAGTTTTGTAAGGATATAGAGAAATTGGGGCCCTCAAACACTGAGATTGTAAATTGGTGCAGCCACTCTGGCAGTTCCTCAGAATGTTAAAGATAGACTTACCGTATGACGAGCAGTTCTACTCGCAGGTATATATCCAAGAGAAATGAAAACCTATATCCACATAAAAATCTGTACATGAATCTTCTTAGCAATATTATTCATAATAGCCAAAAAGTAGAAACAATCCAAGTATCAGTCAACTAAAAAAATGGATAAATGTGCAAACTAAATAGTTCTTTTATTCATCAGATTTAGTATACTGGATCCTCTTAAGGAAAGGGGCTCTGGATTTTACTATTTAGGTTTCAGTTTCGGGTCTGCCCCTCTTTACTTAAGTTATTTAATCTTTGTGTTTCTTGCGTTTCTACAACTGTATAATGTAGATAATAGAAGTGCCTATCTCTTGTCGAAATTTAATGAGAAAATAAATATAAACATTTAGTCCACTGCATGTCACATAATAAATACTAAATTTATTAAAGAAAACATGACCACTGTCTCTATGAATTATACTATGGCAAAAAGCAGGAGAGTTGATGGCCATGAATTATGTTGTTGGTCATGCCAGGCAAAGGCAAATATCTTCTGATAGTACCTCAGTTACTATAGAGACAAAATATTTGCCATCTTGTAGTTGTATGTAAGATTTCAGATTGTGTTGATTTGCTTCATTAAAGATAGCACATCAGAAACAGCCACAGCATTTGATGTCACAGCCTGATTGAATTTGTGGTAATTTGTAATCTTCACAATCACCCACCTTTTGTATAGGCTAAACAGGTAAATTAAATGGATATATAATTGATATTTATCACTCCAACATCTTTTTAAGTCTTGGATAGTGGCACTGATCTCTGCACCTGTCTTGAGGATATGGATGCATTATTGCTTTTGCTTTACATCTGTGGCAGGGAGTACAAGTTCTAGGGGCTTTCATTTGGTTTTTCTTCGTATAGTGATGCTTATGCCTTGGGTCAGAGAGCCAAGGTGGAAATTCTTCCAGTTGCCAAATATTTCTCTTCCAATTATACGTTCAGGAACTGGAAAATAACCACAGGTTACATCCGTGGACATATTGTCCTATTTAGATTTAAACTTGAGCCGGAAACCCATTTATCACCAGATCACCCTAAGCTCTCTAACTGACGGACCATGATGGCATTTTCTGTCCCTGATAATTAATGTCAGTTTAAAGTGCATATCTGGGTCCCTGACTGGTCTGAAAGAAATTTTCCAGTGCGTAATCACCCTAGCAAGCACTGCCAGTGTTTTGAAGAATAATTCGATGAAGGTTTACAGCAAGGGTCAGCACATTTCTTTTTAATAAAAGGCCAGATAGTAAATATTTTTGGGTTTGCAGGCCATACAGTCTTTATCTCAGTTACTTAACTCTGCCATTGTAGTGCAGAAGCAGTCAGACAATATGTAAATGAATGAGTGTGGCTGTTTCCAATAAAACTTTATTTACAAAAGCAGGTGCTAAGATAGAGAAGGCCTGCGGGTTGTTGTTTGCCAATGGTGGATTTATACTATATATACTTGAGGTAGTGTTGCTAGGTCCTTCTTCAAGGGGACTTGGCCTCTCCCTTCTAGTAAGGAGCTCAGGTCTTTAACCTGTTTAGGTTTGTGCATTTGAAGTTGAGAAATCCAGCTTAATAGCAAGCACAATGAAATCAGTAGAATCAACTATATGATTTTACTTTACCTCCTATTGAAAATGTATGAAAATGTCCTCTTACTCTGCTGACTAGAATGTTTTTTTTTTCTTTTGCTCAGGTTTATTTAAAAAATAGAATGATTAATTCTCTTTTTCATGCTTATTTGAACTAGTGTTTTTATTTTTAAGAAGGAAATTAGAGTGGTAAAATATTCCAAGTGTTGAAAGAAATGTTCTTATATAAGAAAGGATTAAGTCAGCAAGAATAAAGCTAATGAACTATTGGGAAAAAGTCATTTCTTTGCTGAGCAGAGTCTTTTTCTCTTTTGTTTTTTCCTCTCCTGCCTCTGTTTTGGAATGAAACGCTTAACTTTTATTTTATATGTCATTAAAATTATTTTAAGTGAAATTAGAGATAAAAACACTAATATAGCCAGTGTTATTGCATACTTAATGACTAATCTATTTGGCATATAGTTGGTCATATTTTTTTTTTTGGTATGTAACAATGGCTATTTTCATCTTCTAACAAATGGCCCATAGTAACTGCTTTAGTTACCTTATTTGAAATATTCTCATCACCTGAACTTTTTTTTTTTTTTTAAGACAAATGATTCCTTGGATTTTAGTCCTTTGGCGGGTTTCTGTATTAAATTCTTGATTATGTTTTATTTCCAGTGTGGGCTGGGAGAGGAAAGGAGGAGCTACAGCTGACTTTACAGTTCCTCTGCCTGGCTTTCTATAGTAGGTATTACTAATTCCTGTTAACGCTTTCATTTCATCACAGAAAATCTTTCCCAGTCCATCTACCAGAAATAAATATCATCGTCAAAGTGCCTATGAGTAACTAGTAGGAGAAAAGGAGCATGTGGTTTCAAAACATCTGCATGTGACTTCTCTGGAGTCAAATTACTTCCTTTCACTTATTAATTTAAAAGAGAAATTGGTATCATCTTTGTTTCATCACTTGGTTCTTTGGAGTTTAACTTTTATATTTATTCATTTTAAATTATTCTTTACAATGAGAACCTTTTGCTTGTGTCTTTTGCTCTAATCTAATGTACGTTTTCCTTAATTGCAATTTTTCTCTAAGTTAGCTTTTATGTTATGAGAAGTTTGTCACTTGGTAGATACCTCTGGGGAATATTGTATAGATTTAATACTATTTAAATTCCTACTTGAATCAGTCACATTCAGGGTGTGGGGGAGAATTTAGGTAACTTAATGAACATACTGTTCGACTGTAGGCCCTCTGGAGGGGTGAGATGGAGAGGACTGTAAACAAATTTTGAACTCTTTTTTTAGTAGATTTGTTTTTCACAGTGTAATGGATTTAGAAATGTAAAACTGTTTTAGAAGTGTTAGGGATTGAACAAATGAGTACTTGTGTTAGGAGTCAGGGTTCTCATTGAGGAAAGAGGAAGACAAAAATATGGAATAAAAGAAGGCAGTGAAGAATTCTGTGGAATGGATTAGAATTTTTAAAATAATAGAATATGTATATATGTGCACACACATATGCAAATATATAAGCATATATAAACATATCTAAGTGTGTACGTATGTTTGTATGTGGGTGGTACACACAAGTAAATACTTTTCCTAGCTCTGTCTCCTGATAAAACCTAGAAGCAGATGCCTCAGTTATAATGAGTTTAGCACCAAGATGCTGCTTTCTAATATCATTTCCTACTAAAGAGAACCACATATCCTCAAAGGTGGCTTATTGTAGGACTAAGCACAGAAGTTGAAGGATGACCCTAGAACATCTTTTTATGCCAGAAAGTAAGAAAGTAGTCAAAAAGATGAAAAGGAAAGTTGGGGCATGTTGAAAGGATACAGGAGCTAACTAAAAGTGACTCCCGCTGGCCAACTCTAAGACAGTATGAGTACCAAAACAATGAAGGATAGTAATGAATTACAAACCTTGATAAAAATTGGAATCCATGAGCCCATACTGATAATAAATGGGGAGGAAAGGTAGTCTTGCTTAGAGTAGAATGCTCATTGGTACATGTGGAAGGAATCTTGGAGTTGGAAAACATTTGCCACCATCATAGTGAAG